>NC_056740.1:54034948-54069948 GCF_019279795.1 Protopterus annectens | reverse complement strand
CTATTTCCCACAGAACCACAGGAATAAGCTTCCACCATCCATGCTTTTTATGGTCTGGCACACTTCCCTGAAGTGCCTGGTGGGTAGGTATTACCACTGTAGCTATTAGTGTTCCCACCTGATTGACATAGAGGGTACCATATCAGGAAAGGCTACCATTCCCATAAACTACCACGTCGCATGCGATGCATGTGGCTGTATCATCAATATCTTGCCCCAACATCCTGGTAATGCTCGTGATTCCCACATTTGGCACACAAGCTCACTGTACTGCCACATTCCACGGACATCCAGCAGATAAGTGCACCATTAAATCACCGACTACCCCTACAGGTACTTCTATAAATGAGTAAGGTACAATAATTAACCACTCCATCTTCCTGTTCTCCTTCTCCATAATGTTTTTCAGGAATGCAGTCTACACACATGAACCTTAGCTAATGATAGCAGTTCAGAACCCAAAGGAAGCTGCAGAGAAGCTCTCCAAAACAACCCTGTCACAGATGGAGTCACTGTGTAAGTGTTCTGGCTGCTTAACGCTCATTTCTATTGCCTAGACAGGTACACATGGTGGGGGGGTGCTCCCCAAGACAACCCAACTAATGCTTGGAGAATGCTTACTGTGTGCTACATTATGCACATTATGATTCTGTGTCAGGCTCATAACCCAGTGTCACAAATCACCACCTGTGGGGCCCCTGACCAACCATGCAGCTCCCTCCAAAGTACCACCTGAAACTTGTAGCAGTGAAGACAGCAGAGAGCGCCAGCTGACAGCAACAGAACAGTAACCCCTACAGACTTGTGCACAGTACATGGCAGCTCAGGTGAAGTACCAGTATCTAGTCCGCAACTATGGGCCTTGACAAACACCATATGGCAGTGTAAAGTTACAAAGATTAAACTTGGTGCATTAAACTTGGTGCATACGGTGTAAACTGTACTGTACGCCATGTAGTGAAACTGGGTGAACTCATACAGTGCAGACACTGCTCCAAATACTACACGCATATTTATAGCTGATATAGTCACAGTTATCATCTGCACAGTGGTCTTTAGATAAAGACAGAACTGCTAAGCACACCAGTGGGGGGGGGGGTCTGAACTGTAGGTACAATTTGTGAAAAAGGGCATATTTGTCAATACAGTTAAATTTTCCTGCAGAAGCAGCCTCATTAAAAAACAGGGAGTATGTTCTGTACTGCTTACTTCTTTGGGACCTAATCCCTTTTCCAATGGGATTGGGGTATCAGTCTGATTTAACTCTTTCTCTCCGTAAAGAAGTTTTAATTCCATGGGCAAGTACTGTTTTTTTTTTTTTTTTTTTTTTTTTTTGCTTTTTACGTTTTATTTTATATTTGTTTTCCTTACCCTCTCAATAGGCAAGTAAAGTTCTTTTTTTTTAATTTAGTCTTAGTGCAGGTCTTTCACATTTTTTTAATTCTTTACAAGTGCCCTACTTTGATGCGGGTATCACTGGTTATGGGGGTAGGAGCATGCAGGACATGGAGTGTGAAGGGGCCATATGTGCCCCCATTTTTGCAAATATTGTTATGTTAATGTGGGAAAGGAAGTACATATTCAGTTCTTCTTATACACAAAAATTGAGTTTATGTTTACATTATATAGATGATTTGTTTTTTATGGACTGGAAATGTTGCAGATATTCAAGATTTCATGGTTTACATCAACAGTACTACTAATTTTTTCAAGTTTACGTATTCATATAGTTCTGATAGTATTAACTACTTAGATGTGGTAATAAAGAAGGAATATAATTTACATTTCACCAGTGACCTGTTTCAACTTACAGTAATAGTTTACTGCATTACTACAGTAATCATCCTGTACACACAAAGAAGGGCTTAGTTATGGGGCCAGTTAGTTAGACTTGCCCGCATGGTCACTAAGAATGGTGAATTCCTTTTTCGATGCAACAAACTTATAGAGATGCTGAAGTCTAGAGAATATCCATCAGATTTATTACAGAATTCCTTTAATGAGATCTATACAAAGAGAGAGAAAGGAATCATTACATCATTACTAAGTCATAATAATGGAGTTGTTACAATAAAGTGGAAAATTGGTGCAAGGTTATGATTCTTTCTGGATTTGGACACATCTTTGAAGTCTGTATTGGTTCTTCGTTTGTAAATTTATGACTCATCACAGCTGATGCTGATCCACAGTTTCATGCATTTACCGGAAGGGGTTGAATTCCCACAAAGCTCCACCCTTTTTCTCTGACATCCACTTGTGGACAGTCTAGAAGAGGATAGCACAGTGTCAGAGGTTGAAATGCCCACCTTACAGCCTATAGACAAGGGTGCCAGATGAAGTCAGTGATTATAGCTGGCTTACGAGACACACACAGCATTATCTGCACAGCAGCAAATGGGTCAGGACCATTTCCTGACATAGACTACTGTTGCTGAGAGTCAAAGATTGTGAGAGTGTTGCAAGATGTACATGAGGGCATTAATCAATATATGTGAACGGTGGAGACCAAGCATGGTGCCATGATGATCCTGCCATGCAGTGCCCATGTCACCTTCTGTTCACACACTTGCGAGGATTTACTGAGACACACTTGATTGACATGAGTGAGTGAGTCAGAGGTAGGGTCCTCATTTGTGAAGGCCATATTTGACATGCATCACAGCTAGCCTAGTCAGCTTCAGCATCCATAGATATGGAAACCACTCAGTTCAGCATGTTGGACATTGTCAGACTTCCACATCATGTAAAGGCTCTCACAGTCCAGCACCCACTCACACAGTAATGACTGGTCACTGCCAAGAGTCATGAGGTTCACCAGCATGTAGGCCATGCCTCTATAGCAACTCACTGTCAAGCTCTTATGACACCAGCCATTAGCCAATAAGCCTTCCTTGCTGCATTATTAGGAGACATTTTGCATGTTTTCTGAAGGAAATATTGTCCCTCAAAAAAATGAAAATTTTTTTTTAACATAACTTCCATGAGTGTTACAAGGGTGATCACCTGGTCATTGTGGAATAATGTACTCTCATATAAAAAATCTTCAAACCATTCAGTTCCCACAGTGTGTGGAATGGAGTTATATAAATTGACAACATCAACTGTTAAAAAATAGTTTTCTCATCATGTTGCAAGTTAAGTTTACCAAGGAAATGCCAATGCATGCATGTTCTTCCCCTTTCAACACCTCCTTTAAAACACAGTCTATGTGTTTTCCATAAACTGTGTTTTTGTGCCATTGACACCAACAATTGGTCTCATAGGAGTGTCTGTTTTGTCCTTATGTATCTTTGGAATGCCAAAGATACACGGCACTTTGGGAAATTTCACTTGTAAAAAACTCTAATAAACCAACATCAATAAGCCCTTGGTCATGAAAATCTTGCAACATGAGATCAGTTTTGTGATATGAAAGATTGACAAACCTCTTAGATACCTCTTCATACACCATGTCATCTAACAATAAAGTATTTATCCTGTTGTTATAGTCTTGCTTAGACATTAAAACAACCCCTCCCCCCTTGTTGGGTTTCATAACCAGTATGTGCTTGTCACTAACAAGTTTCATAAGTAAATCCCTTTCATTCTTACATAAATTGTGAGCAAAGTTGTTTTTGCCTCTAAGTAAGATTTGAAAGTCAAAATCACAAATTTCTTTTCAAAGACTACTAAACAATTAACAAGGGGTAGGTTGTATACACTTTTTTTACGTAAAATCAAATTACTTTCCTTATTTGTCATTTGGTCGAACATCACTTTAAAATTTAAACTTCTAACAGTTTGTCTTTTCGGCTTTTCCCGGTTAGGGGTCGCCACAGCGGAACTCCGGTCCGCTAATGATTGGCAATAGATTTTTATGGTGCGAAGTTGCCAGCCCGACACCCGACCTTCAGCGAAGGCACGCCCATTCATGCATACCTTTCGAACGCCACTCTATCATGGGGAGGACATGCAGACTCCACACAGAAGGCACTCCAGCCGAGAATCGAACAGGAGAACCTCTTGCTGTAAGGCAACAATCCTACCGCTGCACCACCACGGCTGTAAAATTTAAACTTCTAACAAAAATCTTTAAATCTAAAATAACTTCTTCTAGGCTAGAACACCTAGCAGGTACAAAATTAAGCCCCTTGCTTAACAAATTTGCAATATCTGCTTCAAAAAATTGTGCAGTGAAATTATAAACAATAAAGTCACCTTTGTCATTGGAGATGCAAGTAGGAAGTTTTTGTGAAATCTCAGCTTGTTTATTACATGCTTGTGGTAAAAGAAATCAAATCCCACTTCTCCATGCTCAAATAGCGCCCAAATCAATTCTGCCCCATTTGCTACTTCATTAGAAACACTGTTAAAAAGTTCTGGTGTGATGTCCACTTATTCTCTGTATTATCTAAACAAGTCCAGTCCCCTTTCTCCATGCTCTGGGGACTCCCAAATTAGTTTGGTCTCGCTTGCTGCCTCCTCGTGTGCTGATATCATTGGTTTTGGTAGCCCTGATCTTGGCGAAACCGTGGTGGCCTGTAGTTCACTTGCCGGGCCTGGTTGCGTATCCTCGTAGATCTCAGTGGGATGTCCTGCCCTAAAGGGACCTGATTGGTTGAGCCATTTTGTGAATGATCGTTATCTCTCACATTTTCATTGATGATGACCTGATTAGGGGAAGATCCTAATGAAACAGGCGGTGGTTTTGGATACGCTGACCCAGAGGCATAAGCTTTTTTGTCTCTGGACAGTTTTTTTTTCCTTCCGTCTTCTTATTTCTGTTGTCAATTAATCAATTTTGTCAAAAATGCCTCTATAAGTTGAAATATTGTGTTCAAATAACAAGTCTTCACTAAGTGTTTTGTCTAACTCTGATAATTCCATATGTAGAACTTCTATGGTTTTATGGTTGTGTTTTATTAAAATGTCCAGTAGGTCTAACCCCTGCCAATCAAATAGAGCAATGAACTCTTGATGTAATGGGGAATCTAATATAAGCCCCGTAGGTTATTTCCAATGCCGGAGTCCTTTAGGTACAGTCTTATTTTTGATGCACTCCAAGAAATATGCATTCTCTAACTGCAGTTTCCTACATTTAAGCATTTTGTTTTCAAAAATAGTTAGAGATTGTTGGAACGTACAGGTACCTTGTACAGTGCTACTGGTGTTGTTCAAACTAAAATCTTTTTGAAACCAGTCATTTAAATTGTAATTTGAAGCAGGTTGAGCAGGTAAATTCTGGTGGGAACAAACAATTGAAAAATTAATACCTGCATGCACCCTAGGTCCTGCAGATGTGTTGTTGGCCTATGTACCATCCAAAAGGCCTTCTTCCCTGTTCCTATTTGGAACGTGTATAGAAATCTGTTGAATCAGCTGGGTTAACAGACCAATATTTTCCATGCGGTCATCCCCCAAAGTAATTCGCAAGGGAGAATTCATATCCAGATTCGGCCAAAGCACAGCAAATTCACAAACCAAAAACCAGTACAGACTTCAAAGATGTGCCCAGATCCAGAAAGAATCACAACCTTGCACCAGTTTTCCACTTTATTGGAACAACTCCATTATTATGATTTAGTAATGGTGTAATGATTCCTTTCTCTCTCTTTGTACAGATCTCATTAAAGGAATTCTGTAATAAATCTGATGCATATTCTTTAGACTTGAACATCTCTATGAGTTTGTTGCATCAAAAAAGGAATTCATCATTCTTAGTGACCATTCGGGCAAGTCTAACTAACTGGCCCTTAACTAAGCCCTTCTTTGTGAATACAGGATGATTACTGTTGTAATGCAGTAAACTATTACTGTAAGTTGGCTTCCGAAACAGGTCACTGGTGAAATGTAAATTATATTTCTTCTTTATATTCCTTCTTTATTACCACATCTAAGTATTTAATATTATCAGAACTATATGAATACGTAAACTTGAAATAAATAGTAGTACTGTTGATGTAAACCATAAAATCTTGAATATCTGCAACATTTCCAGTCCATAAAAAAAAATCATCTATATAACGTAAATATAAACTTCATTTTTGTGTATAAGAATAACAATATTTGCAAAAATGGGGGCACGTATGGCCCCCATAGCTACCTCTGTTTTCTGAAGGAAATATTTCCCAAATTAAATTTAGGTAACACACAGTTTACCACAAGAAAAAAATTTAAACAAAAAGTAGTTTTTTTTTTTAAAGGGATATTGGAAAGGAAGTACCACCAACAATGGTATTAGAGAACTACAAAAATGTAGAGAAAAGTATACTGGCAGTATACAGAGGAGTACAACTGTATGAAAAAAATGGGAAAGGAAGCCTAACGATATATGGAAAAGATTTATTAGGATTTAGAAATATAAATACTTAAGATACAAAAGTAGAAATGAAAAATACCACTTTTGAAAAAAATTACACATCTGCTTGAGAGAAGCTGACACTACATCTTTTGCTTTCAAGTGGCAAACAAGATCCAAGTAATTGGGGTTGGTGCATTATGGGTAAGGGAGTAGCTTGAGAGTTTTCTGGTTTCAACGAGCTTTTGCAACAGCTGAGTTGAATTCTGAGGGATCGGATCCAAGCCCAAGTTGAGGACAGAATGAAAATTGACATCAGATCTAAACTTCCACAAGAATGATGAAACGGTGCCCCCAAAACAAGATTGTGAATTAAAAAAAACACTACTGATGTAGTATTTATAAAACTTTCACTAGAATACTGGATACAGAAGGTAAAAGTAAATCAATACTAGACAGATAAAATAAATCAATATTATACAGATAAAGCAATGATTACTAGTGGAAGGCTACAGAGATCAATATCAGGACTGGCATGTGTCAGCGACAATGCAGAAAGTCTAGCAGGCAAAGTTTGCCTAACAAAATGTGCAGTGTTAACAGAGATGATGAGTAATGAGCAATCTCCCTTATGTCCCACTTCTACTTGTTCAAGGATAAAAATCAACAGCAATGGTTTCTCCTCACAACTACAGCCTTGCTTTGAAATGTCACAGATTAATATACTATGACTTTCATGTTAACATGATGCTTTCTCTTGTGTTCATCATTAATTGTAGGCCCAAACTAATCTATGTTTAGGTAAACTGCATATGATCTTCCCTCACAAATCTAACACTCTCATTTCAAGATCACATTACAAATTGTGTAAAGCTTAAATACTAGCCCACGCACTGTTTTAATACTAAAATACAATTGTAAGTAACAACCACCTGTAAGACAGATATGCTCCTTACTGTTATCTATATCAAGGCTGACCAAAACATGGCCCGCGGGCTGCAATTTTGTGTGGCCCGCCTGAACTGCTGCATGGTGACAAGCACAAATGCTCACACACACATATACATACACACACACACACACACACACACACACACTTTAGCTTTCACTCCTGCATTGAGTCAGTCTCTTTCTCCGAACGCTCTCACACACACACTTCAGCTTTTATATATGCATCCACTCGCTCTCTCTCTCCCTGATCACTCACACACACACACACACACACACACACACACACACACACACACACACACACACACACACACACACACTCACTCTCTTCATACCTCTCAACTGTCAAGGTTTTTGCCACATATTTTTTGTGTGTTTCTCAAAACATTTGTGTTTTCTGGAAAATCATTGATGACTGAAGTCAGAAAATAATGACAGACATTTGAGTTTCAAATGTTATGCCCCTTTAGAAAAATCATGCTAATGCAAAACTTATCAACTTTTGAAGTTTGTAACAGCGAAATTTAAAAAGTGTCCCTCCTTTTTTGTGTTTATCCCTGTTAACCTCAATATGCTTAAGCTGAAGCAGCTGGAGAAACCAACAACACTAACTGTGTGCTCAGAAACATGACCACGAGATTCACCCTGGACCATGCAATTTGGAACAAAACAGTGTACAAAACTTAACACAAACTTTTCATGCACTGCACATCTCTCTTCAGTCTAACTCTAATACAGCGAGTATGCAAAACAATGCCATCTTAAATTCGATTCTTTTCACATACTAAAGCTGACAATAACAAGTAATGAGGTAAACTCCAAGTACAACTACGAACATCTTTAAAAAGCATAATCGGACCCCCCCCCCCCCCAGAGCTAGGTAAGGTAAGTTACTGTTAGGAAAATAAAGCACATTTCCCCAAACACAACTGCCACGATCCACACTACACTTTTAATTGGAAGCCTTACCTTACTCTAGGAGTCTAGGTCTCTATGAAGCAGGAAAAATAAAGCCCAAGAAATAAATTGCTATCCCATTTGTCCTTTATTGTTTTACAGGCCCCGTCCCTCCACTCCTCCCTCTGAGCCTTGGTAATTCCGCAAATAGTGCATGATGTCACTCTATCCCAGCAAAAGCCGCCATCCAGAATAATGCAGTTGTAAGGATGCCTGCATGCTTACTTAACTTCATAGTTTAGTGATGTATTTAAAATTAAGTGAAAAGCTGAAAACAGTCATACCTCTTAAAACAAGAAATCTGGACAAAGCCATACAACAGGGGGATAAATACACAAAAAGAGGGACAATTTTTAAATATTGTTCTTACAAACTTCAAAAGTTGATAAGTTTTGTATTAGCATGATTTTTCTAAAGGGCATGACGTCTGAAATTCAAACGTCTGTCATTATTTTCAGACTTCGGTCAACAATGATTTGCCAGAAAACACAAATGTTATGAGAAACAGACAAAAAAAAATATGTGGCAAAAATCTGGAGAGTTGAGAGGTAGGAAGACAGTGTGTGTATGTGCGCGATCGGAGCGGAGAGACAGAGTGAATGCAGGTAAGAAAGGTGTGTGTGTGTGTGTGTGTGTGTGTGTGTGTGTGTGTGTGTGTGTGTGTATGTGCCCTGCCAGCTGTCAACTGTAACCGTTCTTACCACTCTAGCCTTGCTTTTGGGCTTCACCCTCCTGTCCACTGCCCAGTACTAATACTTTTATCTGCATTCTTAAATTCTGAAAACAAAATAAATTATAATCTTCCCTTCTGCAGTTTAGTTTGTGTATCACAATTCTGAAGTTTTTATTCTACTACTAAGGGAACAGATTTAAAATAAAAAGATGCGACAACTTAAGGCTGTTTATCGAGATATTACAATGTCCTGTTTACAATAATAAATGTACCTGTGAAGTGTATATTTTTGCCCAATAAATTAGGATTAATAAACTGAACTGAAGTGTATAGAAGCAAGAAAACAAGAAATGTATACAGACTTTTAAAATACATGTCCAGTTAAAAAAATGGTTCATCAAACAAATGGCTTCTAGAAAAACATAATAAAACTCTGCACATCGATACAAATGCATAAATTGCATTTGTGAAAAAATACAAATTTTTTTTTTGAAACATATGTTTCAGTACAATCTGATACACAGTTATGCAAACTCTTACAAGTAACCAAACACATGACATATAGGAAAATTAAAGTTATGGGTACTTTCCATAATGGTAGAGCTGTAAGAATTGGTCAATCTGTAATAACTAGTAAACCAGATGCCCCAGACACCAGAACAGCTTGGCATGTAAAAATCTTTCCAGATTGCCAATTCTACCCCTATCACAAAAGGGCCCTGCACCCTCCTAGCTCTCTTCCGTTCTGAACCAAGTAAAAGCTCTCCATAAAGATCATACAGTATTTGGCAGGGATAGTGTGGGAGGGTGAGTCAGTTACTGCAGACAGACCTCTTTCTACTGATTTAGCATTGCAGATCCGTATAATTTTGTTATGTGATACTATAGATGTTGGTCTGCAGAAAAAAATGGAAAGACAGAGTCCCTAGCTTATTCTCAGAGACAGCTGGAAATAAGCAGTGGTAGATTACTGCTGTCCTGAAGGAAGAAACTGATCTAGAAATTATATCCACTGTGCAGAGTTTTGCAGAGGTAATTAAGAATCAACAAAGTGGCAGTGCAAACATCATCTGTGGTAGCATTCTGAAAGAATGCTGCATAAGTAGAGAGAGCTCTGACAGAATACGTTTCAGCTGCAAACTGCAGGGCTTGACGTGCAATTTTAAAGCAATTGAGGAAAGGCATAATTTTTGCAACATTCTTAACTCTCTTGACTTTACACAAAGGAAACAAAGTAGGACACATTTTTTCTGGAAAAGTTTGAATTCTGTCCTGAGTGGTCTACAAACTTCTATAAAGAAAAAAAGAGACACTTTCCCTTTCCTTGATCAGTATATGTAGTCTAAAAGCCTGGCAAATGTACAAAGTTATTTAAGTAAGATTCAGTAGCTACATTAGCTAAGAAGGAAGACTGGTCCTGAGGGAGATTCTCCACAGAGTGAAAGAGGGAAGATTTAACAGACAGGACCCGTAACTCAGAAATCTGTCACATGCACTAGAAAAGAAATGGGGTGCAAAATTTCAAGTCAGCAGAAGTTGTAGGTTCAAGGCGCTGGGACATATGTTTTACCAGAACAAATTAAATACCCAAACATATACTGGTTCTCCGGCTGGATGCAGCAGAAGAAAAGTACTTTTAGGAAAAGCCCAGAACACATTTCAATAAATCAAAGGCATGGGATCCTGACCAACAAGAATGTTGGACAATGCAACTTAGTGAAGTCTAACAGATGAATAACTGAGAGCCAAATCGAACATGGTAGAATGATCATGCAAAATTTAAGGAATCTGGCTGAAAAATGATTCAGGTTTGGTATTCAGGCCCTATCTGGAAACATTCTTCCACTTCTCACTATACATCTTCAAGGTGGAAGGCCTCTGAGAAGATAAAATAGACAACAACCTTAGGAGAAATGCTGTATGACCTAGCAGTTAATGGAAATGGAGACAAGATGTCAGATTGAGAGAATGTATGTCTGGATGAGACTTCTCTAATGGGTACATCCGGAAACTCTTGTGAGGAGCAAGCTTAAGTGGAGATGGAAGCAGTTAGGGCTGCTAAAGGGGTAGCATGTCTGCCTTGACCAATGACCAAATAATATTTTTAATTATTTTTTATATATTTTTTTATTTTTATATATTCTATTGTCATATTTCTCCGAAACCCAGATTAATCTTTTTTCTTTTTTATAAAAACTAAAGATATAATTCCAACTGTCTTGCCAGGGGTATCTCTAATTTGGCTAAATAACTACCAAGTGAACTCTACGTCATCCACAAGGCACTAAATCAACCCCAGATCTTTGGGGAATATCTAACCCATTTTAGATGAACATATCTAAAACTGGAACTATCAACTATATGAATCAGCACATGAATGAAGACCCAGCCCCCATAGAGATTAGAGGAAGATACACGAAAGGGCAGCAGAATCAGCTACAGATTCTCTTTCTGTCTTTGTATTTATTGATAGGTCAACATACCAAGCAATTTTTATTCCTTTATATTTTATCAGTTTATACTGATCTAAGCTAGGAATGTAATTTGTTGGAAGCCAGTATCCATACCTAGGCAATATTTAGATTGGTTTTATAATAACAAAAATAACCATAGTGTAGAAGGTAATAAATTTTTAATGGACCTGATTTTGCCTTTTAACCACAGTTTGCTGCACTTATTTTTAGATTTTTTGGGGGTACATTTCTTATCTTTCATTAGATGCAATTGAAACGTATCTGTTAAGTCTTTGGAAACTGGTAAAACTTGTCTGGCAAGGTAGTGTTCTAGACCATGCCCCCAGTGGTGATCCATCCTCTAACGAAGGCACTTACTCTGTGGGCAGACTTATCACAGAGAGTGCCCCCTCTCTGAACAATTGTAATATATACATGTTTTTACAAGCTTTAATGCACAATCCGCTCATCTGCCTGTCAAGTACTATTTACAAGTAAAGAGATGTCTTCAGACAAGACATAGTTTTGAAAGTCCTATTTTCATTTTAACCACCTTTCTGTTGGGTGAAACTGGAAAGGATCTTTTCACCACCATATTCTTTCAGAGAACGTGGCACTTCCAACAGGGGCACTGCTTGTCTTGTTCCTGTAAGACATGAGCATTTAGGCTGGTGAGTTTTTTCACAGAGGTTCCTTGACCAAAGAGGACAACAAGAATCATTTCATACTTGTGAAGCATCATCTTTTTGAATGTATTATGTCGAGAAAATGGAAGTAGTGTAAAGATGACCCTGACGTCAGGGTTTCATCAAGGCATACTGATTCTGACATTAGGAAGCTGGAATGAGGGACATGACATCTAGAATCACTGACGGATAAATAGAGATCACAGGCTGACTGTGCTACTTACAGAAAATTTTCCTGAATACAGAGAAACACACAGACCACTCACAAGATAATGGCTCAAGCTGGAATGTGAGAGAATGGCAGAAAATAAATATAATGGATAATCCACTGCAAAAGACTCTTGATGCCTCTGGGCAAAAATATTATGAATGTGTACTGCTGTGCTTGCTGATATGCCAAACTGTAGCCCCTGTATGACTGAATGGAAAACTTTCCCTAAGGAAGAAATCTTGAAAGGCTTGCAGAGAAACCACCTTGGTCTCCAAAACAATAAAGTCTAGCTCTACAGGAAATTTATTATAAATGTAAGCACTTTCATCCACATAAAATGCAAGACTTCAACAGAACACAAGTACAAAGTAAAACATTTAAATATATCACTATAAAATGCATGACTACCCCCGACCAATAACAAAACATCTTCATTTCACTTTATCTGGTTTTATCTGTAACGACACAATTCATAGAAAAATAATTAATACCTGCCCATTTATCGACCTCTAATAAAAGTTGCCAATATAGTTCTCTTTTACGTAAAGCATTACTCCAATCCCTCCTTAGAGTTTTTACCTTTTCTAAAACAAAAAAATAAAAATGTATTAAAATTGCTACAACTCACATTATGACATGCTAAAGCATTTTTCAAATCTTTCCTACCAATCACATACATATGTTGATTCTCTGTTTCAAACATTTGCAAATCATACCTATGTAAAAGGCTGGACAGGACAGCCAGGAGGCAGCATAAACACCACCACTTCTACATTTGAAAAATGCTTTAGCAACACATGGTGTAAGTGCAGCAGTTTTAATGAATTTTTCCACCTTTTTTGTTTTTTTTTTTTGTTTGTTTTTTAAGAAAAGAGAGGGAAGACGGGATTAATTTTTTTTTTACTTAAAAAGAGAACCATACTGGCAATTTTTATTACAGGCAGATAAACGACCAAGTATTAACGGTTATCCTTTTGACCTTTTATTCACACATTAATTGTATCCTTAAGTAAAAGAAAGCTTTTTTTTTTTTTTTTTTGAAGTCTTTCATTTTATGGGGCCAAAAATGCATACATTTAAAATAAATTTCCTGTGGAATCGGAATGTTTTTTTTTTCCTTTGGATCATCAATTTTATTGTTCTCTGGCTGCTTCTACCTTTGTTTTTTTGAAAATGGTAAAATATAACTGAGACATCTAACGGGAATGCACCCCCTGGAATATCTGTTCTGAAGTGCCCTTTCAAATCTGAGGGTGGATACATCCACTGTCAATGTGGCCACCAGGTTGCCCAAGGTAAAGGGGATTCTGGCAAGAGGGTAGTTGGGAAACACTTCTCCGTGTGCAACTTGCAAATTATGGAGAACCCATACCAGACGAGAAAGGAGATACTTCCCTTGAAATCCATGAACACCAAAGGTTGCAATAAAAAATCCTCATATAGAATGTGGCATGAGGAAATATGATTATGAAAGCCACCACTGGACATAAAGCACACAGCCACATTCCTGACATGGAATACTTTGTTGTTAGGAGAAGCAGAACCATCTCCAAATTCTCTGGAGTCTCACTAGAGGTAAAAAATGCCAATAAGTCCTGGTACACCCAAGAAACAACCCATAAAGATCAGCAAACTGAGGCAGCCTGAAGACGGGGCTTTGTAAATTTCCTGTAACTCCCAGACAGTGAAATAACTGAAGCAGTGACTCACTCTGCTGGACAAGAATATCTCTGGAAAGTGCAGCCAGCAACCAGTTATCCACACAGGAAACCATTCTGGCGGACTGTAGCCTGAGGTATACTACCACAACATATATGTACTTTATAAATATTACAAAGAGTGGAGTGACTCCAAAGGGAAGAGACCAAATTTGATAAAGACCAGCTACTAAATAAAAGTGAAAAAATCCCCTGAACCTCTTGGAGATCTTGATGTAAAGGTAAATGTCTTGAAGAACTGGACAGCACATCCAATCTCTTCTGAACAAGCATGAGAACAGTAAAAGAGGTCTGACCATGTGAAAGGACTTCTTGAGAACTAATTGATTTAGGCTACTTAAATCTAAAATGGTTCTGAGGTTCTGCATCTTTTCTGGAACCGAAAATAATTTACAATAATATACCTAAACCACAAAGGCCTCCTTAATGTATCCTAAGAAACAACTATCCTCAGCAACCTTGCATAAATAAAACACTGGTAGCACCGACCATGAAACATATATCCATCAGTCACACTGCCAAGTCAAAAGTCCATAAGGCAAATCTCCACATAATCCAACATCATAGTTATAGGTGACTCCATGAACCACTCACAAGGCTGTGCAAGAAGAGGGTCCTTGTTGGTTGCCTATCAGGTGCCAGGATTTACCACATCATGCATGCACTAAAGTCACTGCACCATAAATACACAAATGACAAAGTCATAGTGTTAGTGGGTGTAAATGACTTCAGATATATCTCCTTGGACTATGTGAAGAGAGAGATGATGGATCTCTCAGAATATGTGTCTGAGGCAGGTATGAACCTGGCCTTGAGCAGCAGTCTACTATTACCAAAAATGACGTACTACACAAAATATTACTGACTTCAACAACTGGTAAAGCTCTGGTGTCATCCAAGGGAGGTACAATATATATAAATCTGGGAGGAGAGGATAGACAGTCCTGACTGCTTTGCCAAGGACAGCCTGTGCCTATCAAGTCTTTCATATATTGGTTAAATCCTTGTCCTCCCCATAGTGTCTTTTTCAGGCAATATTAGTCTCTTAAAGTTTACAGCATAACAAAACAGAATCTAGATAACATAAAGGTTTTGCTGTTCAATACTAAGAGCCCGTAATAAATATTTCCACTCACTTCAAGCATTCCTTACCCTGAAACACACTGATATCTGCATCATCAGGGAGACCTGGTTCCATAGCTGGCTTTAGACACCAGTGAACCCTGCATTCGCTGTGGCCACCCCAACTACAGCAAGTTATCTTACCATGACATTTTGTAACATGCCTGTCAAACCAACAAAAACTAGTACAACAATCTTCTGTACTTAATAAACCAGCTGGGTAATAATAGCTCTGAAAGATATCTCTGGTTATATTAACAGTGTTTTGTCAAGTAACAGGCTTCACAATTCCATTAAATATTTTACCACTGACATAATGGCCTGGCTTAGTTAAATCCTACTGCTGGGCATTCTCTCCACTAAAACCAACAACATAGCCAGCTTTTCATCTGCAATATATGTGGCTGCAGAGGGGACCCTTAATCATCCTTGTCTGTGTGGGGGCCCCACAAAAATTGCTGCTGGTTGGGGAAAGTGAGGAAAAAAATGTATTAATTTTCTGATAACACTAACTGAACAGGGCTGAGATATGACCCTGTTTAATAATGAACAAGAGCTAGGTAAAGCCCTAGACAGATCAGCAGCCCAGACTGACTGATCTCAGTGCATACCTTGGATATTAGGACTGCTGATACTTCCAGTCTTCATGTATGGCTTTCTCTTTCAGGGATTTATATAAATACTAACAGAACACTGGATACTATAACTCTCAACTTCTTTGTTCAAGAATTCTAGGCAAAGCCAAAAATAACAGCAGAATAAAGTCTCAAATTCAGGAACACATTTTAATTACTACTTTAATCCACTTAATAGAATAAAACATTTTGCACCAATATGCATTTTTGGACAATAAGTAGCAAACTCTCATCTCTGTATATATTGACTGTCAAAACCATTAATAAAATACATTTGTGGTCCAGTTTGCCGAGATGAAGAATGCAATTAGCTGAACAAGCGGAATCAAGTCCAGGTTGGTTGTAGGCATTAAAGTGAATTTGCCACTCCAGCTCCTTCTTTTCAAGGATGGCATTACAGTTGCCCTGGAGTGGACCTATCCTGATCATGCCCAAAATGTGAAAAGTTAAAAAAGAATGACCTGGTGATTTAATGCTGTGATTTGCAAGAGAATTCATGCTTAGTCTATTCCTAATTTCAGATGTGTGTTGGGCTATCCTCCTTTTAAACTTAGAAATAGTCTTTCCTATATAAAACACTTGACACTTGGAGCTCTGGGCTTTGTAAATAATCTTTTTCACTGTTACAGTTCCAAGCCACCTTACTGTTAAATTTCTTACCAATACTGGGGCAGATGAAAACTTCGCTGCAGGTCACAACTCACAAAAGGTATAGAAAGGGGGCCCACAATTAAAATGTATCAAGCCTCTCCATACTGTTCTTGTTGAACGTCCCTTCAAAACAAGACTTATTGTTCCTAACATTTTTGAAAAACAATAGAGGGGCCAGGCTTGTCAGTCAGTTTACTACTAGACAAAATGGGCTAGTTGTCACAAATCATCCTTTTAATCTCATGGGCATCTTTATTAAAAGTTTAAGGTCATACTTCTTTTTAATGTCTTTTCTTTTGGTAAGTGTAGGGACTACTGAAATAACGTAAAAAAAAACTTCTACGCGGTTCATATAAAGCGCCCTCCCTTACTTTTAGGTCCTTAATAGAATCAAAAATATGTCTGATGATCCCACTTTGATACCTCTCTCAAAGAAAATCTTTGTGGAGCTCCTGCAGGTTCTTTAGAAAATTATCGGTTTCTCTGGACACACAAGCAATCTGCATACTCTGCAACTTTATTACATTATGCTTAGTTATTTGCAGGTGCATGCCGTTGATATGAAGCAGTAAGTTTACCTGGGTGGGCTTGAGAAATAAATCATTGTAAAGTTCTTGTGACTGTGTGTACTTATAAACAGTGAGATCCAGGAAACCAACCCCTGTGGTAATTGTGGTAAATAGTAAATTGCAAAAAAATCAGTTGACTTCTTAAGCGCTTCCACTTACCCTTCCCAAATGATAAAATATCATCAACAAATCTCAGGTAACATCTGCTGAAGTAGCAGAAAGTACAGTTGTGTATCTACCATAAATGTAGATGTTCGAGTGTATTCATTGCTGCAGTCATTACAATTGGGTTATCCTGCTGGCAGGCTTCCCGCAGTCGGCCCGAGTTCCAAAGTCTAGGTCCGGCGTAGATTGCTGTAGCCTCCTCCCCGACGTCAGTGTGCCAGGGGTATAAAAGATGCGGCCGACGCCATTTTCTTCAGTTTTTCTTGCCCCAGATGTCAAGTGCCCCTAAAATGGTAGGCTAAATTATGCCAATAAGCATGCATGCACAAAAAACAACTTTTCCTTCATCTACAAGCAAATACACCACATAGGTTGTATAGAATAGAGAAGTACAGATAAGTCCCAGCAAAGAAAAAGGGGGATGCTGGGAGGGTAACCTGGACTGCAACAATGAATACACTCGAACATCTACATTTATGGTAGGTACACAACTGTACTATGTTCATCGTGTTTCACTGTTGCAGTCATTACAATTGGGTTGAATCCCAAAGCTAAGGTTGGGAGGCTGGTGCTAAATAGGATTAGGAGAGGTTATCAGGCCCTGCAGAACTGCAGTGGCAAAGCCTGTCCTGGATTTAGAGTAGAGAGGCAAGTGATGGTGCTTTGTAAATGTATGCACTGAACTCCAAGTTGCAGCCTCTAAGATGTCTTTGGTTGGTACTCCTCTGAGGAAGGCTGCTGAAGTGGCTGCTGCTCTGGTTGAATGTAGCCTAATGCCCTTAGGCACTGATTTGCCATGCTGTGAATAGCAGAAATGAATGCAGTGGCCTATCCACTTTGAAATAGTCTGCTTTGAGATGGGCTTTCCTTGTGATCCTGCAGCATATGCCACTAGAAGCTGTTCAGTCTTTCTGAAAGCTTTGGTTCTGTCCAAGTAGAAGTGTAGCTGTCTGTGAATGTCCAAAGAATGCAGAATTCTCTCACCCTTATTCTGTGGGTTTGGATAAAAGGTAGGCAAATTAATTGTTTGGTTAAGGGCCACACTGGACACTACCTTAGGCATAAATGTAGGGTTTGTCCTCAGAGAAACCCTGTCAGGATGGAAAATGATAAAAGGTTCCACAGCCATGAGGGCCTGTAACTCTGAGACTCTTCTAGCGGAGGTTATTGCTAGGAGCAGAGCTGTTTTCCAGGATAAGAATTTTATATCAGCTGCAGAGGCTGGCTCAAACGGAGGCAGTGTGAGTTTTTCCAAGACACAGTTGAGGTCCCATGCAGGTATTGGTACTCTCCTTGGAGGTCTTATGTTTTTGGCCCCTCTGAGGTACTGCCTTAGTAATGGATGAAAAAAAATAGGTGGTTCTGTATTGTAATGAGCTGAAATGGCAAGGCATGAATTTTAATTGATGAAAAGGAAAGGCCTTTATCAAGCATCTCAGTTAAGTATTGCAAAATCTGAGGAATATTTGGAACAATCGTGTCAATAACTTGTGCCTGGTTCCAAGCACAGAATCTCTTCCATTTTTCTGCATAAGATTTTCTGGTGCTAGGCCTCCTGGCCTCCAAAATAACATCCATCACTGCTTTAGAGAGAGGTGTGTCTTGAATGGCTACATTATCTGCCATGCTGCCAGGTTTAAGGTCCTGAGTTGGCTGTGCAGTATCTGACTGTCTTGTTTGGTCAATAAGTGAGGAATGTGAGGTAATGTCCAAGCTGGGCATTGAGACAAGCTCTTTAGGATTGGGTACCAGTGCTGGCGGGGCCAGTCTGGGGCAATCAGTATCATTTTTGGTTTCTCTTGTCTGACCTTGAGGAGTACCTTGGGGAGGAGAGGCAGAGGAGGAAAGGCATATACTGTTAGATTTTTCCAGCTGAAAGATAGAGCATCCACTTTCTATGCTTGCTTGTGATAAGTCCTTGTGCAGAATCTCTGTAGTTGGTAGTTGTGAGGGGAGGCAAATAGGTCTATGTCCAAGCATCCCCAGGTCCTTGTTATCATGCTGAAGACTTGTGGATCCAATTTCCACTCGTGGGGATCCGTTAGGTTTCTGCTTAATTCGTCTGCCAGAGTATTTGTCCTTCCTGGCAGGAATTGTGCTTGCAGATGTACTTGGTAAGTCAATGCTGTGTCCCACAAGTTCATGGCTAGCCTGCAGAGGGGGTAGGAATGTGTGCCTCCCTGCTTGTTTATGTACCACATGACTGTAGTATTGTCCGTCTTTATCAGTAGTTGTCCTGGATGAAGTAGATCCTTGAAGGCTGTCAGGGCATTCTGAACAGCTAGCATCTCTTTTTGATTGATATGTAGATGCATTTGACTTGCGGACCATGTGCCCTGAATACATCTTCCTGCCATATGGGCCCCCCAGGCATAATCTGATGCATCTGTTGTCAATGTCTGCCTGGCTGTGGGTAAGGTGAATGGCTGTCCTGTATTGTGGTGACAGGCTTTTGCCCACCATCGAAACTCCTGTTGCAGTCAGGGAATGAGGGTAATTATTGTTTCCAGGATATGGCAATATTGAGTCCAAACACTTTTTAGATACCATTGAAGTTTCCTCATATGCAGTCTTGCATATGGAATTAGCAGAATACAGGATGCCATGAAACCCACAGCCTGCAGAATTTTTCTTGCAGATAACTGGGTCTTTGTTGCCAACATTTGGAAATAAGTAGTCGGTTGTCTGTGTTTGTCTGGCATGAGATAAGCCATCTGGGCAGTTGTATTTAAGCTTGCACCCAGGAATATTATCTCTTGAGAGGGTAGGAGTTTTGATTTATTTTCGTTTACTGTGTACCCTAGACCTGTTAGTAATCTTTTTACAAACGCCAGATGTGTAGTAGAATGCCCTTGTTCTCTGCTTGAATAAGACAGTCATCCAAGTATTATATTTGTATTCCTCTGTCTGCAAAATGCAATTACTGGTGCCAGGCATTTTGTGAAGACCCTGGGTGCAGTAGACAAGCCAAAGGGCAGTGCAGAGAATTGGTAGTGCATTGAGCCAGCTATAAATCTGTGGTATCTTCTGCATGATTGTCTGATTGGGACATGCAGGTATGCCTCTTTTAGGTCTAAAGTCACGCCTTCTTGCCCAGCATGGGCAGAAGCTGCTGCAGAGTTAACATTTTGAATTTTGGAATATCCAGGAATGTGTTTAGGATAGACAGGTCCAGTATTGGTCTCCAGGCTTTGTCCTTTCTGGGCACCAAGAATAGCCTTGAGTAGAATCCTAGTCCCTGCTCTTGCTGTGGTACTAGCTGAATGGCTCTCATGTCCATGAGGGATGAAACTTGTTTTTGTGCCTCTGCCCATTGATTGTGTGGCAGGTCTGGCATACCGTTTGGCCTTGGCAGGGTGTGAAAGTGGAACCTGTAGCCTTGTGATACGATATTTAAGACCCATTTGTCTTGGGTGATCATGTGCCAGTTTTGTGAAAAAAGTGCTAGTTTTCCCCCCAAAGGGGCTGGCAGGAGAAAGTCATTGAGACTGTTTCCTGTATGGCTGTGATTTTTCCTCACCGCTTTTGGAGGTAGAAGCACCCCATTGTTTAGGCCTGTATGAGCCGTGGGGTTGTGATCTGCTTCTGGGGCGTCTGTATCTGCCTCTTTGTGGCCTGTCTGACACTGGAAAGGACCAATTCTTTGTAGGCCATTTCCCGCTAAATCTGGGAGGCTGTACCTGCAAGAAATCCTTGACTGTTTGCATAGACCTAGCTTTGTCCTCCATTTTCTTCAACACCTCTTCTGCTTTAACACCAAATAAAGTATCATGCTGTAAAGGAGCATGTAATAGTTTTGCTTTAACATGATCAGGCAGATTATGTTCTTTTAACCAGGCATGCCTCCTAATGACAGAACCTGTAACAGCGGCCCTGCAGGAGGCCTCTAGAGAATCAAAACTACATTGCAAAGTATGCTTTCCCACTTGTTCAGCTGCATGCAATAAATCCTGCATTTCTTTGTTTTCTGCATTCTGAATTTGTCAACACTTTCTGTTTAAGCAGAGACATAAGATATTGCTGATATTTAAGCATATGAAACTGGCAATTTAAAGCTCTTACAGCCAAGGTAGCAGAAGTATAAATCTTTTTCCCCCATCTGCCCAGGGCCCTTGAATCCCTATCAGAGGGGATAGGGTTCTTTGCAGTGGAAGCCTTGACTCCTTTGGGACCCTGAGAGAGAGTTTCTGGGTCAGCAGCAGGGTTTTTATAAAGACATTTATGTGAATCAGAAACCCTGTAGTATCTGTCTGGCTTAACAGGAGCTGGTGGTAAAGAGTCAGAAGACAGGCCGGACTCTGAAAATACATCCTCTACAATGTCTAAAACAGGAGGGATAGCAAGGGGCCTGTGCTGAGGTAATAAAAGGAAGTCTCTGAGCCTTTTCTTGGATTCTGAGTAATCTTGGCTCTCCCAGTGGAAATGCTCCCTCATAGTATGCAGGGTCTCCCCAAAAGAATAATCCTCAGGAGGAGAGGCTGAAGGGATAGATTCTTCAGCATCAGAATCCTCATAGGGAGGAAGAGAATATTCCTGTTCAGAAGAGGAATCAAGAGGACATGGAAACCTGATCTGAAGATTCATATTCTATCTCTTGCCTAGGCCTCTTATCAGGAGGGGGATGGAAACCCCTGATCAAAGTAATTAGGTCTTCGGCCATTTTAAGCATCTGTTTTTGAGGCATGGTGGCCTGTCCAGGAGAATGCTGTAATTGTTTCTTTGTCTTTAGAGCTGCTTTAGTCTTTGCCTTTGAAGCTGAAGTTGGTTTCACATATAACTGTGTAAGCCTGAAAACACCCTCAGATGTCGATGCCTGCTCAGCGGCTCCGGACCCATCTGAGGGAATAGTTTCCGAGTGTCCAATACCTTGAGTTTCCAGCAGCCTAGTCAGCTCCACATGGGAGTTGGAAGTGGCCTGTGGCTCTGAAGTAGTGGGCGTCAGGGGCTGCGAAAGCGCCTCACTGAGAACCGTTGAACCGGCAATAGGCCTAGCGGAAGCCTCGTCGTCGGTTTTGGACCTTGGATGCCTGTCCTTTTCTTTTTCTTTGCACTTTTTATAAACTCCAGTAGTCGGCTGTTCCGACGGCATTATATAATTGAATCTTCTGCCAAAGTAATGAAATGCAAAATCGTACCAACGCTTAATAGTGCGTTGGTTAAATCTAGCACAAAACTGACAACTAGCAACATCGTGGTCAAGGTCTAGGCAAGGAATACAGTAAGAATGAAAATCTTTATGAGGTACTTGTTTCCCACAAGAAATACAATTATTAACTTTTTCTGACATTGGTCTGGAGCAAGAAAAAAGTTTCCCCAACAGGGTACTTAGCTTTAATGAAGACTTCGGATCTGAAATTCGAATTTGAAAATCTCGGGAGTTGGCTGACCAGCACTTGCGAACTGCTTTTGCTTCGGGCACCGCGCGGCAAGAAAGATTGAAGAAAATGGCATCGGCTGCATCTTTTATACCCCTGGCGCACTGACGTCGGGGAGGAGGCGACAGCAACAGACGCTGGACCTAGACTTTGGAACTCGGGCCGACTGAGGGTAGCCTGCCAGCAGGATAACCCAATTGTAATGACTGAAACAGTGAAACACGATGAACATCTCTGAGTTATAGACTTTCACTCTCCCACTTAACTAATGCCATATTATCTAGGCTAAGGGCCATAGGTGTTCCTATCACAGTTCCACATTTCTGTTTGTAAATACTGCCATTAAATGCAAAAAAAGCTGCTGCTCAGTACCAAATTCAGAAAGTTAGAAATTAGGTAATCTTATTTGGGATGGCTTATCATTTCCTTCATTATGGAATCTCTCCTCTCACAGCCTCTACAAAGTACAACAGTCAACACAGTGTAGAGTGCCTGTACATCAAAAAGTCACCAAATTCGAACTGCCAGTGACAGGAAATGATTTAAATTTTCTTCAGAAAATCAAGAGAGTGTCCAACACAAAGACATTAGCCCCACTAGCCAGAGATTTAATATATGATTTACAAGCAGTAGCCCATCCTATGATAACCTAGATTTTTGGGGGAATTCCTCAGCCCCACAAAATCTTCAGGACCCCCCCCCCCATACAGGTCAGTGATAGCACAGGAAGGTGGCATCAGTGAACCAGTGGGAATTGTTTTTGGAATACCATATCATCCTAATTTCTAACTTACTGCATTTGGTACTGAGCAACACCTTTTTGGATTTAAATAATTCCCTTCAGTGCAGCTCTTTTGAGTGTGTACCTTTAACTCCCAGTGGATGTGGCTTGAGCCTTTAAAAAAAATGAAGTTATCACCTTACAGTTCTAACAAATACTCATTGACAGAGGTACAATATCAATACAACTGTGTTTGTCATCATGAATACTTCAAAATAAAATATTTGGATACCTTGTACAATCGACTGACTTTTTGAAATATTTTCACAATTTACCATCAGGCACATTTTCTGGCTCTCACTGTTTATAAGCACAATTTCGCAAACCCACCTGGGTAAACTTACTCCTTCAAGCCAGAAGCATGCACCTGCAAATGACTAAGCATGATGCAATAAAGTCACAGGGTATGCGGATTGCTCACAAGTCCAAAGAAACAGCTAATTTTATAAAGAACCTGCCAAACCTTGAAAGAGATTTTCTTGAAAGGGGTATCAAAGTGGCTCTATCAGATGCATTTTTGATCATATTAAGGACCTAAAAGTAAGGGAGAACACTTCTTTAAATGAAGCACGAAGAATTTTGTTACGTGATTTCAGTAGTCCCTACACTTACCAAAGGAAAGAGGAACTAAAAACAAGTATGACCTTAACTTTTATTTTATTTTACATTTGTTGACCGGGCTAGTCTAACTGGATATATGTCCATTTTCAGTAGAGGCCAGGGAGAAAAGCTCCACATAAAAACAAAACAAAAACAAACAGAACATTGCAACTTCAGTTACAGTTCGCTTGTCAGACAAAACAGTTGTTTACATGGTAACTTAGCAACAATGATAGATAAAAAAAATAAAATAAAATAGAAAAAGTGTATTTGTTTTTTTTTGGACCAAACAATAATAGAAGAAAGGAGTATTTCAGTAAAGATGCCCATGAGATAAAAAGGATAATTTGTGACAACTAGTCCATTTTGTCTAGTAGTAGACCGTCGAGCAAGATTATGGATCCTGGCCCTTTTTTGTTTTCAAAAAAGGAAGAAACAGGTCTTATTTAGAATGGACGATCAACAAGGACAGTATGGAGAGGTTTGGAATCTTTAAATGTGCCCCCCCCCTTTTGTACTTTTTCTGAATTTGTGAGCTGCACTGATTTCCTCATGTACCCCAGTACAGTACGAGTAAGAAATCTAACAGTAAGGTGGCTTGGAACTAATAGTCAAAAGACTGTCTACAGAGCCCAGTGCTCCAAGTGTCAAGTGTTTTATACAGGAAAGGCCATTTCTAACTTTAAGAAGAGAATGGCCCAACACAGATCTGAAATTACAAACAGACTAAGCAAGAGTCTTCTTGCAAAGCACAGCACTGAATCAGCAGGTCATTTCTTTTTCACTTTTCACATTTTGGACATGATCAGGATAGGTCTATGCTGGGTGAACTGTAATGCAATTCTTGAAAAGAAGGAGCTGGAGTGGCAAGTTTCCCGTAATGCCTGCAACCTGACTGGACTCAGTTCTGCGTGTTCAGTTAAATGCATTCTTCAGCTTAGAAAACTGGACTACAAAATCATTTCATTAATGATTTTGACATGACATGTTTGCTACTTTCTTCACTTTTCTTGGACATTTTTTGTGCTTGTGTTTTTGATGTTTTTTACTCGTTTTCTTTTTTCTAAAACATATACATAGTCATTTGCATTTTTCTACACAATTTATTGATTGTTTTTATGTTTGCTCATTTTAACAGTGATCTGATGACGCCCAACAGGTGAAAGCACTTTTCTTTTTTTTTTAACACACTTATAATTACAGTTTTTATTCTGATTGTATTTTTTATGTGTGATTTTTTTTTTATTTCACATTTTTCCTAGGTTACTATAGTGGGTGTTTTCTTGAGTCACTTGCCTGTTGTCACACACGCATGCACTCAAACACAACCCTTCTTTACTTCAGCTCTGACATATATTCTTTTGTTTGTTTCTTTCTTTATAGTTTTTATTTTATTTTATCACTCCTTTTGGAAGGAACTTGTTGTCACCTTGGTGCTAAATAGCCTTTAATGAAGGGAGTTTTATGACACCTTGGTCCCTTACCTGGAGACAGAGTAAGAATTAATTAGTAGTTCTGCACTTCAGTTTATTTGGACTTTGTTTTATTAGTACTCTTTCAGTTTGCTATTTTAGTTTGAATTGTAAAAACAATGACTTGTGTTACATCAGGCTAGCATTTAACTGTAAACTAGGTTCATTACTGTGCACGAGATTGTCAGTCTTGACTTATGATACTTTGTGCTTTTTATGTACATATTAGTCTTCCATAGTTTACAGCCGTTACTGAAAAACTGAACTGCTTAAAGGGACAATCCCAGGGATTTTTTGTTTTGATTCAGCCTTTGTTTACTTTTCAAGTTTGCCTTTCTGAGCATGCTCAACTGTGGCTGAGGGGGGTAGGGGAAGTGTGCCTGCAGGAAGCTTCAAAGGAGTTAGCCACATTCCATCTCAAATTGCAGCTCTACTGATAACAGCTTTCCATGTGAGCCATTCATTGGTGTAATCTGTGCATTTTATCCATTCAGAAAAGTAGCCTTTCAGACATTTTACGACCAGACTGCTGCTGCTACTCTAGAAACCACAGCAGTAATACAATACTTATAAAGAGACATTATTTTGTTTCTAAAATCAGTTGTTTACCAGACTATTTTGTTTACCTTTTAGTGTAGTGTAAGTCACATATTCACACAGAGTCAGAATTTTCAGACAAGCTTGTGTGCATACTGCAGGTTAGATTTCACAAACTTTACTGTTGGATGTTTGATAGGAACTGCTTAGAATTTACAGTTTGTTGTTTTGAACTTCCCCTCCCCTACCCAGAGACTATTAGTTGAATGACTGGTTTAGCATTAGCCTGAGATGCTATCTAGTCAAACTCAAACCTGCAGCCTTTGCAGCAGTGAAATTACATCTTTAGTATGTGCTTGCTTTTTGTAAAACTTAGTGGAAAGCTTATCCCAACTTAGGCAATTGTCTTTTCTTTTGTTTGCTTTTGTTTTATGTTGCTACATGCTTTTTTCCCTTCACTGGTAATTATTTGTCATATGTTCTGCAACAGTGTTGCTTATTAGTGCATGTACTCATGCAGACATATATTTATAACACAGTTTCTCCACATTTCACAGGAAGCATTGCTTTGGACATTTTCGTCTTGGAAACAAATCCCCTGAGTTGCAAATATCCTAAGATTCTAGAAGAATAAAATCTTATAATAATAGTAAAAAAAAAATGTCAGACAACTGTGAAATTGAATCTTGTTACTGTACTAAAAGTATTTTCCCATTAGGTGACGCCCTTCATGAATCACTCGCAGTGACTGTCTGTATAATATGGATTCCATTCCACTGAATTTATTTTCTTTATCTTTCTCTTTCTCTTTCTCTTTATCTTTCCTGCATTGTGGTAAAATGTTTGGATCGTTCACTCTTTTACTGAATATTTGACTGCAGTAGAGTTGCACTGGTTACCATTTGAAAGTTGAGGTAAATGCAGTCTCTCTATTTCCCTATATGTGTGCATAAGTGTGTATGAAATATGTAATCTAAGTTTATATTCATTTGGTTTTAAAACCACAGCCTTGCTATGTCTTACTGACCGGCTTGTAATTCAAGGCATTCTTGACTGTCAGTCAAATTTGTATATGCTGGATATTTAATTGCTGTTGTTTGTCTTTCGGCTTTTTCCCGGTAAGGGGTCACCACAGCGAAACTCCGGTCCGCTAATGATTGGCAGTAGATTTTTATGAAATGCCGAGGTGCCAACTCAACGCCCAACCTTCAACAAAGGCTCGCCCATTTATGCACGCATGTCTTTCGAACGCTACCCAACTGCGGGGAGGACATGCAGACTCCACACAGAAGGCACTGCCAAGCCAAGCTGAAAATCGAACAGGAGAACCTCTTACTGTGAGGTAACCACACTACCACTGTACCACTGTGGAATCATGCTGGATATTTAATAATGTGTGTATTTTATTAGACCTTTGTATGCAGCGACCTACTTGTTGTAGGCTGGATATGTAATAATGCATTTTATTAGACCTTTGTATGCAGCGACCTACTTGTTGTAGGCTGGATATGTAATAATGCATGCATTTTATTAGACCTTTGTATGCAGCGACCTACTTGTTGTAGGCTGGATATGTAATAATGTGTGCATTTTATTAGGCCTTGGCATGCAGTGCACCTACTTGTTTTAATGGTATACTTCACATGTAATATTGGAATTCACATAACTTTTCTCAAACTTGCCTTTTTTGCAACTTAAATGGCTGTGCTGATGAGACCACTTACCCCCTTATCAAGATGGAAATAGATAATAATTTAAAGAAATAAATGCATATGCCATGTCATTATGTGTTTATCATATGCATTGCTTTGGTTGATTAAAATGGATTTGCTGTATATCTTTGTTATAGATCAATATATATATATATATATATATATATATATATATATATATATATATATATATATGTGTGTGTTTATTTATTTTCTTATTTGACATTTGTTATAACTGAGCCAAAGGCCCATTTCAGTGGAGACCCATAAAAAAGGCTAAAAAAATGTGAGCACACACACACACACACACACACACACACACACACACACACACACACACACACACACACACACACACACACACAAACCTGTCTCTGAATTTGTTTGTGTCTCTGTTTATATACACAGATGTACACACACCAGTACATGTGGTGTGTTTGTGAATATATATACATGCAGACACTCATTCACTGTCATGCAGGAGGCATTTTGACTAAGGTGACAGTATAGCTGCTCCTTACAACATTCGTGCCACTGAACCTTTATTGCTAGTTTTACAAGTAATAGTTTTTTCCATTAGTCATATGCCACTTGACAACAATATTAAAAGTGTGGTTCAGACTATAGAAACTACAGATCCATAAGCTTAACCAGCCTTATCTGTAAGGCCATGGAACAAATCATCATGAACCCTATAAATAAGGACATAGATGACCTCCATACCCTTAATCTGACACATTTGCTTTTGTCAAAGAGGTCATACCTGTTAAACCTGGTAGACTTCTTCAAAAGCATCACCAAGGTGAGGCATAAATGAAGACCAATCTGTGCATACAACCTACCTTGACTTAGCAAAGGCCTTCAATACACTCCCACATTCAGGCACCACTGATAAACTCTCCCAGTTGAATATAAACCTTTACATTGTCAGGTATGTTGCTAACCATCTGACTTTCAGATAACACTCAGTCAAAATTGGGGACTTTACCTCGACCAGCAGAGCTGTCAGCAGTGGAGGTCAGTGCTGTGCCCCCTATTGTTTAGAATATACTTCTCAGAACTTCAGGCCAAAACTGAGGGCCTGTGCCTAACTTTGCTGATGACTGCAAATTAGGTGTAATCATTTTATGCCCAGAAGATGTCAATATACTTTTAGAAGGACTTACACAAATGAATGATTGGTGTCAAAGCTATGGACTCCAACTCAATGCTAAAAAATGCATTATCATCCCATTCGGTAAAAATTATATCCATGCAGACTACCATATAGATAATAATACCCTAAGTAACAACTCAGCACTGATAGAATTGGGAATGCAAGCTGACTGTAGCCTAATCTTTGACCACCATGTGTCTACTGTGGTAAGGAAGGCCTTCTACATTGCTCACCTCATTAGCAAAGGCATTGCCTCGAGAGCCAAACAGGTCATAACTCCCCTGTACTCGACCCTCATCAGGCCAATAACTGAGTACAATGCTCCCTTTGTATGTACCTCACCTGGCACCTGCAGCAACTTGAGAGACCCCAGAGATTTCTAACCAAGAAATTACAGGTTCTCCATCACATGTCATGCATTGACAGACTCAAGTCATCGTCACTGTACTCAGTAGCATACAGACTACTTAGAGAAGACTTGTGCCTGGCCTATACAGCAATCTCAGATCCAAACTTAATCGAAATGCTGCATATCCGCAAGACTAATGGGATAAGGGTCACTTGCTCCAGGGACCTTTACCTGGCCTTCAACATAAATAGAACCTGCTGGAGAGACAGATATTTCTCTGAGGTTGCCACTCCTCATGAATAGGAAACCAGTTCACATCAAATAGAGCCCCTATATAAGCCTGTTTATGTGTAGCCTGGATGACTGGATGGGAAACCATAAATTTCTTGCCAGGATTTCACCTATGATCCTCCTAGATATGTGCAGCCATTGTTAACTAAGATTTTGAGTTTAGGCTAGATCCTTTATATTGGGTTTCTCTAGTATTATATCGGGTACACATGGAAAGGCTTATAAAGACCTTTGGGTCAGTATCCTAGTAACCACCAATGAACCTATCAAGTAACAAGAGTATTCTTTCCTTCAGTCACCTAAGTTTTTAGAGATCGTAATCTTACTTGAGTGTTGGCACACTCATACTGCACTGGATTTTTTTTCAGGATAACTGTTGCCATATTCCTAAGAATTGGGTCGGGAGAGGAACTTAGGAGAAAGCAAGCTCAGCAGCAGGTGGCCAAGAGTAATTACATGTAAACATTAATTGCCACTACATAGTTTGAGTTATTCCTGGATATACAAACAGAAGGCAAACAAGGCACTCCAAACTCAAAATCGGAAAACAGATGTATAGTTCAGGTAGGGAGCACTCAACAAAAAGGGTGAGATGAAGAATACTTGAACATTCTACACTATGTTGCTTTCACAGTGGGGTCATTTCAAGAGAGTGGCACTGGAAACAGCAGCAGTATCAGTGCGGATACAAATTCATTCACAGTACAGTGGCTGTACAAGAATAACAGATAATTAACACCCACAGTAATGGTAATTAGGTGGCTTACAGAAGGATACTACAGCAGTTAGAGACACCAGGAAGGTGCCAGGTTGTCCAGTTGTGTGGCTCATAGCAGTAAAATAATGGAGGGCACACACTCTGCTACTGTTAGAGGCTGAATAAAACAAGTTGAAGGCAGCATTATACCTGGCAAGCTATCAGCTGGCTGTACAAAGCCATGGGGAGGCGGTGTGAGCCTTATGGGACCAACTCCAAAATACATGTCATCAGTAATACGACAGATTGCTTCTCATAGCCTATTGTTTATCAGCCCTATGTAGAGAATTTAGCTGGTCAAAATAAGAATATTCTAAGGATAAATAGGAGCAACTTATGACTGATCAGGGTGTGAAGCACCAGTGGCCACAGAATAGAATGTAGTCCAATGGGTACAATGTTACCAAACGCTGTGACTACAACAAAGATGTCCACTCACACAGTTTTGTCATAGAATGGCACTTAAGAAGGAGTAGTTTTCTGCCATGAGAAGGGTATCCTGCTTATCCATCTTCAGGTGAGGGCTGTATTCAAGAAAACAGTGGAGTGATGAAGTTTATACCCCAAACATGTACCCGGCTCTCAGTTAGATTCCACACTTATTTAGCTTAGTGGCAGCTTCTCATGTTCAGTGGGTAAGGACATCATGGGAGAACATTAAGAGATTAGGAAGATGGTAGTACAATGCTTTTGAAAGATAGCTGAAAAATAACCTCTTTTACCACACCTAACATTGTTGTTTCTTATTTGCAGAAACTGGGTATTACCTGTAAGACATACATCGCACCTTTCAACAATACTTTGTTGACTGGAGATTCCTGCATGTTTGATCACCTGGAACCTTGTTCTTGCTCTTCCATGTGAATGTAAACACCTGTCTTGTATATCACCTCTTGGAACATGCTGACATTACCTGCAATGTATTGTGGTATCAAAGGCATAACGTAAAATTTGAGTTAAAGCCCAAATTATGATATTTACACTGAGGCCACAAAGTTTGCTGAGCTGTACACTCTTCCACAACCCTTAATGTTGCCTACTATTCATGGTGATACTTATATCAAGGGTTCAAATGGTATTTTTGAAATGTGCAGTTCTTGCTCTGTATGCCATTCTTCAGCAGACAGACTACTGTCCATCCATATGGTACATGGCCCATTCGACCCTGCTTGACCTCTAACAGCTATGCAATATGCACACCACCAACAAAGACTGTAATCTTTTATAGACAGAAATGGAAAATGGCTGGCGCAACAGATTTCTACCACAAGGAATCCTATACTTACTCAATAAAACTTCCTGTGCATGTCAAGCAATACTACACATGGTCTGTATTCAGAAATATTATGAACGAATAGCCTGTAAATCATTAATTCTCTCTGGGGTATATAGCATGGTGCTTCTTAACCATGGAGCTTAGCTCACTCAACAGTGCTTGGGCTAAGCTTGTTATGTTTATTAATGTTTTTTTTAACTCCATGCCTACTATATACCAATAAACTTATCAAACGAATATACAGTTACCAGGTATCTTACAAATGTACATGCTGCATATAGAATATATATGCAGACAAAAACATCAATTAATTGATGAATGTATTTCTATAAGCACTCTCATTTGAATGTCATTATATGGTCATTAATATAAACTACTGACCACACCAATTTTATACTACCATGATTGTGCTACAAATACCTTTGAATTGCACATGCCCTGCACATCAACACTGACTGCATAGTTTAGCTTTCTACAGTGTGCTATTTTTCCTGTCTGAATACCCCCTACTGTGATTTATGTACTGTAAGACTACCAACTATATACACACATAACAAGGTATCTGTTAGCAGCCATTTGTTTGTTTCAGTATGTAATAAAAACAACAAATAGATGTGCACTGTACTCTCCAAGTTACCAGAAATTAAAGTTAATCTCTGTTTGAAATCATTTGATGTGTTTTCTCTTATTTCTTTATTCAGCTGTTTGTTTGTGTACTTGTTAATTGCAAGTGGGAGGCTGAGAGACTCTTGAGTCACAACCTGAGCTCCATGGTGCAAGACATAAACAGAAACAGCAGTCTGAACATATAAGATGTTCCTGGTACCATACCTGGTTACTAGGCTATGGTACCTGAGCAGCCATATCTCTAGGCCACATCTAAGCCTATGTGCATGCAAGGCAGCAGCTGATGTCCCCATCCAACAGAGACGTAGTTGGTATCCCACGGCTGTATGTGCTGTTAACCATCCAGCTGACCAGGTTATGCATGCAAAGGTGTAGGTAACTACCTTGCCTGATGTGGACAGAGTGCCCATCACATCACATGGTGATTGTGTGGGACAAACTTACTGCATCACTTGTTTAGGCCCAGACCACAATGTCCCTTATTGTCACTTCATTGCTTTGTTCAATGCCAGAACTATCCATTGTCGGGCCCTTATTGTAGCCAGATATTTTCACTTACAGTCCTCAAATTCCAATATGGCTTCAGTAAGCCATTTGACAGCAGATCTTCTGAAAAAAACGTAAAGATAGAGACAGAGACAGACCGCACAGGTCAAAACCTACCAATGACGCTTATGTTAAGCTAGTAGTCAGTTCTCTGTTACTCAGTGAGGCACTTTAGCAGTCCCCGACGCCCGTTTCTGTTGATTCACAGGTCGCTACTGAGACCCTTTCAGAATCAGGTATGCCGCAAAACTCCTCTTCGTCTAAGGATCCTGCGGTCATCTCTACCTCAGTAAACAGGTTATGGATGTTATCCGTGATGTCAGATGTCCTTACACCAGAAAGACTTATGCTGATAAATGGAAAAGGTTCTGCACCTGGATCCAGGCTAAGGGAGCCAATATGGCAAATCCCTCCCTCCCTCTCATCCTGGATTACTTAGCAGACCTACTACACAGTGGCCTCTCATTTTCCTCTATTAAAATTCATGTCTCTGCTATTTCTGCTCATTTTCCCACTGAGCAGCCTCTTTTCTCACACCCTTTGATCAAACAGTTCCTAAGAGGGGCTAGCAACCTGAGGCCACCCAGAAGGGCACCAATAGCAGCTTGGGACCTTAACTTTGTATTGAAAAAGCTAACCCTTCAACCTTTGGAACCAGCTACTTATGCAGAGCTAAAATTTCTCTCCTGGAAGACAGTATTTCTTCTGGCCATCACTTCAGCCAGAATAGTCTCTGAGCTGCAAGCACTTATGGCTGTGGTACCCTTCATCTTCCATGCAGATAGGGTATCCCTCAAAATTAACCCATCCTTCATGCCCACTGTGGTGTCCGGTGTGGCTCTCAACCAATCCATTCATTTGTCCACCTTTTTCTAATCCCCAGAACAAGGAGGGAAGGATTATTCACTCTCTAGATGTGCACAGACAGCTTAGATTCTATCTAGACAGGACTAAATCCTTCAGAAAGTCTGATCAATTGCTGGTTAGCTTTGCTACAGGAGCAGAAGGCAAAGCCATCTACAAACAAACCATTTCCAAATGGATAGTACACTGCATCCATTTCTGCTACAAACAGCATGGAAAGCCTCTCCCCAAGGGGGTCAGGACACACTCCACCAGAGCAGTCTCAACTTCTGAAGCTTTCCTCAGAGAAGTCCCCATCAGGAACATCATGGAGGCTGCCACCTGGACATCTGTTCACACTGTTACCAAGCATTATCACCTGCCTCTCTTCTCCAAATCCAGGGCAGGGTTTGCCTCTGCAGTCTTGTAGGGCAACCTAGCCAGCCCCTAGTTTTCTTGACTGCCTCCACCCTTTTCCTCAGCTTTGGGAATCAACCCAAATGTGATGACTGCAACAGTGAAACATGAAGAACATAGTACAGTTGTGTACACTTACCATAAATCTAGATGTTCAAGTGTATTCACTGTTGCATTTCTGGTTTCCCCTCCATCTCCCTTTCTTCGTTTTCTCCTTTTATTACCGTTCTAACTTGTTATTCTCATTTCCTTACAAGGGTGACATATTGGTATTTATTTTCCACTGGTGGGGTTCTTCCACCAAAACCTGGCCTCCTACTTGGAGGCTCCTGACAGGTTATGGCAAGAAAAAATGATGTAATGGCTTCAACTGCCTTACTTTATACTACTGATGACCTGACGTCAGTCCTCAAGCGACAGCAACCAATGCAGAAATACTAGGTCTCTGGTATTCGGGCCGGCCGAGGGCTACCCTGGCAGGGATAACCCAAATGTGATGACTGCATCAGTGAATACACTTGAACATCTACATTTATGGTAAGTGTACACAACTGTAATTTTTAACCTGTGCAGCAGTAGTACTGGGTGCCTGGCAATCTCCTGTTAATGTGATAGGTCCTTTTCAGGGGTAAAGTTGCCATTGAATCTGTCTGCCAGTATATTGGCAATATCTGTTGGGTCATTATAGGAGGTACCATTGTGCAGTAGCTCAGAGCAAATCTGGGTATTGCCGTGGGGATTATTTCTAAAACTATAGAAGGGGTTCCGGCGTGTAGATCGCGAGACAAATGCCCGCGAGCTACATCGCCGAAACCAGAAGGCCGCAGCACCGCTAAACCGTAGAGCGGTGCTGCCGAAACGTAGTAACGCGGCGGAAAGATGCGGCGGTGTGAAAACAGCCAAAAGCAGACGGCCCCTAAGGCAAACACGCAGCCCGTCAACACACAGCGTACACGGCCGGCAAACACACGCGGATCGGCGCGAAACACAGCACAACGGTAGTGCTCCAAAACAGTTGCATAAACACTCATACACCCAAAACAGTTGCATAAGCACTCATACATCCAAAACAGTTGCATAAACACTCATACACCCAAAACAGTTGCATAAGCACTCATACACCCAAAACAGTAGCAGAAGCAGTCATAACACCAAAACAGTTGCATAAGCACTCATACACCCAAAACAGTTCA
>NC_056740.1:53869166-53935118 GCF_019279795.1 Protopterus annectens | reverse complement strand
TAGGAGTGTTATACAGAAATAAGCAATTTCTCACCAAAGCAGCAAAGATTTCAATAGCAAATTCCCACCTTATCTCCACCCTACTTTATGCCTCTCCAATATATACCAACCTAAGGCAATGTGATCTAAACAAGCTAGAGACCTGCTACAACAAAATCGCCAAACCACTGTCTCTCACTTGCTGAACTGGGCTGGCTTGAACTCCCTCACCTCCTTCAGTGGTATCAACTCTCACTCGCCCACAAACTAGTAAAACATCCACTAAATGTCCCATCCCTCCAGAATCTACTCCAACCCTATCGCACCACCAGACCACTAAGATCCAGCAACAAAAATCACTTGCAGATCACTAAAGCCAATAACTCTGCTGGTGAAGCACTATTCTCTTGTGCCATAGCCAGATTATGGAACTCACTCCCACCCACAATTACCTCCGTACCATCATGCACCCACTTCAAAACTTTACTAAAAGCGCACCTAAAAACATGCTAGCTATGCCCTTGCAACTCCCACTCTAATATCATCTACCCCATCCAACCACTACCTTTCTTTCCACTCCACTAACTACCTTGATTATAGCAAGCTCAGATGCTCATAAGCCTAGTACTTATTATACAGCAGGAACTTCTCATTGTAACATTTGTTAATGTATGTTATGTACTTCACAGATAAAGATTCTAGTTGTCTACTGATGTACTATGTTCTTCATCTGTAAATATGTTGTAAGTAATTGCTATGTTAAATTGTTAATCGCTATGTAATCCAATGTAACTACTGTCTGTTTATTTTACTGTGGAGCTTTTCTCCCCGGGCCTCCGCTGAAAATGGACCTACGTCCAGTCGGACACTCCCGGTCAACAAATTTAAATAAATAAATAAATAATAAAGAGGAATTAACATATGTAGTTTTGGACTGTTTCTTACTGTTGCTTAGTACTGTAATGTTTAAGTGTTTTTATTTTTCACAAATAAGAAAGTGAAGTCAATCCTCTACCTTAACGCAAGGGACAGCTCTCTCCTCCCATCTCTGTTATAGTTTTCTTAGTTATTCGTCCTGTGACTCACTTTTTGTGATGCACAGGGTTCATGGATGTGAGGCAGATTTACCAGAGCCATTGGTGATCTTTGTCATTTGTTTAGCAAGATAAATAGGATATGTTGGAGGGACGGGTATATATCACAGAGAATATCGCTTCTATGGAACAGTCTTCCACTCAACAAAAAGCAAAGCACTTTTCTTACTCTATTCAAATGTAATTTGGACAAATGAGTAAGAAACTGCAAATTTACCCTGGTTTAGCACCTATGTCCCTCATGGATAGGAGCAGCAATTAAATGTCCCAATATATCTTTGTTCTGCTTTCTCTGGGTTACTCATAGCCAAAACACAAGGACCAAAAAAAACTACCATGGGAATATTAGGGTAGGCTTCTTAAGATTCTCTCAGATCAACAGCCTATTAATGACCTATGAAACTCAAACTTTGCTGATCTAAAGGGAACACTTATGAGGAGCAAGCCTAAAAAGTAGAATCATTTAAGGCTGTCATTAGAGGATGCAAGTATGCCTTGGCAAAAAGAGGACAACCAGAATCGTCTCATCTTTTTTTCAACAGTTGTCTATATCCTTTCCTTGCCTAATGTTTCTGACAGGCAGTTGGATAAGGAATCAGGACTGCTGTGCACCCTGGGGGTGGCCATGAACTTAATGAAAATGTCTTGAACTCCTACCTCCAGAACAATTTCCCAGTTGTGCTCCAGAGAGGAGTGCTGGTCCCAGCTACCTCTAGTTATTAGGTTTGTGGGTTATGCTGGACAGAGAGCCTGCTCTGGCTCCTCTGTGCTCAGAAAGTTACAATATGCAAGGGAGTAACAAATCCCTGCGAGTCTGAGGATCTGACCTTTCTCTTTGACTCCCTACAGATGTTCATCCATCTCTGGACTGAGCATTAAAGGTCTTTAAAAAAAGAAGTCAAGGAAGGTCACTCTGGCATCCTCAGAAAATGCAGTCAAACACAGCCATGAAAATGAGGATGTACATACTGATGGAAATGGAAGCCATCTGATTTACAAAGATGTTGGGCAGCACATCTGCCACAGATGCACATCATCCATCATATCTCACATGAAGTAAATCACGTAAGCAGATAATGATGGGTAGGATGCAAACTTGTCCATAGCCCTTGACTATATAGCAGCTGGAGAAATGGGCTATGAAAACCAGACATTATCAGGATTGCATAAGCAGCTACAATATCAGCTGATAGGCTACACTTGTGGCATCAGTCCTTCTAGATAAAAAGGACAGCTTCAATATCAAAACCAGCTGTTTTTACTGCACTTCTCAAACAACTGCTAAACAAGTGCTATTACAAAATTATACAATGACCCCCCCCCCCCCATTAGTATTCCAAAATGTGCATGCTGATTGGACAGTATGCACGTTGTAAATCAGACTTATGTTGTTGTTTGTCTTTCGGCTTTTTCCCAGTAAGGGGTCGCAAAGGTGGAACTCCGGTCCGCTAATGATTGGCCGTAGATTTTTACGAAACACCAAGGTGCCAGCTCGACGCCTAACCTTCAACAAAGGCACGCCCATTTACGCACGCATGTCTTTCGAATGCTACTCAACCGTGGGGAGGACATGCAGACTCTACACAGAAGGCACTCCCAAGCCACGGCGAGAATCGAATGGGAGAACCTCTTGCTGTGAGGTAACAACGCTACTGCCGTACCACCGTGGCATTACTAATAGAAAAAGGTCCGGTCGCCCGGACTTTTTCCATTAGTATAATTTTTTTGTTTTGTTTTTTACAGCAACGGAGAATGCAAGATTTCTGTTGCTTTTTTAAAGCTGTCTCGCTATGTTAAACTCCTTTAACATAGAGAGCCAGTTTCTAAAAAGCAACGGAGATCTTACTTTTTCCGTTGCTTCCACCCACAGCTCTGATGTACTGCGTAAGCATACGCATGCGCAGTACATCAGAACTGCTGCAGAATACCAGACAGCTGCAAAAGGGCAGCACAGAGGCATTATACAATGCCATTATTTAAAAAAAGTAAGTATTTTTTTTTCTTAAATAATGTCATTGTATAATAGCAATAACCCACTTCTGGGTGTGGGTAATGCTGGATTTACCCACGGTTGTCTTTGTTTGGCCACTCGGGCTTCGCCCTAGTGATCAAACTACACCAACCATGGGTAAATCTAGCATAACCCACACTCAAGCGTGGGTTATTGCTTAAATATACCATGCAGCAGAATGCCTACCACTTTTTTTTTTTTTTTCAAAAACAATTTCTTGTGAGATACCAACAATCATTCTTTATTTCAATTTTGTAATATATCTGCTATTACTAGAAATTTGCTATCCAGCTGAGCTCTGGCAAAATATGTTTTTATTTAAAATAAATGACATCTACTTACAGTGGTGTGCTGTCCCATTTATCCCGTACATTAAGTTCCACGTCTCTCTGCTCAACAAGATAGCTGCAATAAAAAAAAACGAAATTCAAAAGCTACAAAAAACACATACACCTTTGCAGAAGATAAAGTTTTAAAATTAAAGGCTTCCAATACAAGTTTCTCAAGAGTTTGTTTTTTTAAAGTACTCGCAGACAAAAATGATGTGAATTCCAATATGAGGCAGGTCAGGCAACTCTAGGTACAAGTGCTGAATGATAACATAACACTCACAACCATGAAGACTGGCACTCAGCAGGGGACAACGATGGATGACATTTTGATTAGCTACATCCCAGTGTGTACTACTTGACATTTAACTGGTTCTTCTAAGCCTCCAGGATGACCCAACAAGCAGACCTTTTGACCAAAACTTCTTATGCTTCTGCTCCTTTAATAACTTCCTTGGTCTTAAGGAAAGAAGTGATAACCACTCGAAGAAAGTACAGTTTTGTACCTACCATAAATGTAGATGTTCGAAGATCCACATTGCTGCAGTCCTTACACTTGGGTAGTCCGCTGTCCTCGGTCGGCCCGAATATCAAAGTATAAGGCTGACGTCGGTCAAGGCGCATTTGACTGACATCAGGACGTCAGGGTACAAATGCGCATGACCGACGTCATATCCTCAGTCTTTTCTTGCCCCAGATGTCAGAAGACCCTAAAAATAAAGGTCAAAACCAAAAGACAGCAAACAAACAACCAACCATCCTAGCACTAAAAATATGTACAATATATACAATAAACACCCTATTGACAACCCAACCCACACAACCGCCTCTAACTACAGAGGGGAAGGAGGGAGGGTAAATTGGACTGCAGCAATGTGGATCTTCGAACATCTACATTTATGGTAGGTACAAAACTGTACTATGTTCTTCATCTCACATTGCTGCAGTCCTTACACTTGGGTAGAATCCCAAAGCAGAGGTAAGGGAGGATGGCCAAACTATAAGGAAGCAGGAGCTGCCAAAATGCTCTGCAAAACAGCAGTGGCAAAACCAGCCCTGGATTTAGAGTAAAGTGGTAGGTGATAATGCCTAGAGAAAGTATGCACTGAACTCCAAGTAGCTGCCTCCAAAATGTCCTTAGTTGCCACCCCCCTCAAAAAAGCTGTTGAAGTGGCAGTAGCCCTAGTGGAATGAGGCCTAATCCCAGCTGGAATCTCCTTGCCATGATGGGAATAACAGAAAGCAATGCAAAACCCAATCCACTTAGAAATAGTTTGTTTTGACACAGGCTTGCCCTGAGAACTCAAAGCAAAAGAAACAAATAACTGCTGAGACTGCCTGAACCCTTTAGTTCTGTCCAAATAATATCGCAACTGCCTGTGTACATCTAAAGAGTGCAAAATCTTTTCCCCTTTATTTTGGGGATTTGCATAAAAAGTAGGCAAATGAACAGTTTGGTTTAAAGCCACACTAGAAACCACTTTAGGCATAAAGGAAGGATTAGTACGTAAAGATACCCTATCCTTATGGAAAATTAAGAAAGGCTCAACCGCCATAAGGGCCTGCAACTCAGAAACCCTTCTTGCAGAGGTAATAGCCAACAAAAAAGCAGTCTTCCATGATAAAAACTTTAATTCAGTAGTAGCTGCAGGCTCAAAAGGTTGTAGAGTGAGTTTCTCCAACACAAAATTGAGATCCCAAGCAGGAGTAGGAGCTCTTCATGGGGGTCTTATATTCTTTGCCCCTCTAAGAAATTGCTTGAACAAAGGATGAGAAAACAATGGTGGGTCACAATCATAGTGAGCCGAAATTGCTGCAGCATGAACCTTAATAGAAGAGAAGGACAAACCTTTGTCCAGTAACTCAGTAAGATATTGAAGAGCCACACTTAAATTAGGCTCAGAAACATCAAAATCCTTTGCTGCACTCCAAAATAAAAATCTCTTCCATTTATCTGCGTACACTTTCCTTGTACTAGGCCTTCTAGCTTACAAAATAACATTCAAAACTTGCTGTGGAAGTGGAGGCCCACTATGGTTCAAAACAGAATATGCCAGGCTGTTAGGTGCAGAGACTGAAGCTTGACATTGAGCAAATGACTGTCCTCCTGAGACAACAGGTGTGGAATCGAAGGCAAAGGCCATGGAGGCTTCCGTACCAGGCTCCTCAGTAATGGGTACCAATGCTGTCGAGGCCAATCTGGAGCTATCAAAATCATCCTTGGCTTGTCTTGTCTGGCCTTTAGTAGTACCTTTGGGAGGAGAGGCAGAGGCGGAAAGGCATACACATGAAGATTGCTCCAATTGAAAGAAAGAGCATCCACTTTCCAAGCTGTGGGATGAAACCTTTTTGTGCAAAACTTTGGCAGCTGGTGGTTTAGTGGAGAAGCGAACAGATCTATGTCTGGAGTTCCCCATGACACTGTCAATTTCTAAAATACATGAGGATCCAATTTCCACTCGTGGGGATCCATAATTTGTCTGCTCAACACATCTGCGAAGGAGTTCTGTGCTCCCGGCAGAAACCTTGCCTGAAGATTTAGCTGTAAACTGGGAGCAGTCTCCCACAAAATCATTGCTTGCCTGCATAGAGGATAAGAATGTGTTCCGCCTTGCTTGTTGATGTACCACATGACAGTTGTGTTGTCTGTTAGAATCAACACCTGCCCTGGGAGAAGTAAATCCTTGAAAGCTATTAATGCAAACTGGACTGCTAACATCTCTTTCAAGTTGATATGTAGATGTTGTAGTCTGGCAGGCCACTTGTCTTGTATCCACTTTCCATTCAGATGAGCTCCCCAAGCTTTGTCTGAGGCATCTGTCGTTAGAATCTGACTCGCCTCTGGCCGGGTCACAGAGAGTCCCTTGTTTAGGTGACATTCCTGAGCCCACCACAACAATTCCTTTTGAATGCAAGGTATTATTTGAATGACAGTGTCCAAATCCTAGCAGTGCTGTGTCCATACATTTTGAGATACCATTGTAGCTTCCTCATATGCAGTTTGGCATTGGGAAGCACCAGAATACAAGATGCCATGAACCCCAAGGCTTGAAGGACTGTCCTTGCAGTCAGCCTGGACTGATGAGACAACTGATGAAAGTAAAGGGAAAGATTCTTTTGTTTGTCCGGGGTCAAAAGGCCATCTGGGATGCTGTATTCAGTCTCACACCCAGAAAGCACATGTCCTGAGAGGGTACTAGACTGGACTTTATTTCGTTCACAGAATACCCCAGGCATCTTAGCACTGCTATCACATAATCCAAATGATGAAGAAGCTCGTCCTTCCTTGAGCCAGAATCAGGCAATCGTCCAAATAAGGATAGATCTGTATTCCTTTTAACCTGAGGAAAGCTATCACTGGAGCCAGAACTTTCGTGAACACTCTGGGCGCAGTAGATAAGCCAAAGGGCAATGCAGAGAACTGATAATGAGAAGTCCCAGCTCGAAAACGCAGATACTTCCTGCAACTCAGTCTGATAGGAACATGAAGATAAGCCTCCTTTAGATCCAAAGTTACCATCCAATGATCTTTGCCCAGCAGAGGTAAAAGCTGCTGTAACGTCAACATTTTGAACTTGGGAATGTCCAGATAAGTGTTGAGGATAGATAAGTCCAAAATTGGTCTCCACGTGTTCCCTTTCTTTGGTACTAGGAACAGGCGAGAATAAAATCCTAGGCCCACTTCTGGCATAGGAACCGCTGAATGGCCCCTATTTGGAGTAACAGAGAAATTTGCTTGTGAGCCTCTATTCTTTGTTGAGGAGGAACGTCTGGCATGCCTTTGAAAGGAGGCAAGGTACGGAAATAAAACCTGTAACCGTGGTGTATGATATCCAATACCCATCTGTCTTGGGTAATTAAACTCCAATTTTCTTTGAAAAGTGCCAACCTTCCTCCCAAAGGTGCTGCCAGACGAGAAGGCTCTGGCAGCTGAAAAGGTAGGTCATTGGGTCTGCTTACGAAAGGACTGACCCCTGCCCTCACCCGAAGACTGTGCAGGAGAACTCCCTGTTCTAGGCCTGAAAGAGCCCTGAGCTCTGCCTCTACCACGTCTAGATCTACCCCTAGACTGGGAATCATAAGAAGGATATGTCCACCCCTTAGTAGGCCAATTTCTACTAAACTTTGGAGGCTGAACCTGCAAAAAATCTTTAACAGTCTGCATAGACTTAGCCTTGTCTTCCATTTTCTTTAAAACTGTCTCAACAGGAGAACCAAACAACACATCAGATTGTAAAGGAGCATCTAAAATCCTTGTTTTAACATGGTCAGATAAATTCTGATCCCTCAGCCAGGCGTGCCTGCGAAGAACTGACCCAGTGGCAGCCACCCTAGACGAGGCCTGTGCAGCATCAAAACCACATTGCAAAGAATGCTTACCCACCTGTTCAGAAACATGTACTAAATCTTGTAACTCTTTACAATCAATACCTTCCGCCAGAGCATCAACCTTAGACTTCAATTGTGAAAGGAGATAGTTTTGGTATTTCAACATGTGGAACTGGCAATTCAAAGCCCTCATAGCTAGAGTGGAAGAAGTATAAACTTTCTTTCCCCATCTAGCCAAAGCCCTGGCCTCTATCTGTAGGAACCGGATTCTTGACAACAGAAGCCTTAACACCTTTAGGCCCCTGACTAACAGTTTCTGGGTCTGCCCTAGGACTCTTAAAAAGATACTTATGAGCTTCAGGCACCCTGTAATACCTATCCGGTTTAACAGGAGCAGGAGGCAAAGAATCAGGATTAAGAGAAGCCTCTGTAAAAACATCTTCCACCACATCCAAAACAGGAGGTATAGCCAAAGGCCTATGCTGGGGTAAAAACAAAAATTCCCTAAGCCTTTTCCTGGAATCAGAGAAGTCCTGACCTTCCCACTTAAAATGCTCCCTCATGGAATGAAGAGTTTCTGAAAAGAAAAATCCTCAGGAGGAGAAGCAGAAGGAGTAGAATCATCCACATCAGAATCAGAATAAGGAGAATACTCCTGCAAGTCTTCAGCAAGACTCTGAAACATCCGAAGCCTGCTCAAAACTCCCTAGCTCAGGCTCCACCCTAGGTCTCTTATCAGGAGGGGCAAAGAACCCTAATCAAAGTAATCAAATCTTCTGCCATTTTAAGCATATGCTTCTTGGGCACAGTTCCTGAAGAACTAGGGGTGACACCAACTGAAGCTAAACCTGGCCTGCCTCTGGGAGTAGCCTTGGAAACAGAAGGAGAGGGCCTAACCACCCTAGGAAGGGAGGGGAGTATAGTAACCTGAGAAGCCCCTTCAGCCTGACCTGCTTCCTGAGAGGCCACATCCTGCAATAACAAAGTCTCTCCCTGGGATCCCAAAGAAACCTCCGGTGGAACCACCGGCTCCACCGACACCTCTAAAGAACCGGCGTCCGTTACGGACGGTCCTTCTAGCCTAGGCTTAACTGCTTTGTCCTTGCGCTTCTTGAAGAAGCGGCCGGAGCATCCGACGGCATTTTATAATTGCACCGCTTCCCGAAGACTAACCTGGCACAATCTAACCTCCTCTTTATAGTGCGCTTATTGAATCTAGCACAAGAGCGACACCCAACAACGTCGTGCTCAGGCCCTAAACAAGGAATACACAAAGTATGATAGTCTCTATGCGGTATCTGTTTCCCACAAGAAATACAATTATTCACTTTTTCTGACATCCGGTAAACCACTGAGGCAAGAAAAACTAAAATATTCCCAACGGGTACTTAGCCAACTTTGACTCGGTCTGAAACTCCGAAATCGAAAAATTTCAGAACGCCAACCGGCACTTGCAATGCTGCTTCTGCATCGGACCATGCGGCAAAAAAGACTGAGGATATGACGTCGGTCATGCGCATTTGTACCCTGACGTCCTGATGTCAGTCAAATGCGCCTTGACCGACGTCAGCCTTATACTTTGATATTCGGGCCGACCGAGGACAGCGGACTACCCAAGTGTAAGGACTGCAGCAATGTGAGATGAAGAACATCTTATATTATTAAAATTCACTTTTTTTTAATACTGTGAAAAAATTACCTGTTAACACTGTGCTGGTAGATATGTTGCCAAAATGATGGTAGAGTAGTAAAGCAGACAGCACAGTTTTGGGCACTGACAGGTGAATGTCTGGCAGTAGAGAACATTATAATTAGTGAAACTACTCAAGATTTATAAGCAGTCCTATCAGAAAAGTTGAGAAAAATAATGTAAAGTCTGACTTAGTGTATTCCATGTGTAAACATAAGCCAAGCTTTACTGTCCATCTCTCAGTAAACTACTTAAAATGTAAGCGTTGTTAATAACAGTAATTTACTCACATACAGATACATTGATTTTTGCTTAAATGACCCTGATTCAGAGACACCCTTCAAATGGTACAACAGGGAAGGATGGCCACTTTACTCGCAGCACTGACAGACTCTCTATTCAGAGAAATAGTCGATATGAGCTCAGCAGGTAGTGTACAGGAAGGGCTGGGAGGGCTGGCACTTTAGGGGGCATGAGGCACTGTAACTGTGTGCTCACTTATCAAGTGTAAAAGTGTTGTCCAGGATAGGAAGAGGTTGTTCAGATGATGAGAAGTCACAGCAGTGCAAATCATACACCCATACTTGCTGCTATCTAAGGAAGGTGTTCTCAAAGCCATAGTTATAAGTGATCGTTGCACTGGTGGTGGAGTAGCTTTGGTGCAAGACTTTAATGCTGCAGTGAGTTTCACCATAATGTATTGTATGAACCAGGAGTGCACTTTTTGGGTTCTGCCCCTTTTCTTCACTGTGCTGTAACTGTAGAATTGGTATATATATTTTCAAAAAGAGAAATCTGTGGTATCCCTCAAAGTCTCATAAAAACCCAGTTTGCAAACTATACTGGGTCCAAAACAAACCAAAAAGAAACTTTGCAGTGTGGAGGGTGTGATTTTACTTCCTAAAGTATGTTATGTACTTAGGACATTTAATAAAAATTGAACTGTAAAATATAACTATAAAATACATGCTACCAAATAATCAAATAAAAATAGTAGGTAGTCCACAGTTGAGTTAAAAATGTGTTTTTCAATAAAGGTTATTCCAACCCCCCCCCCCCCCAAACAAAATAAAAATCCTGAGGTATTACCTCACAGTGACTGAAGTCTGACTGGAAAACCTTAGCAATAGGTCTAAATAAAGATCTACTCTTCCCATGAAAGAAAAAAAGAAAACCTTTGAACAGAGATGTCTAGTTAACATCCCAGGAGCACAATCCTGAATATTCTCTTGGAATCCCAGCTTCTGCAAGAGATCTCACATCCAAGAGACAGACATTTCCTGACATTTTGAAAAGACTCTGCAAAGATAAGCAATTCATCTAAATATGGAAAAATGTGGATACCCTGTAGCCTGTAATAAGCTATAACTGGAGACAGGCGCCTTGTGAGCACTCCTGGTCTAGTGGATAGTCCAAAGGTGAAGCACTATTCTCTTGCGCCATAGCCAAATTATGGAACTCACTCCCACCCACAATTACCTCCGTACCATCATGCACCCACTTCAAAACTTTACTAAAAGCGCACCTAAAAACATGTTGGCTATGCCCTTGCAACTCCCACTCTAATATCATCCACCCCATCCAACCACTACCTTTCTTTCCACTCCACTAACTACCTTGATTATAGCAAGCTCAGATGCTCATAAGCATAGTACTTATTATACAGCAGAAACTTCTCATTGTAACATTTGTTAATGTCTGTTATGTACTTCACAGATAAAGATTCTAGTTGTCTACTGACTTCACAGATAAAGATTCTAGTTGTCTACTGATGTACTATGTTCTTCATCTGTAAATATGTTGTAAGTAATTGCTATGTTAAATTGCTAATCGCTATGTAATCCAATGTAACTACTGTCTGTTTATTTTACTGTGGAGCTTTTCTCCCCGGGCCTCTGCTAAAAATGGACCTACGTCCAGTCGGACACTCCCGGTCAACAAATTTAAATAAATAAATAAATAGGGCAGAGACTTCATAATGTGATCCAGACAAACAAAACCTTAAGAAACATCCGAAGTCTGGATGAATGGAGATGTAATAAGCATCTTTTAAGTCTAGTATTATCAGGAAACCTGAAACAGGAAGGAGGAGACACAACAGGTTGTGAAGTGACATTTTGAATTTGGGTGCAATCACAAACAGGTTTAGGAAGGAAAGATCTAGAACTGGTCTCCAAACATTTTATTTCTTTGGGACTATGTACATTCTTGAATAAAACCCCTTCCCCACCTGGGAAGGAGGAATTGGTTTTATCACTCCTTGGGACAGCATGTGATGAAGAGCAGATGGAAACAAAACAGTCTGATCTGCAGGATGAGGAATGACCACCCCGAAAAGGAGGAATTTCCTCTACTCTGTAACCCTGGTGAATGGTTTTCAGAACCCAGATGTCTAAAACAATCTGCTGCCAATGATAAATATGGATATTCATACTTTCTGGCAGAGAAAGAGGGCCAGGGTGGGGAGGGGGTCCCAAGGATTCTTGAAGTGTCATTTAGACTCCGAGTGTCCTTGGTTTTGGGAGGTTTGAGACTTCTTTTTGGAACCTCCTTGCCACTTCTTAAACATCGTTTACCTGAATTCTGTCAAGACCGTTTATACTGTTTTTTTGCTGAAAATGGATGAGGAGAAAGAAAATTTGGAAAAGGAAGTCTGGAAAATCTTAAGAGATTTCCTGGATCAGCTTGCCTCTTTCATCACACTTTTTAATCATCTCTGCAGAGAGGCCAAACACTTTATCTCTATTCCAAGGGAGAATTTAAAATCTCATTTTTAACATCATTTGGAAGGTTCTGAGAATGCAGCCAAGCAAACCTCCTTAAAAACGTATAAGTGGCCACAGCCCTGGAAGAAATACCAGAGTCATACAAACACTGCAAACAATCAGTAGTGATCTGTGCAATAGAAGAAACTAAGTTATTTTAAGCACATTTTTCTTCACAAGAAGAAACTGTAGATAAAACATTCCTCATACTTTCATAATATGTCAGTATAAACTTTAATGTAACTTTAATGTAACTCCCCACTGGCCCTTGTTTTCAATTAAGGATTTCCCAATATTATTCTAGCATGTCCAAAGGTCAGTTGTCAATCTCCTCTCCGGTCCAGCTGGTGAATCTGGGAATCTTGAGGCAATGTTATAACTGCCTCATGTACACAGACAACCCTCTCCTCCTCCCACATAACACAAATACTTGCGAGAGATGCAGCTATTTAGCCAAACTGGAGGCTGAGCTCTCTCAACTCAGGACTGGCAAGACCAGACAGGAGGAGAAGGCAACTACACACACCACAAAACCAGCCTCACATAATGCTACCACTCCACTGAATCAAACACATAAACACACAAAGACATACTCGGAGGCTCTGAGTAAAAATTTACCTAAATAGCAGAGGCCTCCAAAGCAGACACCCAAACAACTGCTACCTCAAGACACCCCACAAGCAACACATAAACCACAAAAGCAGTGTGCAAAGCAGTCACAGCCCTTAAGGCCAAATACAACACCAAACATACTTGTCATAGGTGACTCCATAGTCAGACACACTGACGTCCCACTCACCAGGCTGAACAAGGAGAGGGTCACAGTAAGCTGCCTATCGGGCGCTAGAATCCGCCACATAACACAAGCACCTGGGTCACTCCACAGCAAGTACAAATATGACACAGTCATTGTCCATGCTGGTGTGAACGACCTGAGACGCACCTCCCTGGACTGCATGAAAAGAGACATAGAGGAGCTCTCTGATTATGTAGCCCAGGCAGGTATGACCCTAACCCTGAGCAGTATCCTTCCTTCACCAAGAATGATGCCACAATATAGAGACAAGATGATCAGCTTTAACAATTGGCTTAATGTCTGGTGTCATTCAAAGGGGATCCAGTGTCTGTCTGCCTGGGATGACATGCTTGACAAGCCACGCTGCCATAAAGGGACGGCTTGCACCTGTCACCCTGGGATTCGGATATTGGCTAAGGCTCTTGCCACCCCATAGTGCCTTTTTAGGCAAGGCTCAAATTCTAAACCTACCACCCTAGAAAACAAAAATGGGAAGAAATTAAGGGTAATGCTGCTCAATGCCAGAAGTCTAAATCTCAAAATGCACGCACTCGAGGCCCTTCTCAGTATGGAGAACATCGATGTCTGTGCTGTAACTGAAACCTGGTTCAAGGCTCCTGAGAGCACCCCGGCACTATTAGGTTTTACCTCATATCATGCGTTCCGGCCCCAAAACCCGGACCACTCCACAAAAGCAGGGGGTGTATCCATATTCATAAAGGATACTCACACCTCCAGGTTGGTGGCAACGCATGAAGCTGCGGAAACCATCCAGGTGCAACTAACAATAGGCAAAACTGCTCTACAAATTGTAGCATGCTACAGGCCACCCTCTCAAACTCAGGAACCCCACACAGCCTTCCTGAAGACACTGGAGGGTATAAATGTATCTCCAAACACCATCATATTGGGTGACTTCAACTACCCGAATATAGACTGGGAACATTACTCAAGCCCTAACTTTCTAGCCCAACGGTTCCTGGAGTTCATAAATTCAAATGCCATGGAACAGCTAGTCACTGTTCCCACGAGAGGAGAAAATATACTAGATCTCATTGTCACAAACATGGGGACAAAATGCTCCACACCGAAGTATATCCCTCATTGGTGAGATCTGATCATAAACTAATCTCACTGGAAATCCACATCCCGCCCCACCCCAAACAAAAAGACCATAGTGAAGAACTTCTCTAAAGCAAACTTCACACTACTCAAGACTGGTGTGGTATCCTTCAAGGCCCCTGAGTCAGAGGAAACCACAACCCAAGCTGGAAGCCCTTACAAATGCCTTCTATGAACACCTCCAGGACTGCATGGATCAGGCAATCCCAAATAAAACCAAGACTCTTTCCACAAAGGGCAAACGTCCAGTCTGGTGGACCCCAGCCATTAACAAACTTTACAATAAGAGGAGAAAGCTATTACATGATAGAACAAAATCCATAAAAGGAAGTCACCCCTGATCATTATTAGTAAAAATCATTATTAGTAAAAAATACGAGCACTCATAAAATCAACTAAGGCCAATTTTGAGAGAAAATTGCCATGGATTCAAAGGACAATCATAAGGCCTTTTTCAGCTATGTTAGGAACCTGGGTGGAAACTCACAGATATGCTCAGAATTAGTCCAAAATGATACAAAAATCACTGAACCCACAGACATTGCCAACATACTGGCAGACAGGTTCAGTGCAAACTTCACCCCCTCTCCCCTAAAGGAGAGATAACTATCCCAGCCGAGTGTAGCCTCCCGGACATCTCAAATGCGCAGGTGAAAGCTGCTCTCTCTAAAGCTAAAAACACAGCATCAATGGGACCGGATGGTGTCCCCGGCTGTGTGCTACACGAGCTAAATGAGGAATTAAACCCGCACATAAGGCAGCTGTTTAATCTCAGCCTTACCACAGGATACGTGCCCAAGGAGTGGCGTGACGGCAACTGTGGTCCCACTCCACAAAGGTGGCGCCTCACGGACCCTGGTAATTACCGCCCCATAAGCTTAACAAGTCTAGTCTGCAAAGCTATGGAGAGGATCATAATGGAGCTCATAAACAAAGATATAGGGGACTTGCAGACATTGGACCCGACCCAGTTTGGCTTTGTCAAGGGAAGATCATGCCTTTTGAACTTGGTCGACTTCTTGAAATAGTCACCAAGGCCATTGATGAGGAAAGGCAGTCCATACAGCCTACCTTGACCTTGCAAGGCTTTCGACACAATACCCCACTCGGGTATTGTAGAAAAACTTACCAGCTTAAATGTAAACCCATATGTCACAAGATGGGTTGCAAACTGGCTTAAGGACAGAACCCACAGGGTTAGAGTTGCTGGCGCTGTGTCAGACTCCAAGCCGGTCACAAGTGGTGTCCCACAGGGCTCGGTCCTTGGCCCCTATTGTTTGGCATCTACTTCTCAGAAGTACAGGCCAACATGGGAGGACTTTGGCTGACAAAGTTTGCAGATGACTGCAAACTGGGCCATAGTGGAAAGTGCATCGGACACTGATATCCTTCAGAAGGGACTCACGGAAACAGATAGCTGGTGCCAGAGCCATGGCCTGAAGTTAAACGCCAAAAATGTATAGTCATACCCTTCGGGAAAAACAAGGTAACCCCAAGCTACCATATAGGTGGCAATCCACTAAGCACAGAAGAGGTTATCAGGGACCTGGGGACCCAGGTTGACAGTGGCCTTTCTTTTGACACTCACATTGCTAAAGTGGTTAGAAAGACCTTCTACATTGCCCACCTGATCATGAAGGGATTCACATCCAGATCTAGTGAGGTCATTGTTCCCCTGTACTCTTCACTTATCAGACCAATGATCGAGTACAATGCCCCATTCGGGATGTATCTCACCCGACATCTGCAGCAATTGGAGAGACCCCAAAAGTTCCTCACCAAAAGGATAAAGGGACTCCAAAATCTGTCATATGCTGCCAGATTGAAGAAACTCCAGCTCTATTCAGTCGCATACCGTCTGCTCAGAGGTGACATGTGCCTGACATACAAGGCCATGTCCAACCCGGAATTAATGGACATGCTCCACCTCAAAAATCCAAATCCACCAAAACCACTAGAGCAAGCGACTTAAACCTTAGCACGGATATAAATAGGACGTGCTGGAGGGATAGATTTATCACTCAGAGACTCCCTATGCTGTGGAATAAAATCCCGGTCCATGTGAGGCAGAGCACCTCGCTGACTCTGTTCAAGAGAAATCTAGACCTGTGGATGGGAGATCGTAGGTTTACCCCGGGAATCATCTCTGGGTCACTGCTGGACAGAGGCACAACAAACTAATGGGCACAGTATTTTTTCATATAAGGGGTGGCGTAAGCCACAATAATTTGGGCTAGGCTTATAAATGCCTTAGGGCAGATAGCCTAGTATAAACCTATGAACCTATGAACCTATGAGGCTGACAATCCAAAATTCTGAAATTCAAAGTTGCAGAAGAATGCACCCCCCCCCCCTCCATTCCTATCAATACTTTTTTCATCCTTATTAGAAAGAGTTGGATTGGAATTAACCAAGTGTTTAGCGGCAGAAGAGTCAGCAAAGGCTATAGCTGCTGGATCAGGTTTGAGAATAGTGTATAACAATTTAAAAGACTGAGGAACTTAATACAGCCTATCTGCCTTTTTAGGGGCAGATGGCTGACTATCAGGAAAACTGCAAGCAAAACAGGACAGGAGGAGTGGGTGTAGGTTCTGGAAAATCCTTCTGTAACAACTCATAGTATTTATGAGGAACTGAGAAACCTCAGTGTTCTCCCACTGAAAACACTAGGACATTTTACCAATACTCTCAGAGAAAGAAAAACCCACACACGGAGTCTGAATGAGAAATCTGAGGACAAAACCCTGAATCAGTTTCTACATCTTCCTGTTCAAATTCAGAATCTTGAATCTCTTTAGGAAAGGAGGAACCCCTCTTCCTTTTTTTGGAAACTACTCTAGAAAGATCAACAGACTGAAGTGAAACCTGACCCAGTCCCAGTAAACTACTCCTATCCAAAGAAATCTGAGGAGCACAAGATACATGCTTGGCTTTCCTTTTCTTTTCAACAGGAAAAATAGGGCCAACCAATGGCAGCCCCTGCTTCCCAAAGCATGGGCACAGCATTCTGACACAACAGGGAAACCTTCACTATTCCCTCTCTCATGACTGACAAGAGTGGTTCCCCCTTGCCCACTGAAGGGACCCAAACAGCTGCAGAGGACGTGGATAACCCCCAGTCCACAGTGGCTGTAAGTGCTACATCAGAGGGATCCGGGGTAAAAGATAAGTGGTCTGAGGTACAACAAATGGCCACAGCAGAGTCACCCAGCTACGGCAGTGGCATACCGCAAACTTGCTGAGGTGGTAAAGGCTGTTTGCTTAACTTTTTCTTTTAGTGGCTGGAAGAAGGACCAGCCATGGGAGTGACAATCTGTTCAATGGTCAAGCTGAAAATGGTGCCGCAATCCTGGGAAAAAAACAAGCAATGTCAGTAAAACTACCAGTCAACAAAAATTACTTTTTTGACAGAAAAAATACAGTAAAAAGCACTTTCAAACACTAGCATTCACTCAGCCTTAAAATAAACAATTATCAGTTAGATACTACTTTTCAACTGATAGAAATTATGACTGCTCTGTTTAAAAATATGTTACTGTCTCAAGACAATCCATTAAAACACAACACTCAGTGTTAAAATAACTTTTCTGAACAGGAAAGTAATGAAACAACAGTAAAAAGAAAATTTAAGTTTTTTCTCCCAAAGGGAATTTGTCTCCCCAGCTAAGGAAAACAGAAGCCTACCATCGATCCTCAAAAACCTCTTAGAGCGTACTCTTCAGTGGCAGTAACACTCTGAAGGGCTTTGTGCCTAAACTTGCCTTTTAGTCAGCTCAACTTGATCTGCTTGACAGTTTGGGTGCATGGAAGGTGCCCTGAAGCTTTGAAAGCGGACCAGCTGTTATATCCTTGGCAGGATATAACCCATATAGTTAAGGCTACTGCAACAGTGATCAGTATGAAGAATGTATGTTGATTTTGTACACTTAGCAAGACCACAAGTGATTCTTATATCATCTGAGAACTTTAACCATTTGTAGTTTTACTTGGAAAGGATGTTTTTTGGAAGTTAAGCCGTAATCATTGTGCACACTAACAATTTAATACCATCACTGGTTAAATGCAAAGCATAAAACAGTGGTGACAAAGAATTACCCTGGAATATTCCCTTGTGGATTTTTATGCCTGCGATAGCAAGTTACCCCTTTACACTGACTCAGTTGTAAAGTGGTTAGCCACTGCTTCACAGTCATTGTTATATAATGTATAAAATATACTTTTCATTGATAACTCTCAGCATTCTATAATCTATGGATGTATAATATTGCCAAATCTTTTTGTAATCTATCAATGCCATACTTAGGTTATGCCCCTTTTTACAACTCTCTATTGTGATTTTGTTTAACAAGGGGTAAGCCCTTTGATCCATGTGTTTGTTTTTTTTCTTTCTTTCAGCTGGATTCCTTCCACATTTTAACCCGACAAGCCCTCCCACTTCACCCAACCCACAACTAGTCAAACCCTATCCGGTCTGCTATCAGTATCCTGTTCACATTTTCACTAACTTAACATTCACACTAACTTAACATTCACATAATTACTGTGTTATTCAAATTCACTTCCCTCCTCTTTCTTGTACACATAACCAACTGCCATTCACCTCTCAACACCAGTCCTATGACAATACTTGGTCCACTGCTCTCAATAGCAATTACTCCCATATTTCACGCAGCACAGCACACAACCTTTACAACCTATCTCATAGCCATCTTTTCATAAAAGTAAGTAAACCAACTAACAAATTAGTCAGAAAGAACAAATTTAAAACCAAGTGGAACTGTACATTCCAGCTATCCTTACCCAGTCAGCAACTATGTGGTGACATTCACCCCAACTCAGGTCCAACCACAACAGCCTCTCCCACAATCGTACACACAACCATTTAAAATGCAACACCTCACTCCTGCAACCTGTGTAAAACAAATCTAAAATCTATAAAAACCTGTAACAAAGAAACGGAATTGCCTGTTTTCATATCTCATTACAACCCTGACATAATCAGTATCACAGAAACATGGCTAAAACCCAAATCCTTCAAGCAGACTATATATATCCAAAAAAGCAGGCGAGGTGGCTATCATATACCCAAAAGAGATGAACATATCCTTTTATCAGAAAAAGCACCCCTCATTCAATAATCAAGATATTCTTATTGCCTTGCTCAAGCTAAACTCTCACAGGACCATATGAATCACACAGTCTCATATATTCCTCCTGACAATAACATCAGCACAGCAGGAACATACTGTCCTGGGTAACTATCAATATACCCCAAGAAACCATCATCCTTGGGGACCTTAACACAGACTGGGCCCAAAATGTATCCAATACTCCTACTAGCAATATTAACCTGTATGGTTTCTCTCAGCTCATCAATACACCAACAAGCTACAGCAAGCCCTCCTCTCAGGGCTCTGATCTACACTGGATTCTCTCAAATAAATCCAGTCATATCTATAACTATGGTACATTATCTGACAACATAAGTGACCACCTGCCCAGTTTTGCAAAAAGGCTTGAATGCAATCCAGTAAAACATAATGCATACAAGAATGTACGTAACCTATCCAATTTTAATGCAGACAGTTTCATCTCTACTCTCAAGCAATACAATTAGATTATGTTAAAAAAATTCTTCCCTTAGACAAAGTCAACTCAAATTTAACAAAACGTTTGCCAATATACTGAACGAACATGCTCAAATCAGGAGAAAAAGAGTTAAACTTAATCCAGCAACATGGCCATCTAAAATCAGTAGGCAACTAATGGTACTTGGAGACAAGGCCTGGAAATCACAGCCCACCAACAAATCCCAGGGAAAACTTCTATACTACAGACAGACAGGTAGGAAATAAAACTAAGCACAGTATAATGTATGACAAAAAAAAAAAAAACACACACACACACACACTACTATATTAACTTACAGGAAGCACACCAAAATAATCTGAAAAATAATTCTGGTCATCGGTTCAAAATTTACATGCAGGCCAAAGTCAACAACTCACGCTCTCCCCAGAAGACACTTCAACAATTGCTAATAACTAACAACTTCCTACAAGTTGTAGCCTCACTTATCAAAAGCAACCCCACCAACAAAACCCATGAAAGCTTACTTCTTACTCAAAACTGTCCCCATCTCCACCATAAGAAAATATCTCCTAAAACTAAAGAAAAAAAACCCTCCAAGCTCTGCTGCAGACAACCTTACTCCTGAATTCCTACAAATGCAACTGAAGCATTGTCATATTCAATATCTATACTAATAAACAGATTAATTCCAGAATCTTATACCCTAGCCATTTGGAATAAGGCATATATTACTTCCTCTTCATAAAGGAGGATCCTCTGCTGACTACTTCAATTTTAGACTAACTGCAATCTTGTCACCATTATCTAAAAGTGCATCTTTTCCCAATTACTTCGGTATCTTACCATAAACAACATGGTTTTCACCCCAACCATAACATCACCACCACTACTGCCCTGCTTCACTTTGCGGACAACATTAATAAAAACAGAAATACCGGAAACCTAGTATCATTCTTACTCCTAGACCTGGTGATCAACTGAAGCACAAATAAGTCTAGCCCCAGCCAAACTGGTGGCTAGTGAAAATCCTCAGTATCTAGGTAGCTGAGGGACAAAACGTAAACAATTGTATTCACTTGCCTTATTGACCAGGTAGAAGCCCACTGTGTACAGCCTTGTGGAGAGTGTGATGATGATGATGTGAGGTATTGCCATTTAAGCCAGGGAGAACAGGGCAGTGCATGTGTAACATATGCCAGCATAGTTAGCTGGAGTTTGTAAATAATTTTGTGTCATTTGACTAACACACTGACTTGTACAGATGCTTGTTTTAAAAATGTATCAACAGTGCTATTATAAATGATTAAATGTATATGTTTATACACAGAATTCTAGAAGGGAAGAGTAGAAGTTTCTGAAATTGTTCTATAGCTTTCAGATACTGCAACAGATCTTAGCAAAGCTCTGTGTGTATTGTACCACCACACAGCAGCTTGTTTTGTTTTCATTGGAACCCGATATAAAAATCTATGACAGTTAGTTCAGTTTGTTAGAAACGCCTCACCTTGCCTTGTGGAAGTAAGCACCTCAGCATTCTATCTTGCATTTCTCTGTTACGTTAGCTATTCTTTAGACCATCAGGAAATACAGTGAGATTAGTTAAGTATTGTTTTTCTGCATCTGTGTGAATCTGTCCAACTGTGTTATTTTTATTTCGCCTGTGAATGAAACTATGGAGTTTACTGTACTTCGATATTTCATATTCTCATGTTTTCCATTTTATTATTTATAATTAGGTTCACAGGTAGGTACTAGGCTATCTGCCTGAAGGCATTTATAACCCTAGCCAGAATGTGTTGGCTTTTGCCACCCCCTTAGATTAGTTCCCTGTGCCTCTGTCCAGCAGAGCCATTGAAGTGATTCCTGGGGTAAACTTTCTGTTTCCCATCCACACGTCAAGGTTTCTCTTGAAGAGGGTTAGTGAAGAACTCTGCCTAATGTAGATTGGAATCTTGTTCCAGAGCATGGGAAGTCTCTAGGACAGGAATCTATCTCTCCAGCACGTCCTATTTATTGTTGTGGTGAGCTTTAGATCCCTGGAGCGCGTGGCTCGAGGGGATATGGTTTTCTTCGGGTGGAATATGTCCATCAGTTCTGGTTGGACATGGCCTTGTATGCCAGGCAGAGATCTGCATCAGAGAACAGCTGGAGTTTCTTCAGTCAAGCTTCATGGGGCATCTGCTTGAGGCCAATGATCCTCTTGGTGAGGTACTTCTGTGGTCTTTCCAGTTGTTGCAGGTGTTTTGTAAGGTACTTCCCAAATGGGGCATTGTACTCTATGATGGGTCTGATGATGAGTAATGCATAGAGGGGCCCAATGACCTCTTTCGATCTGGATGCACACCCTTTTATGATTAGGTGGGCCACATAGAAGGATTTTCTAACCACTTTGGCAATGTGGTTATCATAGGAGAGGTTACTATCTACTTGGGTCCCCAGATCCCTTATTACGTCTTCCATATTTAGGGGGCTACCACCTATGTGGTAGTTTGTGGGTACTTTGTTTTTTCCAAAGGGGATAACTATGCACTTGGCATTTAGCTTGAGGCCATGGTTTTGACACCAGTTATCTGTCTCAGTGAGACCCTATTGGAGGATGTCTGTGTCAGCCAGAGAGTCAATTATAGCCACTAGTTTGCAGTCGTCTGTGAACTTGTCAGCCATAGTCCTCCTGTGCTTGCCTGTACCTCTGAGAAGTATATGCTGAACAGGAGGGGTCCTAGGACTGAGTCCTGGGGAACGCCACTTGTAACCGGTTTAGAGTCAGACCTAGCTCCCACAACTCTTACCATGTGGGTTCTGTCCGTGATCCAGTTGGCAACCCATCTCATGACATACGGGTTTATGTTCAGGATGGTGAGCTTGTCTATAATACCTGAGTGGGGAATGGTGTCGAAGGCCTCTGCGAGGTCTAGGCAGGCTGTGTGGACCACATTTCCCTCGTCTATAGCCTTGGTAACTGTCTCAAAGAAGTCCACCAGGTTTAGGAGACATGATCTGCCCTTAAAGCCGAACTGGGTAGGGTCCAGTGTTTGGAGGTTCCCAATGTCTCTGTTAATGAGATCCATGATGATGCGCTCCATAGCTTTGCAGACCAAGCTAGTCAGGCTTAGACGGCGATAGTTCCTGGGGTCTGTTGTGGCTCCACCATTGTGGAGCGGAATAACCGTTGCTGTGCACCACTCTGTGGGCACGTAGCCTGTGGAGAGGCTGAGTTTAACAGTGTTTAGGTGAGGGGTTAGTTCATCTTTGAGCTCATGTAGGACGCAGCCTGGGACACCGTCCCGTCCCACTGATGTCGTGTTTTTGGCTTTGGAGAGGACTGAAGTGTCTGTGATTTCAGGGGCACTACATTCTTCTGGTATAGTTATGGGCCCTTTTGGGGGTGGGGGGGTGAAGTTTGCACTGAACCTATCTGCCAGGATGTTAGCTATATAGGTCGGTTCAGTGTATTTTGTGCCATTCTGCACTAACTCCGAGCAGTTCTGAGAATTGCCACTTAGATTTTTAACATAGCTAAAGAATGCCTTGTGGTTATCTTTGGAGTGTATGGCAATTTTTCTTTCGAAGCTAGCCTTGGATGATTTTATAAGGGAACGTAGTTTCTTGCTGACACTGATCAGGAATGTCTTCCCTTCTTGGGATTTTACTCTTTTCTGTACTAGTTTCCTCCTTGTATTGTATAGCTAGTGAGTCTTGGTTTTATTTGGGATAGCACGATCCATGCATTCTTGTATGTGCCCGTAGAGTGCATTAGTACAGGATTTTGCAGCTTGGACAGTGTTATCCTTCAGCATGGGGGCTTTGAAACTTCCCACCTAGGTCTTAAGTAACATGAAGTTTGCTTTTGAAATGTTTTTCATGGTGGTTTCTTTGACCAGAGGTGGTGGCGGAATGTGGACATCCAGAGTGATTAGTTTATGGTCAGATCTAACCAGCAAGGGGTTGACCTCCGGTGTGGATCACCGGTCGCCCATGTTGGTGATGACCAGGTCCAATATGTTGTCACCTCTGGTGGGGTGTTGACCAGTTGATCCAGGGCGTTTGAGTTTATAAATTCTAGGAAATGTTGGGCAAGGGAGTTTGTACTTGAGTAGTTCTCCGAGTTAATGTTTGGGTAATTGAAATCGCCCAATATCAGGGTGTTTGGCAGGACCTTTATGTTTCCCAGTGTTTCCAGGAATGCGGAGTGGGAATCCTGGGATATGGTAGATGATCTGTAGCAAGCTGTAATTTGAATAGCAGTCTTGCCCGTTGTTAATTGCATGTGGATGATCTCTGAAACATCGTGCTGTGCCACTAACCTGGAGATGTGGGTATCCTTGATGAATATAGATACTCCCCCGCCTTATGTATTTCGGTCCGGGTTTTGTGGCTGAAATGTGTGGTATGAGTTGTAGCCTGATAGTGCTGGGGTGCTCTCTGGAGCCTTAAACCAGGTTTCTGTTATTGCACATATATCGATTTTCTCCATACTGAAGAGTGCCTCGAGTGCATGCATTTTGAGGTTTAGACTTCTGGCACTGAGTAGCATTACCCTCAGTTTTTTACTTGTGTCACTTACAGCGGTGGGTTTGTCTTTTAAGCCTTGCCTAAAAAAGGCACTTTGGGGGTGACAAGAGCCTTGGCCAGTATTCGAAAGCCTAAGAGTGACAGGTACAAGCTGTCTCTAGCGAAGCAGCATGGCTTGTCGAGCATGTCATCCCAGGCTGACAGACACTGGATCCCCTTTGAATGATACAAGACGTTTAGCCAGTTGTTGAAATTGATAATTTTTTCTCTATATTGTGGTATCATTCTTGGTGAGGGCAGGATGCTACTCAGGGTCAGGGTCATACCAGCCTGGACTACGTGATCAGAGAGCTCCTCCATGCCTCTTTTCATGTAGTCCAGGGAGGTATGGCTCAGGTCATTCACACCAACATGGACAATGACAGAGTCATATTTGTACTTGTTCTGGAGTGACCTGAGTGCTTGTGTAATGTGACGGATTCTGGCACCCAACAGGCAGCTAACAGTAACCTTCTCCTTATTCAGCCTGGTGAGTGGGACGTCAGTGTGCCTGACTATAGAGTCACCTATTACTAGTGTGCTGGGTATGTTATTTTGCCTTAAGGGCTGTGATTGCGTGGAACACTGGTTTTGTGAAGTATCTGTTTCATGGTTTGTGTTGGGGGGGGTGGAGGTTGCTTGGATGTCTGCTTTGGAGGTCTCTGTTGCTTTTGCAGATTTTTATTTAGTGCCTCCGAGTATGTTTTCGTGTATTTATGTGTGTTTTTTGCCGGTGCTGGTTTCATAGGTCTATGTGAGACTGATGGTGTGATGCAAGTAATTCCCTTCTCCTCTTAACTGCCTGGTCCGGTCATTGGTTGAGAGAGCTTAGCCTCTAGTTTTGCTGTATAAATGCATCTCTCGCATGTATTAGTGTTTGGTGGAAGGAGGAGAGGGTTGTCTGTGTACATGAGGCAACTGTAACATTGCCTCAAAATTCCCAGATTCACCAGATGGACCGGAGAGTACACCTGAAACTGCCCTTTGGACATACCTGGATAGGTACGGTGAACTGTTTTACTAATTCGCTGGTAAGGTCGGATAGAGAGCCTTATGCTTCTCTACAGTATAGGGGGTCTAGTGCTAAGGTTTATTAGTGCTTGCTATGAGTTTTGAGTAAGTGTCGAGAAGTGAATGGTTTGAGTGCTTAAGTTGAAAGTTTGTCTAGTTCCAAGGGAAAAATTGAAGAGTAGACTTTGTGGAGCCAGGAATAATTACACCCTAGCTAACCAGTGCTGCCCGGTGCGCAAAACCACACAAATGCGGGTTTTATAGCAGGGAAATGAAAGAGAGAGAAATTAGCCCAAAATGGCCAATAAACTACTAATTTCTGGGCTGAAACCACTCCTCCAGGGACAGATAGGCTGCTCAAAGCTCCTTCTCTCACAGTGAACAGAGAAACGTTTTACTATCCAAGTAAGGTATGGGCAAACACAGAAACTTGTAACACAGCCCAGAATTCAGCACTAACCTGAAAACTGGACTATACTAGCTTAGAAAGGTGGAAAAATAAGTATTTTTTTTTCAGAAAATAAAGCGGATACAATCAAAAAAACACTTTAAATGCACAGAAAATAGAAGTTATGTCCTTACCATAACGTTCCATGTGGAGTGTTCATCTCGCCTTTGTTCTTACACATGGGTTCGGAGCCGATCCTCGGCTCCGTGTCGGCCGCTTGCAAGCTCTGCATCGAGAAGAAGCTCGAGACAACCTAATACCCACAATCCCCCTCTGCCTTTACCTCAGATCTAGTTTGCAAGCAAACCAGCAGTCAGAGAGAGAAACACTCATGCCAATATCACATATGCACAGAAACTAAGAGTCTATATATATACATATATATATATATATACATGTCAACTATATATACAACAACTGCAATGCAGAAGCACAATGCCCCAGACCAGGCACCAAACTGAACGTTCTTCCTAAGGGTGGGAGGGTGGGAATGTAAGAACAAAGGCGAGATGAACACTCCACATGGAACGTTATGGTAAGGACATAACTTCTATATGTGATAGTGTTCAATCTCGCCGTTTGTTCTTACACATGGGTAGCGTCCCTAGCTCCTTGTTCCTGAGGAACTCACGGAAGGACGTTCTTGAGCACAGTGGAACCAAAGGTTGCCCTGTCCCTAGAAACCTTGTCTACCTTATAATGAGAAATGAATGTATGTGGTTTAGACCAAGTAGCAGCCGCACAAATAGCGTCTAGTGGTAGGCTAGCTGCATGAGCCAGGGATGTAGACACTGACCTTGTGGAATGTCCTTTGGGTTTGTGCAAAGAGTTTGATCTGAAGAATCATAGACATAGATGATACAATCAGTTAACCACTTAGAAAGAGTTCTTTTAGTAACCGCTACTCCTTTTCTGTTATCAGCAAAGGCTACAAAAGTTGATCAGATTTCCTGTGATCTTTTGTTCTATCCAAGTAAAACCTTAGTTGTCTGTGGACATCTAATTTGTGCAACATATACTCCATTTTATTGGAGTGATTCTTGAAGAAAGTGGGTAATTCAATGGACTGATTAATATTGTTAATAGAACAAACTTTAGGAAGGAAGGATGAATTAGTGCGAAGAGAAACTCTGTCAGAGTGAAAGATCAAATAAGGGTGTTTAATGGAGAGAGCTTGAAGTTCAGATACTCGCCTAGCGGATGTAATGGCTACCAAAAAGAGAGTCTTCCACGACAAAAATTTCAATGGGCAAGAGGAGGCTGGTTCAAAGATGGGCAGCATCAACTTAGATAATAATAAGTTTAGACTCCAAGGTGACGTAGGAGATCTAATTGGTGGTCTAATATGAAAAGACCCTTTTAAAAGGCTTTACAAAGTCTGTGGGCCATAACAGGAGCCCCACATTCTTCCACATGGAAATTAGAAATGGCAGCCAATTGAACTCTTAATGTGGCAGGAGAAGCACCCTGATGGAACAATTCTGTTAAAAACTCTAATATTTTATTCAAAGGAGCTATAACAGGGTCCACTTGCTGTGTATTGCCCAGAATACAAAGCGCTTCCATTTACTAGTATATGTTTTAGTAGTGGAAGCTTTATGAGAAGCCACTAATATATTCTGAACTGCAGGCGAAAGAAGATCAGACCTGGCTAAGTTAGAATTGGAGCAGCCAAGCTGCTAGATGGAGGGACAAGAGCGAGGGGTGGGGAGCCCCTGACGAGTGAGTCAATAGATCTGGCTCTGGGTCCAGGATCCAGGGTCCCCGAATGCAGTGTGTCATGAGGAAGGGGAACCAAATTTGACGAGACCAGAATGGGGCAATGAGGATTATTGTCCTGTGTAGGTTGTTGGCTTTCTGGAGAAACTTTGAGATCAGGGGGAAGGGAGGAAATGCGTACAGGAGACCCGGGGGCCAATCGTGAATCAGTGCGTCCCTGGGGACTTCCCCTGGAGGGGGTAATAGGGCAAAGTAGCTCCTGCATTTGGCGTTCATTGGAGACGCAAACAGATTGCAGGAAGGCTGGCCCCACTCGCGAAAAATCTTTTTCGCAACTGACTGTTTTAGGGACCACTCGTGCGGTAACAGTATTGCTCTGCTCAGCCTGTTGGCTATGACGTTGGATGACCCCGGGATGTGCGTTGCTATCAGAAAGCGACCCGTGGACTCCGCCCATTGCCAGATTCTCATGGCCTCTCTGCATAGCTGATAGGACTTGGTTCCCCCTTGCTTGTTTATGTACCAGACTACAGACATGTTGTCCGTCTGAACTGCAATAGTTCCCAGAGGAAGAAGGGGAGCAAAGTGTTGCAACGCTAGAAACACTGCCCTCAACTCTAGAACATTGATGTGCAGATTGTACTCTAAATTGGTCCATTCGCCTTGGACTGTCTGTCCCTGAAAGATGCCCCCCCACCCTATCAGGGAAGCGTCCGTGGTCACCGTAGCTGTCGGCGTGGGTAGCACAAATGGTCTCCCCTTGGAAAGGTTGCAAGTCTGAAGCCACCAGTTTAGGTGTGATTTGCATGTGTTCGTTATAAGAATCTCGTGTGTCAGAGGTAGTTGTTGGAACGACCATTGTGCAAACAGTAGCCATTGTAGGACTCTCATGTGCAGTCTTCCCAAGGGTATTGCAATAAGAGAAGCTGACATGAGTCCCAAAACCTTCAGTACCAGTTTTGCTGGGGATTTCCTGGACAAAAGAAGAAGACGTATGTGAGTCTGAAGTGAAAGTATCCTTTCTGGAGGAAGTCTTAGAATTAACTGATGTGTATCTAATTCCGCTCCTATGAATAAGATATGCTGTGATGGCTGTAGTAAGGATTTTCCGAAGTTTACGGAAATTCCGAGGTGAATACACAGTTGAAGAGTGTAGTCTCTGGCCTGTACTAGTTGACGCTGGGTGGTGGCAGAAAGAGCCAGTCGTCCAGATACGGAAACACCTGGAATCCTAGGCGTCTCAAGTGAGACGCTACCACTGCCATACATTTGGTGAAGACCCTGGGGGCTGAGGTCAGACCAAAGGGCAGGGCTCGAAACTGAAAGTGACTGGCACCCAGCCGGAAGCGCAAATGATCTCTGGATGCCCTGGCCATTTTGATGTGGTAGTATGCATCCTTCAGATCTATTGAGCACATCCAGTCGTCCTTCTGTAAGAATGGAAGGATCGATTGAAGCGTGACCATTCGGAACTTTTCTTTCTTGACGAAGGTATTGAGGTCGCTTAGGTCCAGAATGGGCCTCCAGTCCCCTGTTTTCTTTGGAACTAAAAAGAACCTTGAGTAAGTTCCGAATCCTCTTTGGTCTGCTGGGACTGGTTGGATGACTCTTTTTTTCTAGCAGCTTTGAAATTTCTATAGCTGCTGGCTCGCAGATGGGGCGGCACATCTGGGAGTCTTTTCTTTGGAATGGGATAGGATAGAAATGGTATATTGTAACCTCTGGTAACCACGCTTTTTACCCACTTGTCTGTAGTTATGTTTTGCCAGGCCTGAGGGTATAAAGCTAGCGACCCGACTGCCTCCAGAGCAGGACAGTCGGGCCTCCTCTCAGGAGTGCTGGAAAGGTTTACCAGGGAGTGTATCCCTGTCACCTTGATTCTGCGGACCCCCTCTGCCGCCAGGGCGGCGTCTTCCACCTCTGCCCCCTCCTCTGCCTCTAGAAGGGACATCACCCTGTGTGCCTGGGAAAGATCCTTGGGGTTTTCGAAACCACATTTTTCCACCACGTTGCCCTTTGGGGTACGGTCTGGATGGGGTGGAAAAACGGACTCTGACAGCAGACAGAGTCTTTCCCTCCTGCTCACACCGGGTAAGGGTCTCCTTTACTTTGGGGCCAAAAAGAGTGGCACCGTCAAATGGGGCGTTAGTAAAGGAAGACTTGAAGGCTTCCGCAAATGAACATAAGCGCATCCAGGATTGTCTGCGAAGAGCAATCGCTGAAGCTGCTGCCCTACTCGAACCTTCGGCTGCGTAAGAGATCAGCCTCATGGACGAGTTCACAATGGATGTAAGGGTATTAAGTTGCGCTGTCACTTTCTCTGAGACAGCAGCATCTGTAGTACCCTGGAGGGTATCTCCCAACTCTTTGACTAGATCCCTCTGTAGTCGTGTAAAGTGGGTCAAATAGTTCAGGGATCGCATGGAAAAAGCCGCTGAACTAAAAATGCGCTTCCCATACCTGTCCATAGTCCTAGAATCTTTATTAGGGGATGGACAGATGAGGAAGATTCCGACATCTCCTTTTTCGTGGCGCTGCCACCACCATAGCGTCCACTGGAACTCCTTTTGTCAAGTAAGTCTTGTCCTGGGGTGCAGTGATATACTTATTAGGCTTCCTAGGGACTGGTTCCACTGTGTCAGGAGCCTCCCACGCCTTTGAGCAATAAGTTCCATTAATTCATCAAGGCGGAGTGACCCAGGAGGAGGAAGGGCGAGCACCAAATGCCTTCAGCAAGACTGACTCATCCTCAGAAGGGGGGAGGGACTGCCAGTCACCTCTCTGTTTCAGGATCTCCAATATGTCAGAAAGAGACATCTTCTGAAGGTGACTTAGGGGACCCTTCTGACTCATCCAAGTCAGTATCGGATGTCAAAGATTCTTGTGGAGAATCTAAGTGTCTCCTCTTACACAATCTTTTCCTAGGGACTTCTTCGTGGGAAGCATCCGAAGAAGCCTCCGAGGAAGAGGGGCACCCTCCAGGGGTGGCTGAGACACCGGTGCTCGACGCTTGGATGTAGCCGTGGGTGCAGAGGAGGATAACGGCCCTTTATGGGGAGGAGAGGTTGCTTCTACTGATGTGGTTGTCTGGGTAGACAACACCTTCCTCATGAGATCGAGGCCCCGGGTCCCGAGTCGAAGAATCTCCCGGTTCGAAGAAATGGGAAGAATCCCGAGACAGGCACGAAGGCATCGACCCGAGGACGGAGCCGAATCGATCCGCCGAGGCCCGAGGGAAGAGTCGGAACAACGTCGGTTCGACTCGCCCCGGAACCAAGGACAGATCGTCGGCTCCGAGACTCCGGTACCGGATCCGACGGAGTCGAGGTGAGAGGAACAGACCGAGAAAAGGACGGTTCTGGACCCGAGGGCTCCACAATCAGTAGATCAACCTCTTCCGGCTCCAAAGACTGGACAGGTCTCGGAGGAGGAATGGATGGAGACCATGGGAGGCCTTCAAGTTTTGACACCAACTGGGTGGAAACCGAAATAAGTTTGGATAGGGCCGAATGCTCCAATAACTTCTGCACCACACGATCCACATCGATATCGGAGAGCTTAGAAGAAGAACGGGTCGAAGGAACCGAAGACGGAGCCGACCTCAATAGTGTCGAGGGAGGGAGCTCCATCACCGGTTCCAAGACTCGAGGCTCGGGAACTGACAACAGTTGAACACTCGGCCCTGAAGTCTGTGGAACCGGTGATCTAACTTTACTCGAAGAGCTCGGAGCCGATGACTTGGGCTCCGACGTCTTCGATTCCTTCGAGGATTTGGATGCCTGGTCTGAAGCATCCAGAGCCTCCTGAAAGGAAGGTTTTAATAACCCCCTGTCCATGAGTTTCCTGCGCCTATCTGTCATGACCCTCCCACTAAAAGAGTGACAAATTGAACAGTCCTCTTGTAAGTGGAGAGGGCCAAGGCAGTAGACACAGGAACTATGGTTGTCAGTAACTGACATTTTTTGGCCACACTGGCAACGTTTAAAACCTGATTTAATTTTCTCAGACATCTTAAAGAAGAAACAGGTAAGAGAAAAAAGGTCAAGTCCAGTAGAGAGACAAATCCAGTAAATATGTCGAATCCGATATATAAGTCAGTCCGGTTGTCAAATTCAAGTAAGGGGTGGAAGGCCCCGAAAAACTCTAACAAGTTTAATTAAACTTAACGGTACCGAGTATTTCTACCTTACCACACACACATACACTATGTCACCAAATAGTACTTTTAGAATAATTTTTTTCTCAAAAATAACAATAATAAAAGTTATTTCTTATCTGAAGTTGCTCGAGCTCGATCCCAGTGATGCGAACGCAGCAGCGGCAAACTAGATCTGAGGTAAAGGCAGAGGGGGATTGTGGGTATTAGGTTGTCTCGAGCTTCTTCTCGATGCAGAGCTTGCAAGCGGCCGACACGGAGCCGAGGATCGGCTCCGAACCCATGTGTAAGAACAAACGGCGAGATTGAACACTATCACATTGGCTATCACACTTGAAAGTGTACCAAATAACAGTTAAATATGTAATTTAAACACAAAAACAAATTTGTTAAAGTGCAGGCAGTAAAATAAGTACATGTAGCTGAAACAAGCTTTTTAAAATCACAAAAACTCTAGAAAATCGGCGTTTTAGGCAGAATTAGCTAAACATTTTTATGACTTTCATTGTCGCAGGTCTTTTACAGAATACTTTTAATGTCTTGAGTGCGCTTATGCTTATTTTAGTGACACTGTGGCCACTTTGAAAAGCCTTGCTGCGTTGGCTACACACTACCATTTATATTAGTATTGATTTTACTCAGTATAATTGGATACCCTTGTAAGAGCCTTAAAGTGGTTGACTGGTGGCAGTGTGGTTACCTTATAGTCTGGGAAGAGGGTGGCACAGCTAGTACATCTGTGCCAGCCTTTCCCAGGAATGTGCATGTGTGATAATTGAAGGTGTCAGCTACTTGGAACTGGGACACAGTGCTCCAAAGTGAGTCTTGTTTGGGATCTAGAGAGAGAGAGAGACACACAAAGTCCAGTCCAAGATCTGGTATGTGTTCCCTGTGTCCACTTGGAGGAAACTGTGCTTGATGAAGAGTGCTGCGTTTGAGAATATTGTGTAAATCCATTCCTGTTTTTAGTGACCGTCTCTCACCGGTGTCAGTGGCGAGGATGGAGGCTCCTTGATTACTGGCCCAGGGTAGACAGGCTTTCACACAGATATAGTCAAGGGGGAGAGAATCTTTCTTGTGATAGGTGCCTCCTCCTTTTGTGTTTCTGGAGTCCTTCTTATCACAGTGCCTCATTGGTCTTGGGTACCTGCAGAGGGGTATCTGGTCATTGTATAGTTGAAAAAAGAGAGAAGTACTGAGTTCTTTCCAAAGGTGCAATCTTCTTTATTTGGCAAATGAGCGCTGCTTAGTTGATTGAGTAAACTGAGCACTGACATGGCTTTTTGTTACAGAGTCAGTGGGTGGATCCCATGACAAGGTCCACCCATGAAATAATAAGGGGTGTGTGTGGGGAAGGAGTGATTTTTTTTTGTTAGGTCTGTGATGTCATGGAGGGTGTAGCCGTGGGGGATGGTTACATTTTTACAGTTTTTAGTATTTTACAGAGTCAACCAGTTAATTTAAAATCTGAAAAGTTCAATCTCCAATATCATATAAACATATACAGTGGATATAAAAAGTGTACACACCCTTGTTAAAATGCCAGGTTTTTGTGAATAAAAAAAAAGAGACCACAATAAATAATTTCAAACTTTTTCCCACCTTTAACGTAACCTATAACGTCTACAATTAATTTGAAAAAAACAAATCTGTTAGGGGAAAAAATATAAAAAAATAAAAAACGTACAATAAGCTGGTTGCATAAGTGTGCACACCCTTAAACTAATACTTTGTCAAAGTACCTTCTCATTTAATTACAGCATTCAGTCTTCTTGGGTAGGAGTCTATCAGCATGGCACACCTTGACTTGGCAATATTTGCCCACTCATCCTTCCAAAAGCGCTTCAAATCTGTCAGATTGCGACAGCACAGGTTACCCCACAGATTTTCTATTGGATTTAGGTCTGGATTCTGGCTGGGCCATTCCAATACTTAAATTTTCTTCAGGGGAAGTTGATTTGGATGTATGCTTGGGGTCATTGTCGTGTTGAAAGGTAAAATTCCACTTCAGCATTCTAGCAGATGCCTGTAGGTTTTGGGCCAAAAGTGACTTGTATTTGGAACTGTTCATAATTCCCTCCACCTCGACTAAAGCCCCAGTTCCAGCTGAAGAAAAGCAACCCCAAAGCATGATACTGCCACCACCATGCTTCACTGTGGGCATGAAGTTCTTTTGGTGATGCGAAGTGTAGTTTTTGCACCAAACATATCTTTTGGAATTGTGCCCAAAAAGTTCAACCTTGGTCTCATCAGACCATAACACATTTTCCCACATGCTTTTGGGAGTCTTGATGTATTGCTTTGCAAATTTTAGCTGGGCCTGGATGTTTTTCTGTGTAAAAAAAAGGCTTCCATCTTGCAAACTTACCCCATAGTCCAGACATATGGAGAATACGGGAAATTGTTGTCGCATGTAGTACACAACTAGTACTTGCCAGAAATTACTGCAGCTCCTTCAGTGTTGCTGTAGGTCTGTTCGCAGCCTCCCTGATCAGTTTTCGTCTTGTCTTTTCATCAATTTTGGAGGGACGTCCAGTTCTTTGCAGCGTCACTGTTGTCCTATATTTTCTCCACTTTTTGATGACTGACTTCACTGTGTTCCATGATATACCCAATGCTCTGGAAAATTTTTGTACCCTCTTCCTGCCTGATACCTTTCAAAAATGAGATCCCTTTGACGCTCTGTAAGCTCTCTGTGAATGGCTTTTGCTATAGCTGGCAATTGAGTAAATGTCAGGAAAACCCTACTAGGACAGATGAACTTTATTTGGGGTTAATCAGAGTCTCTTTAATTGATGGCAGGTGTGTACTCAAGAAGACTGACTGTTGTAATTAAATCAAAAGGTGCTTCAACAAAGTATTAGTTTAAGGGTGTGCACACTTATGCAACCAGCTTATTGTACATTTTTTATTTTTTATATTTTTTTCCCATAACAGATTTGTTTGTTTTTCAATTGAATTGTACAAGGTATAGGTCACATTAAAGGTGGTAAAAAGTTTTGAAATGATTTACTGTGGTCTCATTTTTTTATATCACAAAAACCTGGCATTTTAACAGGGGTGTGTACACTTTTTATATCCACTGTATACAAAATGAATGACCATACTTTTTATGATGATAAGCATCAACTCTGATAATGCAGGAATCCATTTAAGTCAATGTCTTTCTTGGTTATCTGTCCATTTGCAAACATAATTTACAAAGAAGAGGAAAAAACATATTTTTCAATATCATATTTTTCAATATTTAGTAGTGGTGGTTATCAAAGTTCTCCGGCACTTTCGGGTAACTTTCTTCAGGTCTGTCAAGTTCTGAAAAATGCTGCGTGTGTGCTCGAGTGTATTTTTATAATTGTTTTTAGACTGGAAATAGTACTGTTACAGGAATTTTAGTATGGCTGTGTCCATGCCAGTATGCCTAGGTTAGGATTTGATAAATGGAGTTACGCTATGATTTATTATGTGGGTGGGGGAAATATTATCAGTCATATAAACCCTGTGTTCCATGATTCTTCGTTTTAACTGGTCCAGGGAAGCCGTTAGTGACCCTACTGAAAAATGTAAAACAGAATTCCAAGAAAACATGGAACCTTCTTTTTTATTAGGGGAGCATGGGGAGTAAGGATAACATGCTAATGTCAGACAAGTGGTCCGTTTCCACTAGTGTTGTCGAAGCCAGGAAGGCAGAGCTGTTGACTGATTGAGGGCTCAGTGTCTGTTATTCTAAAAGTGTATTAATTCTGGTTTAAGCACTTGGGCTTGAGGCCAGTTATTTTACATTAAGAGGGTTCGTGTTCTGCACTCTTGTGGGAGGACAGGCTGGACTCTGTCCTTCTGAGCTGGAAATTTCTGGTTAAAGCTTATAGTGCCTGCATATTTGAACTGCTTCTTACTGAAATTGGTACACCTCGTTTGCTGTAGCATAGACTAGATCCAGACCTGCTGAATCTAGCTTTGTTTGTATAACTTGAGCACTAATCCAGGCATTTTTTAAAGTATTCAGTTGTATTTATTACTGCTGGTAGTAACTTGATTAAAGTGATCATTTCTAAGTCTTTTGGATTAAGCACTTGGGCTTCAGACCAGTTGTTTTACATTAGGAAGGTTTGTGGCCTGCACTGTGGTGGCAGGACAGGCAGCTTACATCCTTCTAAGTTAGGAACTGCTGATTGAGAGCTCAGTGTCTGTTATTCTAAAAGTGTATTAGTTCTGGTTTAAGCACCTGGACTTCAGGCCAGTTATTTTACGTTAGGAAGGATTGCGGTCTGCACTCTTGTGGGAGGAGAGGCTGGACTCTGCCCTTCTGAGCAAGGAATATCTGGTTAAAGGCTTATAGTGCCTGCATATTCTAACTGTTTCTTACTGAAATTGGTACACCTTGTTTGCTGTAGCATAGACTAGATCCAGGCCTGCTGAATCTATCTTTATTTGTATGCTTGTTTGTTTATTTCCCTGAAACGCTAATTCCACCTAAAATGCGGCCTTTTAGCACTTCTGTGGATCCCTAGTGATATCTGCATTGCTTACTGTACTTATTTCCTTGTTTCACTTGTAAGAAAGTTACTGTTTGTTGTTTTTGCATTTAGGTTACCTGTAACACATTGCATTTAAGTTACCTGGCACTTGCTCACTAAAGCAATTATATAAGTCAGGTCTAAAAAAATTAAAAGCACTACACCCTCACAAACTCCCCTTGAGTACCTTGTTCCCCATTGGCCCTTTTTTCAATTATAAAGGAATTCCCAATACTATTCTAGCATGTCCAAAGGTCAGTTGTCAATCTCCTCTCCGGTCCAGCAGGTGAATCTGGGAATCTTGAGGCAATGTTACAACTGCCTCATGTACACAGACAACCCTCTCCTCCTCCCAACAAATTCCAACACATGTGAGAGAAGCAACCATATAGCCAAACTGGAGGCTAAGCTCTCTCAACTCAGTACTGGCGTAACCAGTCAGAAGGAGAAGGAAACCACACTCACTACAATTCCAGTCTCACATAGACCTACCACGACAATAAACCAAACACATAAACACACAAAAACATACTCGGAGGCTCTAAATAAAAATCTGCCTAAGCAGCAGAGACCTCCAAAGCAGACACCCAAGCAACCACTACCCCAAAACAAAACACGTGCAACACATAACTCACAAAGCCAGTGTGCCGAACAGTCACAGCCCTTAAGGCTAAACAACACACCTGATACACTTGTAATAGATGACTCTATCGTCAGGCACACTGACGTCCCGCTCACCAGGCTGAACAAGGAGAGGGTCATGGTGAGCTGCCTGTCGGGCGCTAGGATCCGCCACATAACACAAGCACTCAGGTCACTCCAAGGCAAGTATAAATATGACTCAGTCATTGTCCATGCTGGTGTGAATGACCTGAGACGTACCTCCCTGGACTACATGAAAAGAGACATAGAGGAGCTCTCTGAGCATGTAGCCCAGGCCAGTATGACCCTGACCTTGAGTAGCATCTTACCCTCACCAAGAATGATGCCACAATATGAAGACAAGATGATCAATTTCAACAATTGGCTTAAGTGTTGGTGTCATTCAAAGGGGATCCAATGCCTGTCAGCCTGGGATGACATGCTCAACAAGCCACGATGCTTTGCTAGGGACGGCTTGCACCTGTCACCCCTGGGCTTTCGGATATTGGCAAAGGCTCTTGCTACCCCCATAGTGCCTTTTTAGGCAAGGCTCAAAGACAAACCCACCTCCATAGGTATCACAAGGGATAAGAAACTAAGAGTAATGCTACTCAACGCCAGAAGTCTAAACCTCAAGATGCACGCACTCAAAACTCTCCTTGGCATGGAGAACATCGATATCTGTGCAGTAACAGAAACCTGGTTCAAGGCTTCCGAGAGCACCCCAGCACTACCAGGTTATACCTCATACCATACTTTTCGGCCCCAAAACTTGGACCGAACCACAAAAGGAGGGGGAGTATCAATATTCGTCAAAGATACCCACACCTCCAGGTTGGTGGCACAGCACGAAGCATCAGAGACTATCCATGTGCAACTAACTGTGGGTAAAACTGCCTTCCAGTTTATAGCCTGCTACAGACCACCCTCCCAAACACAGGAACCCCACTTGGCCTTCCTGAGAATACTGGAAAATATGAAGGTCTCTCCAAACACCATTATATTGGGCGACTTCAACTACCCAAACATAGACTGGGAGCATTAATCTAGCTCCAACACCCTAGCCCAAAGGTTCCTAGAATTTATAAACTGAAATGCTATGGAACAACTTGTTACCACTCCCACAAGAGGGGAAAACATACTGGACCTGATCATCACCAACATGGGGACACTATGCTCCAGACCAGAAGTGTATCCCTCACTGGTAAGATCAGACCATAAACTAATCTCACTGGATATTCACATCCCGACCCCACCCCCTGCCCAGGAAACCACAGTGAAAAACTTCTCTAAAGCAAATTTCACACGCCTCAAAACCGAGGCGAAATCCTTCAAAGCCCCGGGCCTGTGGAAAATACGGCCCAGACCGCAGAATCCTTTATAAACGCATTCTATGAACACCTTCAGGAATGCATGGATCATGCAATCCCAAATAAAACCAAGACCCAATCCTCCAAAGGCAGACGTCCTGTCTGGTGGACCCCAGCCATAAACAAACTATACAATAGAAGGAGGAAGCTACTACATGATAGAGCAAAATCCCAAAAGGGAAGGCAACTCTGATCAGTATTAGCAAAAACTACGGGCACTCATAAAATCGTCTAAGGCCAGCTTTGAGAGAAAAATTGCACAGGACACTAAGGATAATCACAAGGCTTTCTTTAGTTATGTTAGGAACCTGGGTGGGAATTCCCAGATATGCTCAGAATTAGTCCAAAATGACAAAAAATACACCGAGCCCACAGACATTGCCAACATCCTAGCTGACAGGTTCAGTGCAAACTTCTCCCCCCTCTCCCACCAAAAGGGCAAATATCTATCCCAACAGAGTGCTGCCCCCCTGACATCTCAGATGCTCAGGTAAGAGCCGCCCTCTCCAAAGCAAAAACACAGCATCAATGGGACCAGATGGTGTCCCGGGCTGCGTCCTACATGAACTCCAAGAAGAGCTAAACCCAAACATAAAACTACTGTTCAATCTTAGCCTTACTACAGGATATGTACCCAAAGAGTGGCGTACAGCAACAGTGGTCCCTCTCCACAACGGTGGTGCCTCAACGGATCCTGGAAACTATCGCCCCATAAGCCTGACTAGCTTGGTCTGCAAAGCTATGGAAAGGATCATCATGGACCTCATAAATAAAGATATTGGGGACCTACAGACACTGGATCCTACCCAGTTTGGCTTTGTTAAGGGCAGATCCTGCCTCTTAAACCTGGTTGATTTCTTTGAAACAGTCACCAAGGCCATTGACGAGGGGAAGGTGGTCCACACAGCCTACCTGGACCTCGCAAAAGTCTTCGATACAATACCCCACTCGGGCATTATAGATAAGCTCACCAGCTTAAATATAAACCCCTATGTCACTAGATGGGTTGCAAACTGGCTCAAGGACAGAACCCACATGGTTAGAATTGCTGGAGCCATGTCAGACTCCAAACCAGTTACAAGTGGCGTCCATAGAACCATAGAACCAAATGATGCTCTTCCCCTGGATACCAGGTTCAAATTGTAATTAGTAATAAAGATACGAGGATAAGCCCAGGTTGCTGCTGCACAAATATCATGCAAAGAAGCTCTAGACTGAAAAACTGCTGAAGTAGCTACAGCTCATGACTTTGTTCACTGGTTGGCCAAGTCTTGAAGATGAACATGACAGAAACAGTTGGTCGGATTCTTTCATATCCTTAGTTCTGTATAGATAGAAACATATTTGTCTGTGAACATCTAATAAATGTAGGCAATATTCACCTTTTTTTGAAAGGTTGGTAAAAAATACTGGTAAATTAACAGTCTGATTAATGTTGGTCTCTGACACCATCTTAGGCAAAAAGTAAGGATTGGTTCTTAGGAAAATTGTTGATTACAGAAAATCAGAGTTCAGGTACAGAATGTAATCTTACAGGGGGAAGAGAAGCATGGAGGTTCGAGTATTTACCAGGGCTTCTATGAAGTAAGTTCTGAGTTGGTGTCAATTTTGATTTCTTGTAATTTAAAGTTATTCCCAGATGAGAACAAATGTGAAGTACGTGCTCTCTTGCTTCTATCAATTGATGCCTGGCCGGAGCAGTAATGAGCCAGTTATCTAGATACAGAAACATTTGGTATCCCTGCAGTCTCAAGATAGCTGTTACTACTGTCTTACACTTCATAAACACCCTGGGGAATGTGGTGAGACCAAAGAGAAAGGCTCTGAAATGATAGTGACTGGCTCCCAGATGGAAGCAGATGAAACTTTTGATCATTTGTCCATATTTAAATTGTAATATGCATCCTGAAGACTTATTGAGCACCAAATCGTCTTTTTCCAAAAGTGGAAGAATGGACTGTACTGTGATCACCAAGAATTTCGTCTGATATGCTGATTTGTTCAGTACACTTAGATCCAAATTGGTCTCCAGTCCTGTCTTTTTTGGCACTAAAAAGAATCTTGAGTAAATTCCATACTCTATCTGGTCTAGTGGGACTTCTTGGATGACTCTTTTTTTCTAGCAGTTTTTGGATTTCTAGAACTGCTTGTTCCCTCTGACTGGGTGGAACTTCGGGGATTTTCTTGCATATGGGAGGAGGAAAAGAAAAGAGGATTATATATGCTCCGGGCATAATCCTCTGCACCCAAACATCTGATGTTACTTGTAGCCAGACCTTTCGGTGCAAGGATAAGCGTCACTCAACTGCCTCCAGAAGAAGACAATTGGGCCTCCTTTCAGGAGCGCTGGTAGGATTTACCAGAGAAAGAATCCCTGAAACCCTGATTTTGCGGGTCACCTCTGCCACTCAGGCAGCATCTTCCATTCAAGTTCTCCCCTCTGCCCCTGGGGGAACTGTCTCCACGTGTCCTGAAAAGGCCCTCGGGATTTCTCGAACCACATTTTTCCACTGCTTCTCTGATTTCTAGACAATGGTCATTGAGGAGTGGAAAATGTACACTCACAGCAGAAACAGTCCTTCCATCTTTTTCACACCTGGATAAAGTTTCTCTAACTTTTGGGCCAAAGAGGGATGATCCATCAAAGGATGCACTAAAAAATAAATAAATAAATGGCTCCACAAAGTCACATAGGTGCATCTAGGCATGTCTCCTAATGGCAACACCTGAACCTGAAACTCTGGTGGTCCCTTCGGCTGCATGAACAATGAGCCCTCATGGACAAATTTGACAAAGACTCCAGGATAGCCAACTTTTCTTGGACGTCCTCAGAAACCATTCCTGCAAGGGTATCCGACCACTCCTTGACCAGATCCCACAGAAAGTCTGGTAAATTGTGCCAAGAAATTCAATGACCATAAGGCAAAGGTCAATGATGCATAGACTAGCTTTCCAAATCTATCCATTACCCTGGACTCTCTGATTGGTGATGCATAGAGGAACTCTCTTTCGCCAGTTCCTTCTTTGTGGCTGCCACCACAACCATGGCATCAACAGCTAACCCTTTCATCTAGAACTGTTTGCCTTCAAGGCCGGATAGAATTTTGTCAGTTCTCCTAGGGATAGGTTTGATAGCATCAGGGGCCTTCCACACCCACTGAGAAATCAAGTGAATGACCTCTTCAGTGGGTGGAGACACCCAAGAGGAAGAGGGCTGAATGCCACAGGCCTGCAGGTACACGGACTCCTCAGAAGAGGGATTTTGGGACTTCCAGTCACCCCTCTGTTTCAGTATTTCAAAGATGTCTTCAAAGGAGACATTATCAGGGGGTGAGCTTGGGGATTTCCTCCCCTTCATCGAAGTCAGTGTCTTCGGTGATGGATTCTTCTGGGGAACCAAGTGCTTCCTCTTGCACTTTCTCTTCTTAGGGACCTCCTCAATGGAGTGATCTGGGGAGGTATCAGAAGAGGAGAGAACTTTTATATGGGACTTTTGCAGTCTTGGCAATCACTGAAGCAGTGGAGTGCATGCTGAACATCTGGGCATCAGGAGATAAGGGACACAGGCTCTGAAGTGGAAGGGGCCAACTGTCTGACCGTGGTAGTAAGAGCTTTCTCCATGGCTTTGAAAGCTGGACCCCCTCTACCAAAGAGGGAAGGAAGCCCAGAACTGAAAAAGACTGCCTCGGAACCGTGGTCACTCCCCATTCCAAGAGATAGCTCCTGAGACCAAAGCCGAGCTGATCAGTGCTGGAGCCCAAGGTGCAGAAATGGCTCCAAAAGAAGTCAATTCAAGCCTTCCGGAGCCAGCAGGACAGACTCTGCCCCATGAGACTTCCAAATCCAAAAAGACCAAGCTCCAAGCTAGAACCGGTTCCAAAGATATGGATATCTTCAGACCCAATGTAGTTGGCACTAGGCAGCTCAGAGCTAGGAACTCTAATGCTTCAGATGAAGTCAGAGGAGAATAAAACAGAGGGGTAAGGAAAGGATCGGCTCCCATACCCGAGGGGGATGGAGCTGAACAGGTATGTGACAATCCTCTCGCCCAGAGTATCTTGGTCACCAGCCTCTCCACATCATCTTCATTTAAGCTCTTGGTGAAACAAATAGAAAGGGTAGAGGGTGACTTTGCCCTTTCAGGAAAAGGCAAAGGCAGCCTTCCTGCAAATGGGTCAATAGAGGGTGAATATGAGATTCTTGAAAGATCCATAATGGATGACTTGTCAATTTGCTTACTCGGTTCTGAAATAGTCGATAATGAAAGAGTTGTCTGCATCGAAAGTTTTGGTGTCAAAAACTGTAGATGCTCCTGTACTGAAATGCTAGATGTTAAAGACTTTGTCTGCTCCGATAAACTTGGTTCCCTAGGTTCCTTCAGGACCCAAACACTTAGCTCTTTTTGAGAATGGTGCCAATGGCATGGAAGGCACTGATATAGGCTTCTCTTTTTTGGTTTCTCCAAAGCTTTTGAAGAAGATGAGGAAGACGGACAAGACACATCAGTCTTACTCTTGACTTTGTCAACACCAGATAAGGCCTCACTGAAGGCTGATGGAAGCATACCCTTCAAAATAAGTTTGTTATATCTTTCCACTAGCGCTCTGTGACTGAAACTGTCACATACAAAACAGTTTTCTTGAAGGTGAACAGGGCCTAGGCAATAAACACACAGCAAATGAGAGTCTGATATAGGAATTTTGTGCCTGCATTTCTGGCACTATTTGAATCCAGAAACTTTAGGTTTATCAGCCATAACGAACATTTCAAAGTTTGTAAACAATTGGCTTCAGCAGGCCAGATATACAAACCACACACACACACACACACACACACACACACACACACACACACACACACAGGCTTCACAAACTAACACTCACTGAAGAAAGAAACCTGTTTTAAAAACAAAAAAAAAGGAGAAAGCAACAGGAAGAAAACTATCAACAATGATAGATGAGAATACACAGAGGTGTACAGAAGAAAGAAAAACGATCAATAATGACAGTTCTGAATACATCTAGGTGTAAGGAAAGAGAAGGAGGGGCAAGAAGAAGTGAGTGGATTAACGACTAATAAGGAGGTAAAGAAGAAAAGTAGTAGACAACTCTTTCAAATTCTGAAATGTATCAAAAAAGCAACACTTAACTCAAGAGCAATGGCGAATGCGTCTGCCATGAAGAGCGGCAAACAAAATCTGAGGTAAACGGGAGAAAAGCACTGTGGGTAAGAGTTAGGCCTGAGACTTTTGGGCTTTCGCGAGCTATAGTAATGGCCAAATCAGTTCCAAAGCTTGGAACCAAACCCATATGTCAAGGATAAAATGAAAATTGATAATATCAAATCTGATATTAAGTAATCTCCTGTCTCAAGTCTCTAGCATACAATTTGGGCTGGGTGGTTGGGCTGCTCTTAATCACTGCACCACCATCCGGCCCACTGATTAACCTAGACTGCCTTTGAGTGATTGTCGGTGTGAGGTGTGGGAGGAGTGCAAGACTGCAGTAAATGTGAACTAGCTTGTGTGTGTGTGTGGGGGGGTGGAGCCTGTGTAAGAGGTAAACGGATGCTTCTTAAGGAAAAAGGACAGGGCGAATGCAGATAAATCTTGTAGGGGTGATTAGTCTCAAAGAGGATTACAGTGTAGGACCCTATGCCCAAAATAATTTACTGCATTTTTGTATCTTGAAAAGAGAAAGGAAACAGGAAAAACCTTATGCTCAAATAAAAGCTTACTGCGTTTTTTGAAAATTGTAAATGAAAAGTAGAGGTTATGTTCTTAGCATAACTTGGCATCTATGTTGTCCATTTTCATTCTTCACTGATGGGTCTACGATCCGATCCTCAGATCCAACTTGGCACCATACCCAAGACTACAAGACTTTAGATTCAAAGCTTGAGCTCCTCCCTCTACTCATAATGCTCCACACCATCCCAAACTCCTCAGATCAAGTTTCTGCCTTACTGCCCATTGTGTTATACAGATAAACAGAAACAAGAGATAGATGAGGCTCAAACCAGGAACATGAGGGTTCCTATAACATCCAAAGATCCTTCAAGGAGTTACTGAGCTGGGGGCAGTTGGGAGGGAAGGTGAGGAAGAATGAAAATGGACAACACAAATGCCAAGCTATGGTAAGTGCATAACTTCTAAATCTGATGTTGTCCTTTTCATTCTTCCTTACTGATGGATCAAAGTCTCCAGCTATGTAACTCTTGGGAGGCCCTCAAGGAAGGGCATACTGTAACACTGTCGAACCAAAGGAAGCTCTGCTTCTGAAGACAATGTCCAGTTTGTAATGTGTAACAAAGGTACAAGTCTTCGACCAAGTGACTGCAGTGCAGACATCATTAATTGAAGCTCTAGAGGAAAAAGCAGATGAAGTAGCCATATATCTGGTAGAGCGGGCTCTAGGAGGACATGGCAATATCAAACCTTTTTGAGACTAATCAGCAAAATACAGTCAGTAACCCATTAGGCCAGAGTAATTTTTGAAAAGGAGTCTTTTCCTCTAACCACTTAGCTTAAGCAAACAGCTAGTCAGACTTACTGTACTGTTTTATCCTGTGAAAACAGAAACATAGTTGTCTATGAACATCAATAAGTTGCAACATATATTCACCCTCATTACTAAGGTTCAGAAAGAAAACTGGCAATTGTATGGCCTGATTAATGTTAGTCTCTGTGGCCACTTTAGGCATAAAGGAAGGGGTGGTTCATAGAGATACCCTATCTTTATGGAAAATAATGGAAGAAAGCCTAGCCAATATGGCCCAAAGTTCAGAAATTCTTTCTGCTGAAGTGATAGCCATCAAAAGAATTGTTTTCCAGGAAAGAAACTTCATATCACACCTGTTTGCCAGTGCTACGGGTTTCTCAGTCAACCCCTGGAGGACCACTATGAGATCTCAAGGAGGAGAGGGATACTTTACTGGAGATCTAAAGAGAAAAATTCCTTTCATGAAAGTTTTACATAATCTGGAAGTTGACAGGGAAAGGGGTTCATTTCCAGCTTGGAAGTTGGATATGGCTGTTAACAGAAGTTTAATGGTAGAAAAAATAGCCCCTTCCTTAAAAACAGTAGAGAGAAAAAGGAGGATGGCCTAAGTAGGAGTCAAGAAAGAATCAATATTCTCTTTGCAAGCCCATAAATAAAATCTTTTCCATTTGCTTCTATAGACTTTCTTGGTGGAGGCCTTCTGGGAGGCCAAGACAATGTCAAGAACTGGAGAAGTGAGCTGGACCATCTTACTATTACTAGAAGTGGAGAAACCATGAAGCCAGCTTGAGGGCGTAAAGATTGGGATGTTGAATTTCTGATGGGTGAAACAAGAGATCCAGATTGAGCTCAAGTATCCATGGAGGATATTTCAGGTGAGACCAGAGAAAGGGGAACCATACCTGTCTATGCCAGAAGGAAGAAATGAGGATGACTGAGCTCTTCAGCCTACTTGCTTTCTACAGAAAGTTCGGGATCAGTGGAAGAGGGGGGTAGGCATACGGGACACCTGGGGGCCAACTGTGAACCAGAGCATCCCTCGATGACTCCCTCAGAGAGGGGGGGATCAGAGTAAAGTACTCGCTGCACTTATTGAGGGGAGTGGCAAACAGGTCATAGCAGGGCTGGCCTCAGAGGCTGAAGATAATGTTCGCTACTGTTTAATTGAGAGACCACCCATGAGGAATCAGAATGGACCTGCTGAGTCTTTCTGCCAGCACAGTGGTTTTCCCCGGTATGTACGTTGCAATTAGAAAGTGGTCTGAAGAGATCGCCCATTCCCAAACCATCATGGTCTCTCTGCACAACAGGCAGGAATGGGTTACTCCATGTTTGTTGATGTACCAGACTACTGACATGTTGTCTGTGTGTACTATAATAGTCCCTAAGGGCAAAACATTCTGAAGGGCCTGCAACATCAGCAGGACTGCTCTCATCTCTAGGACATCGATATGCAACTTGGTCTCTGAGGAAGACCACGTGCCTTGGACCATCTTTCCCTTGAAATGCCTCCATCCCAGGTGGGAAGCGTCTTTGGTCGCTGTGGCTGTTGGGGGGAGAAGAGAGAATGGCCTTGCCCAAAAACAGGTCATCTCACTGGATGTACCAGTGAATATGACATTTGCAAATTGGAGGGAGTTTTACAGGAACAGACAGAGGCTGGTAAAGAATGAACCACTGTACTGACAAAGTCTACTGGAGGATTCGCATGAATACTCTTGCTACAGGAAGTAGAATAACTGCAGCTGACACTGATCCAAGAGCTTGCAACACTAGTTTCACTGGAGAAGATGGAAGAGACAATACCTCCTGCACCTGATTTCTCAGGAACATGATGCGATCAAGTGGTAATCAAGCCACTTGAATTGTAGTATCCAGCTGAGTTCCTATAAATTCCAGATTTTGTACAGGAATCAGCTTCGATTTAGCCAAATTCATCATAATGTCTATGAAGTTGGAGACCTGAAGGGTAATCCCTGGCTTATAGAAGTTAATGCCTGGAGCCAGGCTGAGTATTTGTGAACTAGAGGTAGGCCTATGTGGGGTAGTTTTAGCAGGTAAGGCCTTAGAAGATTTAGCTGCTTTAGCCCTGGCAAAAGACTTGATGGACATAGAAGCAGGGGGTCTAGCAGCCCCACGTGCAGGGGTAGATATGTCTAAAGGAATAGTATCCGACAAATCTTGGGAGCCTGCTTCTGTAGCAGTAATATCAGTAGCAGATTCGACCATGGTCTGTGAGGCCTCGGCTATAGGAGGCATGCTTTCGGCCGAAGGAAGAACCGAGGACTCGGTTTCAGCCGAAACCGAGACACTCGCGGTTGGCCTAACCGCGGTTTCAGCCGAAACTGCGGACCGCGAGTGTCGGTCCTTTTCCTTGCGCTTTTTAGCTATTTGTGTAGTCGGAGTCTCCGACGGCATTTTGTAAGCAAAAGCGGGACCAAAAAACTCCTCTGCAAACTCCGACCGACGTCTAAGCGTTCGTCGGTTGAAGGAAGCACAGGCTAGACAAGCTGATACGTCGTGGTCTGGGCCTAAGCAAGGAAGGCAGTAAGAGTGGAAATCCTTATGAGGTATTTGTTTCCCACAAGTTAAACAATTATTTACTTTTTCTGACATCGGCTGAGGCAAGAAAGAGTCCCCAACGGGGTACTTAGCTTTTTAGAAGTCTTCGGTAGTAGAAATCTCTGGATCTGACTGACCGGCACTTGCGAACAGCTTCTGCTTCGGGCACCACGCGGCAAGAAAGACTGGAGAAAATGGCGTCGGCTGATGCCTTTATACCCAATAAACAGCAGCTATGAGGTCGGCTGAAGTGCGACATCAGCCGAGGCCAGACCCAGACTTTGGAATCCGGCCGACCGAAGGGCTGCCTGAGGCAGGACAACCCATATGTTAGGACTGCAGATGCATCCTTGAAGGACATCTGCAGCTGACACTGATCCAAGAGCTTGCAACACTAGTTTCACTGGAGAAGATGGAAGAGACAATACCTCCTGCACCTGATTTCTCAGGGACATGATGCGATCAAGTGGTAATCAAGCCACTTGAATTGTAGTATCCAGCTGAGTTCCTATAAATTCCAGATTTTGTACAGGAATCAGCTTCGATTTAGCCAGATTCATCATAATGTCTATGAAGTTGGAGACCTGAAGGGTAATCCCTGGCTTATAGAAGTTAATGCCTGGTTGGGGTGAAAAGGAGCCAATCATCGAGACAGGGGAACACCTGGAATCCTTTGAGTCTCGGGTGAGCTGCCACAACTGCCATTAATTTGGAGAATATCTGGGGGGGGGGGGCTGTGGTGAGTCCAAAGGGCAGTGCTCTGAACAGTAGTGACTGGCTCCCAGCCAAAAGCGCAGGTGTCTCCTGTAGTGCCTGTGTACTTTGATCTATACACATCCAATTGCACTTGCACAGAAGAGGCAGGATGGACTGAACCATAATCATTTGGAACTTTGACTTCTTTACACACTGATACAGATTGTTTAGATCCAGAGTTGGTCTCAGGTCTCCTGCTTTCTTTGACACTAAAAAGAAACAGGAGTAAGTTCTGAATCCTGTTTGATCATCTGGGACCTCCTGGATGGCTCTTTTTTGTAGCAGCTTTTGAACCTCTTGAGCTGTGTACTCTCTCTGACTGGGTGGAACATTGTGGAGTTTCTTTCTTGTAAAGGGAATGCAGTAACATCTGGATATTATATTTAGCACCCATGCACGGTTTGTGAGACTTGTCCAGGCTTGTAGGTGCAAGGAAACGCAAGCCACAACTGCTTCCAGAGCTGGACAGTTAGGCAGCACTTCAGGAGCACTGACAGGGCCCATCAGAGAAGGAGTCTCTGAAACCCTGGTTCTGCAGGTCCCCTCTGCCTCTGGGGCAACGTCTGCCATTACAACCTTCTCTGCCTCTGGAGGAAGTATCCCCACTCGAGTCCTGAAAAGGTCCCTGAGACTTCCGGTAACACAGTTTCTTACCACCTCACTGGTTCTTAGAGAATGTATGTTGAGGGGTAGAGAACTTGATTCCAACAGCAGACAATGTCTTTCCCTCCTGCTTGCTGAAGGTGAGTGTATCTGTTATAGATGGACCAAACAAGGAGAAGCCATTTTAGAGGGCATTAACAAAAGACATCTTGAAGGGTTCCACAAAGTTGCACATACCCTCTGCTGTATGGGAAATAAATTAACTTCATCAATGAACTGGCAATTGACAAGAGAGTAGCCAGCTGAGGAGGAACCTTCTTGAGGTCCTCTGCAGACAAGGACTCAGACAGACAAGAGAGTGTGAAAGCTCTTTAATCAAATCTCTCTGTAAGCGAGTAAAGTGTGCCAAGTAATTTAATGACCGTAGTGCAAATGTATTCTGGATTCCCTGTTGGTGCATGAACAGAGAAGCTCTGCTCCGCTAGTTCCTTCTTAGTGGCCTCTGACACAACCATAGCATCAGCTGGGATACCCTTGCTCCAATGAGGTCTGTCTGATGGGGGAACTAAGACTTTACTCGGGTGCTTGGGGATGGAATTGACAGTGCCCAGTTCCTTCCAAACTCTGTGGAAGACAAGGTCAATAAGTTCATCCACCGGCGGTGGGGGTCACAACAGTTGTAGATATGCCTGTCATAATAGTCTTAAGGAGCATCGATTCCTCAGAGGAGAAGGATTTGGGGAGGAACTGCCATCATTCTGCATTTCCAGGATATCCCCAAAGGAGACATTATCAAGTGGCGATTGGGGGAGGATCCTTCCCCCTCATCAAAAATGGGTGTCCTCGGTGGGAGACTCCATAGGCAAGTCTATGTGCCTCCTCTTGCACATTCTCTTCTGAGGTAACTCTTCTGTGGGGTGCTCAGAAGAGGTGCTGGAAGAGAGGGAGACTCCCTAAGGGAAATGTGTGTGGAGGCTTCCTTGAGCTGCCTGAATCTGAGGAGCAGTAATGATGGGCTTAGAGCTTGAACCCAATGAGGGGCAAGGAATAGGATCCAAGACTAAAGAGGACAGCTCTATATGCAGAGAGGAAGCCCTTTCTGCAATCTGAAAGGCTGACAGACCCAGGGGAAACCACTCTTCCCCTCCTTGGAGCTGAAGCAACTAAAGGAGGAAGGTCGGGGAAAACCCTGGATCCAAGCCCTTGGCCAGAATCGACCCGAGCTTTCGAAGACTCAGGCACCGAGAGGAAGGGAAGAATCTGACAAAGCAGGACCTGAACCCAACCCCTCAGATCTGGCACTAACCTCTCAGATCTGAGACCTACCCTGATCCAAAGGCATCTGAGCAGGGCTGGTCAGGGTTATCACCGCGGTTGAAGAAGAAAGTTTCCTCACATCCAACTTTGAACCTCTCGAAAACATAGAATCCTGGGACTCCAAAATTGCAGGTCGGATTGGAGAAGGAGACAGAACTGGTTGGGCCAGTGTGCTCACAGATCTGGGCAAGGAAGGAGCGGGCAGGATCCCCATCTGGATCTGAGCCCTAAGAACTCTCCACATCATCCTGTTGATGTCGGCCTCAGACAAGCTCCTTGAATACTGGATGAAGTTGTAGACTCTGGCCTGGAGTGCTTGGTTGACGTCTGAAGTAACTTGATGGGTAAGGCCAGAGACACGGGGTTTAGGACAAATTCTGGTGTACATACTCAGATCCGATGGATGGAGATCTCAGACAGAGGTGGACAGTAAAGGAGAACCAGTGGTAGGAGCTGAGACAGTTGGATCCAAGGGTTGCAATGGATCCGAGGGCTGCCCTAGTGGGTCCGGATCCGAGTTAGATCCAATACTTTTTTGAAGTTTTTTGGAATGGTCCAAGGAAGTCTTTAGGGATTTAAGAGGATGCCTCTTCTTCTGCTCAGAGACCAGTGAAGCTGGTTTTGAGAGGGTTTGTGCCCAGCTGGAAGAAACCCTTTAAAGATAAACTTGTTTCTGCGACCAGAGAGGGTCCTCGGATTAAAGGAACCACACAAAGTACATGAAGTATCCAGGTGAGCCAGTCCCAAACAGCAAACACAGTTCTTGCGGGCATCAGAGCTGAGAAACCTTTTCCCACAGGAAGTGCACTTCTTAAAACTTGTAGGCTTTTCCAAAGTAGTTTTCTTAGACAAAGCAGAAAAGAAGTCAGTAAACCCTGGAAAAAAGGATTTCAACAACTGTAACCAAAGGGTGAACTGTATGCAAAGTATACTCTGTTGAACAGTACAGAAATACTACAACTCCCCCCTTTTTTGTTCGTTAGTTAGTTATAACAGAAACTTGAAAAACAGTCAAGTACAAGACAACAGCTAGCAACAGTATGATAGCAAAAGGGGTAAACAGGAAATTATCAAAAACCCTAACGCCTGTGACACCTGAGGGATGAAAGAAAGAAAAACTAAGTTTTAAGATACTAATAAGGCATGAAAACATACCTGAACAACAGAGGAAATTTCACCAAAAATACACTCTTACTCGAAGCCATCTTCCATCTTGTGACTATGGTAGCAAATGAGATCTGAGGAGTTGGGGATGGTGTGGAGCATTATGGGTAGAGGGGAAGCTAGAGGTTTGGATCTGAAGTCTTGTGTATACAGCTAAGTCGGATCCAAGAATCAGACCCTAGACCCATCAGTGAGGAAGAATGAGAAGGACATCAGATTAATAAATTATACTGTCCTTTAATGATTTACAATTGATGGACTGCAACGTTATAAGCAAACTTCCAGTCCCAAACATATACAAAGGATATTCCAGGGGAGGCAAAAATATAAACACATGTGTGTGCACATTATACATACACATACATACACACATGTACACCTACATGTGCATACATATATCTATATCACAGATCCATTGTCTAATTAGTTGCATATTGAAATGGGTTACCTTACACAATTGCACTGAGTGTGGGAGGGTGTCCTTGGATGAAGTCCTCTTGTTTCTTGACATCTGGTGAGGGACTCCAAACCCTGGGTCAAAATCATTCTTGTCCACAGGTGTAGGGAAGACGTATGTTTTGAGACTTCTTTTTTAGTCCATTTCTCCAGCTGACTATGTAAGACAGGTGTCTTTGGAGCTAGATCAGTTATTTTTTATGGTGTTCCTCCAGGGTTTGGATCTGAAGTTTTGTGTATGCGGCCAAGTCAGATCCAAGGATCAGATCCTAGACCCATCAGTGAGGAAGAATGAAAAAGACATCAGATTAATAAATTATACTGTCCTTTAATGACTTACGATTGGTGGACTGCAACGTCATAGGTAAACTTCCAGTCCCAAACATGTACAAAGGATATTTCAGGGGAGGCAAAAATATACACACATACACAAACATGTATATCTATACATGCATACATATATCTATCTATCTATATATATATATATATATATATATATATATATATATATATATATATTAAGATAGAGCAGATCCACTGTCAAATTAGTCATATACTGAAATGAGTTGCCTTGCACACTTGCATTGAGTGTGGGAGGATGTCTTTGGATGAAGTCCTCTTGTCTCTTGATGATGTTATCTGGTGAGGGACTCCAAACCCTGGGTCAAAATCAGTCTTGCTGTCCATAGGTGTAAGGATGAGGTATGTTTTCAGACTTTTTTTTTTTGGTCTATTTCCCCAGCAGACTATGTAAGACAGGTGCTAGAGCTGTTATTTTTTTATGGTGTTCCTCCAGGGTTTCATACGTCATGATCCACTGTGCTGGGGTGGTACCACTAATGGAATTTCTTTTGGTCCAGTTTATGGATTTAGGATGCAAATAATGAACTCTGTGGAACAGAGTCCTATTTTTTTACTTGCAGTCTAATCTGCCATTCCAGCTACTTCTTTTCCAGACTGTCATTTGGGCTCCCATTTAGTGGTATGTCCCCAGTTTTTTTCCAGTATGAGGAATGTAAAAATATTGTGTCCCATTTTTTCCTTTGTGTGCATGGCCATCAGGTTTATGGGGACTTCGTAGTGAATGTCTAAGTTGTGGCTCGCTATTCTGGTTTTACATTTGTTGACTGCTTTGCCTATGTAGAATGCTTGGCACTTGCTGCATTGGGCTCTGTGAACTACTTTCTCTGTATTATAGTTCCCACGTGTCTGGGTTTGCAGTTGTTTGTGTCGTTGGGACAGAAGAAGCTGTTACGGTTCCTCATGAACCTGCAGTAAATGCAGTGGGGGTCACTGTAGGCATAGGTACCTCTGTTGTTTTCAATAGAGGAGTTCTGGTTTTCAACAAAATTCTTTGTACTCCGACCCTTTAGGTTGTAAATTTGGGCTGTCGTGGTAGTATATTGTTAAGAGGCTTGTTTTCCCTTAGTATGACCCACTTGTTCTTTATGATCTCTTGTATACTGTTCTAATCCAAAGAGTAAGTCAGCATCAAGCTCAGTCCCCAATTGTTGTCCGTCATTGACTGCATATGTCCCTTAGGTTTCTGTGAGGGTCGTGATCCGGTTGATATGCCATTGGGTCAGAGTTCCTTTTTTGAATGAAGGGGCTTAGGATCTCTGATAGGAGTTTTTTGCTGCATCCCCTTGCTAAAATGTCTCTTTCAATGTTGTGAATGTTGTTGGTGAAGTTATTTAATTCTTTTGAGAACCTACCTATCCTCAGTCCTTATGATTTGTCTATATTTTGTTTAAGGTGGTAGGGATGCATGCTCTTGAAGTGGAGGAGGAGGTTTAATCTTGTGGGTTTGTGGTACAGACAGTTAGTAAGAGACCCCTTGTTGAGGTCTTTGTTAATGATGAGGTCCAGGAAATCCACTTTGTCATAGCTATGATTACTGGTGAATCTCAGGAAGTTTGTAGAACTATTGATGTGGCTGAGGATTTCATTGAGTTCCTTGAGACCACTATTTCAAATAATAAATATATCATCGATAAAAGCAACCTATGTGCAGAAAGAAGGGGGAGTTGTACATGTACTCCTCTTCCCACTTGCCCATAGCTATGCTGGCCAGGATAGGGGCCACTGCTCCCATAGCTATCCCAGTAGTTTGTTTGAAGACTTTTTCTTAAAATTTCAAGAAGTTGTTCTTGAGAAGTAGTCTTAACAGTCTTCCCAGTGCTCCTGTTTCACCTGGGAAGGTGACATATTCACAATACTACATTTCCACTACAGCCTGTATACAGCAGTCATGGGGCAGGGCAGTATACAAAGCCTCCAAATCTATGGTAACTAGTACAGAGTCCTTGTGGTTGGGTAGGTCTTTTATCTTTTTCAAGAAGTCTATTGAGTTTAGGATGAATGATGGGCTGCTTTCTGCTAGCGGGTTTATTTGGATATCTAGGTAAATGGCAATTTTTCCATTATGGATACTTCACTGGATACTTCTGGTCTGTAGGGTGGATCTTTGATGTCTTTGTGTGGTTTGGAAATCCCAAAAAGTTAGGTAGTTTTGTATGAATGACTGTTAATAATGCCATTAGGTTCTGGATTATTAATTCATCCTTGTGGAGGTTGGTGAGTTCAGTGAGTAGCTCTTCATATGCCAATTTTACTTTTCCAAGAATAGTGGGGTCACAGAATGAGCAGTTGTTAAGCAAGTTCAGGATCTTGTTGTTGCAGGTAGATGCATCTATTACGAATACAACTCCCCTTTGCCCGTTTTCATTATCCTTCGGGACCTGTCGTTGCTGAGTCCTTTCAGTGCTTGTACCTCTTCCCTGTCGATGTTCTAACATTTTTTCTTGGGTGGTCCCTGTAAAAGTTTCCATATGTCTGCTTCGCGTTTGTCCTGGAAGGCTGTGATAACAGGATCAGGGGTTGGGCAAAAATTTGTTGTTTTTTCTATTTTCTTATCCTTGCAATGGAGGTCTGGGTCCTCAGGGTTTCCCTTTTTGTTGCTGTGGGAAAAGACTTTTATTTGGAAGTTTATGGGTAAAGAGTCTAAGGTCTATAATGGTTCAGACAAGGTTCCCACATTGTTGGGGTACAAAGGTTAGGCTTTTCGTCAGTACTTTGTGTTCATTCTCATGAGTTATTTTTGTGGACTGGTCCACACTTCAATTAAAGTTGTGGGGGGGGTCACGATTTCTCCTAGTCTCCCTGCTGTATCTACTGGGAGGGGGGTGCCAAAGGTGTTTTGAGGAGTTTAATTTTTTGGATGTCCTCTACCCAGTGACCCCAATCATTTTTGGGGTCCTGAAGCTACATATATTACAATCCCCAATGTGCCCCATAGTGGACGCTAGGGGCTCAATAACATTCTACAGCTAAATTATGGACATACAATTGAAAGAGTTGGTCAGGAATGAAACTAGTATTTGTAAAGACTCTCTGGCTTTTCTTGATATGATTAATGGTACTGCCTTCAGTGAGCGTTTTATCTTTTTAACCATCAATGTTAAAGATTTATATCTGTCATTCCCCATTAAACTGGAGTTGAATGGTTTTGTGATTTTTTTTAATAAGTAAAGTGGTCACACAAGAAAGAGTTAATGTATATGAGCAACAATTAGAGATGGTGCTTTTTAATAATTTTATACTGTTTGAAAAGGAATACGTCTTGCAAAGACAATGTGTGGAAATGGGAGCCCCTATATGCTATTACTGTCAAGTTACAGTGGGAAAGAAGTTTTTACTTGAATCCTCCTATTTTACCTACTGTAAAGTTTATACTCACTTCCTGGATGACATTTTTATTTTATCGACAGGGAATAGTGAGGAGATTCCCCAATTTTTCAGTTATTTGAATGAAACCACATATTCTTTAAGTTTTACAAATACAGCTAATAATACGGAAATAGTATACTTGGACGTATGGCTGAAAAAAAGATTGCCAGCAGAAGTGATTTGTCTCTGAAACTTTTAGAAAAAAGACATACTCTAATGAGTTTTTACAGTTCTCTAGTGCCCATCCCAAACAGAAAAAGGCCTTAATAACAGGCCAATTTGTGAGTGCTGCATTAATGGGGAATACGTCCGAGTCCTTTTTAGATGAATGCGACTGTTTAAATGAGATGTTTTTGAGAAGGGGTTATCCCTTGAAGACAGTCAATGATGTAATGATGGAAGTAATGAGAGACAAAAGGGACATTTTAAAGCTGTTTTATGGGACGGTAATATAAGTAATGATGAAGATATAAGCAGAAATGATCATGTTAAAGAAATGCTTGGGAGAGGGGATCATGAAATATTAGGTACAGGACACTTACCTATCCCCTCCCCCATTGGTAAAAATGACAAGAGTTCATTTATTACTACTTTTGGGCCTAAAAGCAATGACATACAAAGTATATTGTGTAAAAACTGGGAAATATTAATGAATGATAAAGAATGTATAGGGGAAAAACATCCATAATACAGAGAAAAGGACAAAAGCTTAAGAATAAATTTGAAACAAAAACAAAAAGAGAAATTCAGGAAATGATGAAAAAAATGTGGTTTCTGCTCTTACTGCAAATTTAATTTTGGAAGGGAGCAAGATGCACGTTAACAATACTTGGATTAGGATAGTAGGTAAATATACTGTGATACAGAAAGAGCAGTGTATTGTGCAACCTGTACTCAGTGCCCAGTCTTCTATATAGGGAAGACTGATAGAAAGTTTAAGAATCATTTATATGAACATTTATTGGATATAATAATAAGAAAAGGCACTAATCCTTTATCCAAACACTGTGCTGAATTTGTTAACCATTCCTTTTAAGTTTTTTGTTGTAGAGGCTTTAGATATCTCTGAAGGAAGAGGGGGCAAGGTTTGGGCACTCCTACTAGAAAAACATGAACTGATTTGACAGTTGCGGCTAAATGCAACATCCTGACCTGGATTAAATGAACAACCATCTATATCTTGCATATTAAAATTAAAGGCTCTAGAAAGATAGTTATTTCCACTGCATATACCTTTATAAAAGCGTTAATATATACTTTTAAAATATTTTATTTATATATGAAAAGATTTTCACTTTGTTTCAACCTCATAAAAGCTGTCTCTGTTATTGTTTGGTGGTTGTATAATATTACTATTGGAATTTTGCAACATGCATTTAAGTTTTTGAAATTTGAATTTATCTTAAATGAATTCAATTTTATATATACACATATTTTATACATATATATATATATATATATATATATATATATATAAATATTATTATTTTTTTTTTTTTGTGGGTTATATGTGTTTTACAGGTGTCAAAATCTATAACAAACACTAGTTCACATTAGATATTACAATATATGAAATGTTTTTTTTTTTTTTTGGAAGCTTAGCAGGATTAGCCTTGGTTAGGACTTGGATGGGACACCACCTGGGAATACCAAGGGTTGGGAGGATGTATGGGGGAAGTGATGTCATTGCAGAAGGTGGTCATGGGATTGTTCTTTGCTAAAAAACTTCCTGTGAAGTATATGTAAGAGTATCTGATGAAGTTTTAAACTACTGAGACGAAAGCTTTTATTGGTGTTTTTTTATATATATATATATATATATATATATATATAAAATACACACACATATATATATATATATATATATATATATATAGCTATATAAATATATATATATAAAACTATATATATATATATATATATATATATATATATATATATATATATATATATATATATATATACACACACACACACACACACACACACGCACACACACACACATATATATACTTGCATATATATATATATATATATATAATTTTTTTAAATGACTTTTTTGCTCAAAGTGCATTTTTAATCTTCACTTCTGAATGGGCTTGTGATGTAATTTGTGGATTTAAAATGAACAGATATACGGAGTGAGCTGCTGGGAAATGTAAGGAACAAAGAGAGTGTTTTTATTTTGTTGTTTGATACTGACTTACTCGATGATCTATTGTGTACTGTTGTAACACAAAAAAGCAACTGATACTAAAAGAGAACAAGACTCTTAAAAAGATACTACCACAACAGCCCTCATTTACAGCCAAAAGGGTTGGAGTATAAGGAGTTTTGTCGAAAAAGTACAGTTTTGTACCTACCATAAATGTAGATGTTCGAAGATCCACATTGCTGCAGTCCTAACACTTGGGTAGTCCGCTGTCCCAGTCGGCCCGAATACCAAAGTATGTGGCTGACGTCGGTCAAGGCGCATTAGTCTGACGTCAGGACGTCAGGGTACAAATGCGCATGACCGACGTCATATCCTCAGTCTTTTCTTGCCCCAGATGTCAGAAGACCCTAAAAAGATAAGGCTAAAACCAAAAAACACCACACACTCCTGCACCAAATATATATACAATATATACAAATTTACAAGAGTATAACCTCACCCACACAACCACCCCTAAACACAGAGGGAAGGAGGGAGAATTGGACTGCAGCAATGTGGATCTTGAACATCTACATTTATGGTAGGTACAAAACTGTACTATGTTCTTCATACCACATTGCTGCAGTCCTAACACTTGGGTAGAATCCCAAAGCAGAGGTAAGGGAGGCTGGCAAATCATAAGGAAGCAGGAGCTGACAACATGCCCTGCAAAATAGCCGTGGCAAAACCAGCCCTAGATTTAGAGTAGAGAGGAAGGTGGTAATGCTTAGAGAAAGTATGCACTGAACTCCAAGTAGCTGCCTCCAAAATATCCTTAGTTGCCACCCCCCTTAGAAATGCTGTTGAAGTGGCAGTAGCCCTAGTGGAATGAGGCCTAATCCCAGCTGGAATCTCCTTGCCATGATGGGAATAACAAAATGCAATGCAAAACCCAATCCACTTAGAAATAGATTGTTTTGACACAGGCTTGCCCTGAGAACTCAAAGCAAAAGAAACAAACAACTGCTGAGACTGCCAAAAATCCTTAGTCCTGCTTAAATAATAACGCAACTGCCTGTGTACATCTAAAGTGTGCAAAATCTTTTCCCCCTTATTTTGGGGATCTGCATAAAAGGTAGGCAAATGAATAGTTTGGTTTAAAGCCACACTAGAAACCACTTTAGGCATAAAGGAAGGATTAGTACGTAAAGATACCCTATCCTTATGAAAAATCAGGAAAGGCTCAACCGCCATAAGGGCCTGCAATTCAGACACCCTTCTTGCAGATGTAATGGCTAACAAAACAGCAGTCTTCCATGACAAATATTTCAATTCAGCAGTAGCTGCAGGCTCAAAAGGTTGTAGAGTGAGTTTCTCCAACACAAAATTGAGGTCCCAAGCAGGAGTAGGAGCTCATTGGGGGTCTTATATTCTTTGCCCTCTAAGAAATTGCTTGAACAAAGGATGAGAAAACAATGGTGGGTCACAATCATAGTGAGCTGAAATTGTTGCAGCATGAATCTTAATGGAAGAGAAAGACAAACCTTTGTCCAATAACTCAGTAAGATATTGAAGAGCCACACTCAAATTTGGCTCAGAAACATCCAAATCCTTTGCTGCACACCAAAATAAAAATCTCTTCCATTTTCCTGCGTACACTTTCCTTGTACTAGGTCTTCTGGCTTCCATAATCACATTCAAAACTTGTTGAGGAAGCTGAGACCTGCTATGGTTCAAAACAGAATATGCCAAGCTGTTAGATGAAGAGAGTGAAGCTTGACATTGAGCAGATGCCCGTCCTTCTGAGACAATAGGTGTGGAATCAAAGGTAAGGGCCATGGAGGCTTCCTTACCAGACTCCTCAGCAATGGGTACCAGTGCTGCCGAGGCCAATCTGGAGCTATTAAAATCATCCTTGGCTTGTCTTGTCTGACCTTTAGAAGTACCTTTGGGAGGAGAGGCAGAGGTGGAAAGGCATACACATGAAGATTTTTCCAACTGAAAGAAAGAGCATCCACTTTCCAGGCTGTGTGATGAAACCTTTTCGTGCAAAACTTTGGCAGCTGGTGGTTTAGTGGAGAAGCGAACAGATCTATGTCTGGAGTTCCCCATGACACTGTCAATGTCTGAAATACATGAAGATCCAGTTTCCACTCGTGGGGATCCATGATTTGCCTGCTTAACACATCTGCTAAGGAGTTCTGTGCTCCTGGCAGAAACCTTGCTTGAAGATTCAGCTGCAAGCTTAACGCAGTCTCCCACAAAATCATTGCTTGCCTGCATAGAGGATAAGAATGTGTTCCCCTTGTTTGTTGATGTACCACATGACAGTTGTGTTGTCTGTTAGAATCAACACCTGCCCTGGAAGAAGTAAATCCTTGAAAGCCAGTAATGCAAACTGGACTGCTAACATCTCCTTCATGTTGATATGTAGATGCTGCAGTCTGGCAGGCCACTTGTCTTGTATCCACTTTCCATTCAGATGAGCTCCCCAAGCTGTGTCTGAGGCATCTGTCGTTAGAATCTGACTCGCCTCTGGCCGGGTCACAGAGAGTCCCTTGTTTAGGTGACATTCCTGAGCCCACCACAAAAATTCCTTTTGAATGCAAGGTATTATTTGAATGACAGTGTCCAAATCCTGGCAGTGCTGTGTCCATACATTTTTGAGATACCATTGTAGCTTCCTCATATGCAGTTTGGCATTGGGAAGTACCAGAATACAAGATGCCATGAACCCTAAGGCTTGAAGGACTGTCCTTGCAGTCAGCCCGGACTGATGAGATAGTTGATGGAAGTAAAGAGAAAGATTCTTTTGTTTGTCCGGGGTTAAAAAGGCCATCTGGGTTGCTGTATTCAGTCTCACACCCAGAAAGCACATGTCTTGAGAGGGTACTAGACTGGACTTTATTTCGTTCACAGAATACCCTAGGCATCTTAGCACTGCTATCACATATTCCAAATGCTGAAGAAGCACGTCCCTTCCTCGAGCCAGAATCAGGCAATCGTCCAAATAAGGATAGATTTGTATTCCTTTTAGCCTGAAGAAAGCTATCACTGGAGCCAGAACCTTTGTGAATACTCTGGGCGCAGTAGATAAGCCAAAGGGCAATGCAGAGAACTGATAATGAGAATTCCCAGCTCGAAAACGCAGATACTTCCTGCAAATTAGTCTGATAGGAACATGAAGGTAAGCTTCCTTGAGATCCAAAGTTACCATCCAGTGATCTTTGCCCAGCAGAGGTAAAAGCTGTTGTAACGTCAACATTTTGAACTTGGGAATGTCCAGATAAGTGTTGAGGATAGACAGATCCAAAATTGGTCTCCACGTGTTCCCCTTTTTTGGTACTAGGAACAGGCGAGAATAAAATCCTAGGCCCCTTTCTGGCACAGGAACCCGCTGAATGGCCCCTATTTGGAGCAACAGAGAAATTTGCTTGTGAGCCTCTTTCCTTTGTTGAGGAGGAATGTCTGGCATGCCTTTGAAAGGAGGCAAGGTATGGAAATAAAACCTGTAACCGTGGTGAATGATATCCAATACCCATCTGTCTTGGGTAATTAAACTCCAGTTTTCTTTGAAAAGTGCCAACCTTCCTCCCAAAGGTGCTGCCAGACGAGAAGATTCTGGCAGCTGAAAAGGCAGGTCATAGTGTCTGTTTACGAAAGGACTGACCCCTGCCCCCACCAGAAGACTGAGCAGGTGAACTCCCTGTTCTAGGCCTAAAAGAACCTTGAGCTCTGCCTCTACCACGTCTAGACCTACCCCTAGACTGGGAATCATAAGCAGGATATGTCCACCCCTTGGTAGGCCAATTTCTACTAAACTTCGGAGGCTGAACCTGCAAAAAATCTTTAACAGTCTGCATAGACTTTGCCTTGTCTTCCATTTTCTTTAGAACTGCTTCCACAGGCGAACCAAACAACACATCAGATTGTAAAGGAGCATCTAAAATCCTTGTTTTCACATGCTCAGCTAAATTCTGATCCCTCAACCAGGCGTGCCTGCGAAGAACCGAACCAGTGGCAGCCACCCTCGAAGAGGCCTGCACAGCATCAAAACCACATTGCAAAGAATGCTTACCCACCTGTTCAGAAACATGAACTAAATCCTGCAACTCTTTACACTCAATACCTTCCGCCAAAGCATCTACCTTAGACTTTAATTGTGAAAGGAGATAATTTTGGTATTTCAACATGTGAAACTGGCAATTCAAAGCTCTCATGGCCAAAGTGGAAGAAGTATACACTTTCTTTCCCCATCTATCCAAAGCCCTAGCCTCTTTATCTGGAGGAACAGGATTTTTAACAACAGAAGCCTTAACACCTTTAGGCCCCTGTGAAACAGTTTCTGGGTCTGCCCTAGGACTCTTAAAAGATACTTATGAGCTTCAGGCACCCTATAATATCTATCCGGTTTAACTGGAGCAGGAGGCAAAGAGTCAGGGTTCAGAGAAGCCTCTGCAAAAACATCCTCTACCACATCTAGAACAGGAGGTATAGCTAAAGGCCTATGCTGGGGTAGAAACAAAAATTCCCTAAGCCTTTTCCTGGAATCAGAGAAATCCTGACCTTCCCATTTAAAATGCTCCCTCATGGAATGAAGAGTCTCTGAAAATGAAAAATCCTCAGGAGGAGAAGCAGGAGGAGTAGAATCATCTACATCAGAATCAGAGTAAGGGGAATACTCCTGCAAGTCTTCAGTCAAGACTCAGAAGCATCCGAACACTGCTCAAAACTCCCAAGCTCAGGTTCCACCCTAGGCCTCTTATCAGGAGGGGCATAGAACCTCTAATCATTGTAATCAAATCTTCTGCCATCTTAAGCATATGCTTCTTAGGTACAGACCCTGAAGAACTAGGGGTAACTCCTGAAACAAAACCTGGCCTGCCCCTGGGAGAAGCCTTGGAAACAGCAGGGAGGGCCTAACCACCTTAGGAAGGGAGGGAAGAACAGCTACCTGAGAAGCCCCTTCCGCCTGGCCTACCTCCTGAGAGGTCACATCTTGCAGTAATAAAGTCTCTCCCTGGGATTCCAAAGAAATTTCTGGCTGAACCCCTGGCTCCACCGAGCCCTCTAAAGAACCGACGTCCGGGACGGAAGGTTCTTCCAGCCTAGGCTTTGCTGTTTTGTCCTTGCGCTTTTTTGTCGAAGCGGGCGTCGGAGCATCCGACAGCATTTTATAATTACACCGCTTCCCAAAAACTAACCTGGCACAATCTAATCTTCTCTTTATAGTGCGTTTGTTAAATCTAGCACAAGAGCGACAGCCAACAACGTCGTGCTCAGGCCCTAAGCAAGGTATACACAAGGTATGGTAATCCCTATGAGGTATCTGTTTCCCACAAGAATTACAGTTATTCACTTTTTCTGACATCCGGTAAAATACTGAGGCAAGAAAAAACCAAAATAATCCCCAACGGGGTACTTAGCCAACTTGGATTCGGTCTGAAACTCCGACTTCGGAAAATCTCAGAACGCCAACCTGCACTTGCAAAACTGCTTCTGCATCGGACCATGCGGCAAAAAAGACTGAGAATATGACGTCGGTCATGCGCATTTGTACCCTGACGTCCTGACGTCAGACTAATGCGCCTTGACCGACGTCAGCCATATACTTTGGTATTCGGGCCGACTGGGACAGCGGACTACCCAAGTGTTAGGACTGCAGCAATGTGGTATGAAGAACATCGAGAACTCCTCTATCGAAAACAACAGAACTAGATATGCCTGCAGTGACCCCACCACCACCGCAGTTACTGAAAGTTCTTGTGCAACCGTAGCTTCTTCTGTCCTAACAACCAGAAAAGCTACAAAACTCCAATATGCAGGAACTGTAATACAGAGAAAGTAGTCTACACAGCCCAATGCAGCAAGTGCTGAGCATTCTGTATAGGCAAAATAGTCAATAAACTTAAAACCAGAACAGCGAGTCGCAACTCAGACATTCTCTACAAAGTCTCCACAAACCTGATGGCCATGCACATGAAGGAAAAAACAGGGCACAATATTTTTACATTCCTCATAGTGGACAAAATCGAAGACACACCACTAAATTGGAACCCAAACAACAGACTAGAAAAGGAGGAGCCTGAATGGCAGATTAGACTGCAAGCAAGAAAAAAACAGGACTCAGTTCCACAGAGTCCATTATTTCCGTCCTAAATCCACATAAAATGGACCAAAAGAAATTCCACTAATGGGACCACCCCAACACACTGGATCATGACTTACGAAACCCTGGAGAACACCATAAAAAAATAACTGATCTAGCACCAAGGACACCTCTCCTACATAGTCTGCTCGGGAAACAGAACACAAAAGAAGACTCAAAACATAGCTCTCTGCCCTATTGATCCAGAGTTTGGAGTCCCCCACCAAACATCATCATCAAGAGACAAGAGGACTTCATCCCAGGACAGCTTCCCATACTCAACACCCTTGGGTAAGGTTGTACCACTCTTACTAGCCATATGCCTCTGCCCCACTTTGAACAAGCTTTAAATGACATTAATAACAGTTTGAAGGACTTTTCCAAAGAAGTGACAGAACGGAAAATGAAAAAGTTAAAAAGGGACATTAATGATTATAGTAACGGTTCAGCCTTTCAGGCTGATGTGAATAAAAAGAGATGGCAAAGGGGGTGGGCACTATTTTAATCATGAAACTAATCTAAGACAATGCAGAGTCTTTTGCTTCCTCTGAGGCTGTGAGCTCGTCAGGGGAAGATATGGCTTATCCTCCTTTGCCACGGGCTCAACAACCTTCATATTTTGACTGAAATTTTCATGAAGAACGAGGAAGGAATGATACATCACGGAAAGACAGCATGCAGAACAAACGAGAGAACAGCAGTTTCAGGAATGCGACAAGAGAAGAAAATGGTACTGATATTCATTCTTTTGTTTCTGTTTCTCAAAGTAACTTTGATAATGCTTCTGGTGGCCTGGTTTTGAATTTATCTAGGCTGGAATTGACTGATATTGAACATTCTGTCTTAAATTATGGACTGAAGTTTGCACCTACTGTTTTGCCACTGTTACACAAGATCATAATACACATTTTTTGCTTTATTAGAAAGTTGCACCTATTGTTTTATTTTTTTCAGTGTAATGTGGAATCTCAACCAGAAGGGGGCATGATAGAGGGAAATTTGGAGAACACATTTTTGGATGACAGCAATGGAATGTTTTTTTTTTCCTATGACTCTTCTTGGGAAGACAATTCAGTGAATGCATACTGTCTATTGAATACTGATGGCATTTTATATAAAAGTGACTTTAATCCATCATTTATGCATGAAAGTATAAAAAAAATTCAGCTCTGTTGAATTATGCAACAGAAAAAATTCTTAAGAATTTTGAAAAGAAAAAAATATGAGGTGAAATATAACTTGACTAAATGTAAATGGTTGGCTCTGAAGAACTTAAGCCAACAACATGAGTTAGTAAAGCCATCAGACAAGAGGAAAGATTGTGGTTATGCATTATTTACGGTATGAAAAAATGTGTTATGAACATCTAAATGATACGGATACATATAAGGTTGTAAATGTGTCTGAATATAATCAAGTAAAGGCTAGTTTTACTGAGTTAATGCAAAAAGGTTATAGACCGAGTTACCTGCCCAAAGTGGATGTTGAAAATAAATTTTCTATTACTGGGATGTACACTGGCGAAATGTTATTGTTTACCTAAGGTACACAAGAACCTGTTTCCACCTCCAGGGAGGCCCACAGTTTCAGCCAGTAACTATTTTTTTAATAACATGGGCTTGTTATTGCATCATTACTTATTACTTTATGCAGAAAGATTAGATTCTTATATACTTGACAGTTTTGATTTTTTGGAAAAGTTAAAAACAATAAATTGGTCAACAGGAAAATTTTGGCTAGTGATGCATGTTTTCAGCCTTTACACTAATAATATACATCACCCGCGGTGGTGATGTTGCGGTAGCGTTGTCGCCTCACAGTAAGATGTTGTCCGGTTCGATTCTCAGCTACAGCGTCTTCTGTATGGAGACATGCATGAATGGGCGTACCTTTGTTGAAGGTTGTGCGTCAGGGCTGGTAACACGGCACGTAAAAATCAACTACCAATCATTAGCGGACTGGAGTTCCGCTGTGGTGACCCCTAACCGGGAAAAGCCAAAAGACACAACACTAATAATATACATCATGAACGGGGTATGAAGGCCTTGAGATATTTCTTAAAAGACAGTCCCTGGTCTAACTTTCTGTTAGATACGGTTTTGTTTTAACTAATAATTGCTTTTCTGTTTAATGGTAAAATTTATAGGCAAGTGAAGGGCACAGCCATGGGGGCATCTTTTGCCCCCATGTATGCCAACCTGTTTATGGGTTTTTTTGAAATACAATTTCTTCATCATATTGGATTTTATAAAAAACATGTTGTTCGATACTATAGATACATTGATGATTTAATATTTTTTATGTGATGGGGGGGGTGTCAAGGTTAATGAATTTTTAGGTGATTTACATAATCAGTTTAGCTTATGTTTTGATGGAGTACAAAGAGGTAGGAAGGTCATCTTTTTAGATCTTGGAAGGTGTTGTAAACGCAGGGGTGAAAACTAGAATACATAGGAAATTTGAGG
>NC_056740.1:53619166-53864166 GCF_019279795.1 Protopterus annectens | reverse complement strand
AGACCTAATAATAAAATCACTCCTCTCACACACACCCATTATGATGTCATGTGCAGACCTTGTCTTGGGATCCATGTGCTAATTCTGTAATAAAAAGCCATGTCAAAGCTCAGTTTAATCAGTCAGCAGTGCCCATCTCTCAAATAAAGAAGAATGTGTACTTGTCTCTTTTTTCAACTAAAGAAAGACAAGATATCCTCTGCAGGTACGCAAGACCAACAAGACACTGAGATAAGTTGGACTCCAGAACCACAAAAGGAGGCACCTATCACAAAGGAACATTCTCTCCTCCCTGAGTATCTCTCCACCACAAGGCTGTACACAGTGGGCTTCTACCAGCACAAGAAGGCAAGTGAAAACTGTGATGATACGAGGTAGTGTCACCTGTGCCAGGCAGAGTAGGGCAGTGCATGTGTAACATATACCGGCACAGCTAGCTGGAGTTTTGTACAGAATTTTATGCCATGTGACTAACACACTGATTTATTCAAAAGCTTGTGCTAAAATTGCATTTATTAAGTTGCTTTAACAGAGAATTCTGGAAAGGATTAATCTCAGTCCAGCTAATTTTGAAAAATAGGCTAAAAGTTAAATGGGTTGGTTTAGGCCAGAAAGATGCCAGAGACAAAAATGTCAGGGAAACACAGGACTAGGAATCTTAATGTATTGTCCTTAGGGTTGAACTAATTGCTACCCTGGAATGGTGGAAATTTTTGAAATTGCTTTACAGCTTTCAGATACTGCAGCAGATATTAGCATAGCTCTGGGTGCATACTGTACCACAGTCAGGTGACCAGATGTGATGTCATTCTGTGATCAGCTCTGAAATTATTTTTTTTAGATATTACTGAGAGATATGATGGAACTCTCACAGCAGCACTTTGTTTCTCGGAACCTTGCCTTGCTGTAGTAAGCAACTCAACACTCATCATCTTGCCTTGCTGAAACTAGGGAACAATAATAGTGAGATTAGTTAAGTATTGTTTTTCTGCATCTGTATGAATCTATCCATCTGTGTTATTTTTATATCTCCTGTGATTGAAACTCTGGTGTTTATTGTAAATAGATAATCAGTATTCTCACATTTTCTATATATATTTCTATACCTTTCATTGTGGCAGGTCTTTTAGAGAACACTTTTAACATTGTAAGAGTACTTATGCTTATTTTAGTAAAACTGTGGCCATCCCAAAAAGCCTTGCTGCATTGGACAAACTCTACCATTGCCATTAATATTAATTTTGCTCTATAATTGGGTACCCTTTTAAGAGCCTTAGAATAGCTACCTGATGGCAGCATAATTACATTATAGTCTGGGCAGAGGAGGCACAGCCAGTAAATTTGTGCCAGCCTTCCCAAGTGTGTGTGTGTGTGTGTGTGTGTGTGTGTGTGTGTGTGTGTGTGTGTGTGTGAAATCAAAACCCCAAGTGTGTGTGTGTCAGCCACTTGGAACAGGGACATAGAGCTCCAAAGTGGTCAGTGTGGAGTCTTGTTTGGGACCTAGAGAGAGGGAGGTGGGGGGGAAGAGTCCAGCCCTAGGCCTGGAGCATGCTCCCTGTGTGCTCTTAAGAGTAATTGTGCTTGGTGCAGAAAGCTGCATATGAAAATACTAAGTGTATCCATTTTTGTTCCTGGTGGCCATCCCTCACCAGTGTCTGTGATGAGGACTGTGGCTCCTTGACTACTGGCCCACATTAGGGACCATTACAAAAACTACTGTTTACTTATTCCAAGACCTGTCCAAACCATTCAATTCAGACTCTCACCATAAACTATTACTAAAACTCTCCTCCTTGGGCCTCTCTCCCTCCTCCCTCTCCTGGTTTAACAACTACCTAACAGATAAATTCCAAGCAGTCAAATGCCAGCAAGAATACTCATCACTTCTACCACTACTGTAGGAGTGCCACAAGGTTACATGCTTGGACCCCTCCCGTTTGACACATTTACAAATGATCTAACACGGCTTCCAAGCACACCACTATTGTACAATATGCCAATGACTCTACACTCATCTGCACAGATGCTACCCTGCAAAAACTTCAAGAAATTACTGAAGGATTCTTTACGCCCATAGAATCGTGGCTAGACAATTCACAACTCTTACCTAAATCCCCAAAAATGATATTACTACTTTTTACCCCAAAAATCATTCTCCCAAATCAAATCTCTTGTCAAAATCACTTCAATAAATAACACCCTGACTGAACAGGTCTCCAGCACCAAATCCTTAGGGGTCACAACTAATGACAACTTGAAATTTGACCTACACTTCCAAACTGTTACTAGGACATACCTTACTTAACAGACAGATCTAAAGAAATTACAGCTAAAACCTACTACCCACCTACCCTACTATAAGTCTTGCACTCTTTATGAACCTATAAATGTCCACACAAACACAGCTGGAACAATGCTACACTAAACAACTTGCTTTGCTGCAAATCACTCCTTTAGAATTTATCAGCATTCTGCCATGAAACAACTAGACTGGACTAAACTTCCACATCACCTCCACTATAGTCAGCTACTAATAGCTCATACTCTAATATACTACCCTGAAAAGTGTACAACAGTAAAAGGCATGCTTCAATATTCCCACCCTACTAAAGCTCTTTGCTCTGAAGACAAACTCCTCCTCTTTGTCACTTATGCTTAAAAATGCATTGGGAGCCTCCTTATACTCAAACTTTGCAGCTACCCTCTGGAATGACTTCCCACACGCTCTCTGGCTTCTTAAAAACCAACAGGCATTCAAAACATATCTAAGAAAACACCTCTCAACACCTTGGCTTTGCAGCTGTACATCTTCAGGAAAAGTAGAACATCTCTGCTTTCTTCCTCCTCCTCTTCTATACATCTGTTCTCTATTCTGTTACCAACTATCACTATGTCTTCAACCACCTACCCTACTGATGCTTCTCAACTCTTACCACAGATTTCATTTACATTTCATAACTGAATCAATCTTTTGCTTTAGACCCTTTGTAAATAACTCAGTACTCTGTATGGTGGCATCTAACTAACTGCATAGTTATTTAACTTTATACTAATTATACTCTACAGATATAAAGCCTTACTACTGTATGTACAGTTACTACCTCATCTATTTTGACATTGTAAAATGCATTTTAATTGTATCCAGCCTGACATTGCTGATATTAAACAACTTAAAAGATTTTGTTTGTACCACATGTACTGGAGCTTTTCTCCCTGGGCCTCTGCTGAAAAGAGTCCTTTGTGCCCAGCCGAACTTCCCTTGTCAACAAATGTAAAATAAAATAAATAAATAAATATGAGTTTCTTCTACTGCCATGACTGACTTTTTTTTCCTAAGGGACTACAAACTCTTTAAAAACAAAAAGTACACAGAAATGCAATAAGGTCTGCCTGCTAAGTGTTTAGCACTTTCATCTTAAATAGCTGCAGGATTTCATCAAAACACTTAACAAAATACCAGGCAAGATGTTTTTAAATGTACAATACCAATCATGTAATCATGTGACTTAACCCAGCTAATCAAATATTTATCAAAAGTAATTCAATTAAGGGCTTCCAGTATGGCTCCCTTCAAGTGAGCAGCTTGTGGATATCACTTCACTGCAGTAGACACAAAGTTAACCCATTTAAGAGTCATCATTTGCAAGCAGTCAAGTTATTCATCACTAAAATATGTAAGGACTGTGCTCATGTCAAAGAAATCCACAAGAAAGAAAAAAACAGCATGCTTCAGTAACTGAGACTCTGAAAGGTAAGATAGAGGGAGCTTCGGTGCTGCAAGATAAGGTTACCTTGGAAACCATATGGGCTGAATTAAAAGATGTAAAGAAAATACTAGTTAAACATGGAAATGCATGAATAAAAAAGATTGGAAGAGGTAAATGAACTTAATGAGCAAACAACTGTTATACAGGATCTTCTGGCTAACAATAAGGAGTTGAAAACACGAATTGATGCGGCCCAATTAGACTGTTTAACTAACAAATTGGTGTATCTGGAAGATTTATCAAGTAGGAAAAACCTAAACTTAACAGGGGTGCCCGAGAATTTTAAAGGAGTGGACTGTGTAGCCTCAAATAAACAATTGCTGGAAAGATGGTCAGGAATCCTCCAACATGGTCAGGAATCCTCCAACATGAGATAAACATCGAGAGCACACCATATTGCATGGTGTCCAGAACACAATTGCCCCAGGCGAAATATCAGGCTACAGACATCTGCGTTAAAAGAAATACTCCTAAAAATATTAGGGCAACTGAGTTTGAAATTTAAGATCAGTGACACAATGATGTTTGTGGACCACAACAACTCCTACAAGACAAGAATTAAGAGAAATACAATGAGTCCAGCAACTAAGGCATGCAAAGAAAGGGGATTCTATTGGAAGCTATCATATCCTGCAATAATGAGAATTTTTGCACAAGGAACAACCAAATCATTCATCAACCCGGAAGATTCACTAAATTTTATAAGGAAGCCAGTCAACCGTAGGAATGTGAACTCTAAAAATCCTCTATGAAGGACAACAGATCCCATAACAGAGAATGGCTCCAATAATACAAAGTCCGCAATGGAGAGAAGAGGGATACTTAACACTGTTTAGAAAGCTGAAAAAAATTACAAAAGTGAGTGGAAAAGAGCTGGGAAGAAAGAAAAACGGAGCAGCGACAGTAGTAAGAAATAAATTGGGACACACACGGTGGTTTTGCTAGCAGCTCCTGAGGTAAGCAACAACATGAAAAGATGGAAAATACTTTTCCTTTTTCTTGGAGGGGCTGCTATGATGGGGAACCTGCTAATAATTGTGTGTAATGCCATGGAACATAAGGGCCATTTTCTCTGCTCCTTTTATATGTACTAAAATAACACTTCAGGATATACAATGAATTTCTCATTCTAGCTTTTTATATAATGCAGACCACTACATTTTCATTTTTCTGGAACCAGTCATGGTTATGTATCTTTTACACAATCGCCAGAGGACTGACTTGGGACTATATGCAGCTACCTATGGCAGAGAGATTTTATGGGACAGATGGTATTAAACACTGTACTGAGTGTTAAAGATGCAAAGATTCTTGCAGAAGGGAAACAGCAGCAGAAATATGTGGTTGCCTTAATGAGCTAAAAATGAGTAGGTTCTACAAACAGATGTCCTGCTTTTGTTTATCCTGAATTTGTTTATGCACTCTTACCTTGCTGTATGCAGCTTGTAATGACAGGGAGGGGGCCCAGATAGAAAAAAGAAAGCAGGTCAAGTTCAGATGAAAAAAAAGTGAAGGGTTGCTTTATTACTGAGGAAAGACCAATGGGAAAGTACAGTTGTGTACACTTACCATAAATGTAGATGTTCGAGTGTATTCACTGTTGCAGTCATTACACTTGGGTTATCCTGCTGGCAGGCTACCCTCAGTCGGCCTGAATTCCAAAGTCTAGGTCCGGTGTCGGTTGCTGTCGCCTCTTCCCTGACGTCAGTGCGCCAGGGGTATAAAAGATGCAGAAAACACCAAAAGCCAGCAAGATAGTGTCACCGTTTATTCAGAGGCAAAAAGAAGGACAAACATGTCCAAATTCAAAAACTCATACTAGTTTCGGCACCAGCCTTCATCAGTGAGTAAAAATCATCCAAAAATCCATAGTCAACGTCAGTTTAAATATTGGAATAAACCAATAACAATACAGACATTTGCATATAGCTTCCAAGTAAGATTTAAAGCAACATGACACTATACATTGTGATATATATCCCCATACAATACAGGTGTTCCAAAGCTGTAGTTCTAATAATGAACTAGAATAACATGAAACAAATAATGGCATATTATTTCTATACATAAGTATAATATAGTCTTAAATTGCAAAGGGAAAAATATGAATAAAGTGTCATGTAATGTACAAATGTATCAAAATAATGAGGTGAATTATAAATGGTCATTGAGACCTGGGGGGAAAAAGGGCTCCTAAGTGTGTGATCCAGTATCTTTCCTTGTGGCTCAGGATACCTTGCCATCCTGTCTGGTTTTGCCTATTCCCTGTGATTTTATCTATAATAGTAAACATAAACTGAGCACTGGGATGTTTAACTGTATGTAAGTATAGGGCATTAGATGCCTTATGGTTCCGTATGTCGCTACGATGTTCCCCAATTCTGATACGTAGTGAACGTGAAGTCTTGCCAACATAGAATGATTTACATTGGCATGTAGCTAAATATATAACCCAGCTAGTGGAACAATTACCAAAAACCTTGATATCATACACTTTGCTGGTGTTAGAGCTCGTAAATAGTTTGAGCTGATTAACATGAGCACAAGATACACAATGTCCACACCTGAATGTTCCCAATAATTCGTCCCCCAATATGGTAAGTTGTTTATATTTGGCTGCCCCACTTTCTTTGTGTTTGTAATGAGAAAACAGGGTACCTAATGTTTTTCCACGTCTAAATGAAAATGAGCATTGGTTGTCTAAAATCCCCCTCAAAAAGTCATTTGCTAATAAGATGTTCCAATTTTGGTTCACCGCTTGGGGCATTGAATTCTCTATCACATTCCATAGAGATGTTATAACCTTTTTGGATGTTACAGTATATCGTAACATTGATAACACACTCAATACAAAAATTTATCGGAAATATCCCCAGTTTAATACCCTGTTACATGCTCATAGTATGCATCCACGCCACACCATCCGGAACATCCCAAAATCTCAATATCTGAGAATTCGGAGAATAAATTCATGTTCACAGGACTATTCTACAGCCAAAACAGATCTACTAACTAGATTTCTGGACCGGGGCTATTGCATTTCTGACATTGAATTAGCCAGGACTTATTCTGACAACCAAGAAAGGAAGACATTGTTGGAATACAGGGACAAAAGTCAAAACATCAATAGCTCTAAAATCAGATCAATTACTACACTTGGTAAAAATCATCAGACTGTTAGGCAAGCGGTGAACCAAAATTGGAACATCTTATTAGCAAATGACTTTTTGAGGGGGATTTTAGACAACCAATGCTCATTTTCATTTAGACGTGGAAAAACATTAGGTACCCTGTTTTCTCATTACAAACACAAAGAAAGTGGGGCAGCCAAATATAAACAACTTACCATATTGGGGGACGAATTATTGGGAACATTCAGGTGTGGACATTGTGTATCTTGTGCTCATGTTAATCAGCTCAAACAATTTACGAGCTCTAACACCAGCAAAGTGTATGATATCAAGGTTTTTGGTAATTGTTCCACTAGCTGGGTTATATATTTAGCTACATGCCAATGTAAATCATTCTATGTTGGCAAGACTTCACGTTCACTACGTATCAGAATTGGGGAACATCGTAGCGACATACGGAACCATAAGGCATCTAATGCCCTATACTTACATACAGTTAAACATCCCAGTGCTCAGTTTATGTTTACTATTATAGATAAAATCACAGGGAATAGGCAAAACCAGACAGGATGGCAAGGTATCCTGAGCCACAAGGAAAGATACTGGATCACACACTTAGGAGCCCTTTTTCCCCCAGGTCTCAATGACCATTTATAATTCACCTCATTATTTTGATACATTTGTACATTACATGACACTTTATTCATATTTTTCCCTTTGCAATTTAAGACTATATTATACTTATGTATAGAAATAATATGCCATTATTTGCTTCATGTTATTCTAGTTCATTATTAGAACTACAGCTTTGGAACACCTGTATTGTATGGGGATATATATCACAATGTATAGTGTCATGTTGCTTTAAATCTTACTTGGAAGCTATATGCAAATGTCTGTATTGTTATTGGTTTATTCCAATATTTAAACTGACGTTGACTATGGATTTTTGGATGATTTTTACTCACTGATGAAGGCTGGTGCCGAAACTAGTATGAGTTTTTGAATTTGGACATGTTTGTCCTTCTTTTTGCCTCTGAATAAACGGTGACACTATCTTGCTGGCTTTTGGTGTTTTCTACAAGGTTGGTTGGCCGGGCAGCCGTACGTGCGAGGGTTGGTGTTTGTATAAAAGATGCAGCCAACGCCATTTTCTTCAGTTTTTCTTCCCCAGATGTCAGGTGCCCCCCAAAAGGTAGGCTAAAAATATGCCAATAAAACATGCATGCACCAAAATATATATAATACCTTCATCTATAAGCAAATACACCACATAGGTTGTATAGGTTAGAGAAGAGCAGATAAGTTGCAGCAAAGATATGGGGGATGGTGGGTGGGTAACCTGGACTGCAACAGTGAATACACTCGAACATCTACATTTATGGTAAGTGTACACAACTATACTATGTTCTTTGTGTTTCAATGTTACAGTCATTACACCTGGGTTGAATCCCAAAGCTAAGGTTGGGAGGCTGGAGCTAAATAGCATTAGGAGCGGCTATGAGGCCCTGCAGAACTGCAGTGGCAAAGCCTGCCCTTGATTTAGAGTAGAGTGGTAAATGATAGTGCTTTGTAAAGGTGTGCACTGAACTCCATGTTGCAGCCTCTAAAATGTCTTTGGTTGGTACTCCCCTGAGGAAGGCTGCTGAAGTGGCTGCTGCTCTGGCTGAATGTGGCCTAATGCCCTTAGGCACTGACTTGCCATGTTGTGAATAGCAGAAACGGATGCAGTGGCCTATCTACTTTGAAATGGTCTGCTTTGAGATAGCCTTTCCTTGTGATCCTGCAGTATATGCCACTAGTAGCTGCTCTTTCTGAAAGCTTTAGTTCTGTTCAGGTAGAAGCGTAGCTGTCTGTGTATGTCCAAAGAATGCAGAATTCTCTCCCCCTTATTCTGTGGGTTTGGATAAAAAGTAGACAGATGAATAGTTTGGTTAAGGGCCACACTGGACACTACCTTAGGCATAAATGTCGGGTTTGTCCTCAGAGAAACCCTGTCTGGATAAAAAATGATAAAAGATTCCACAGCCATGAGTGCCTGTAGCTCTGAGACTCGTCTTGCAGAGGTTATTGCTAGGAGCAAAGCTGTTTTCCAAGATAAAAAACTTTATATCAACTGTAGCGGCTGGCTCAAAAGGAGGCAGGGTGAGATTTTCCAAAACATAATTGAGGCCCATGCAGGTATTGGTGATCTCCTTGGAGGCCTTAAGTTTTTGTCTCATCTGAGGTACTGCCTTAACAGCGGATGAGAAAAGATTGGTGGCTCTGTATTGTAATGAGCTGAAATGGCAGAGGCATGAATTTTGATTAATGAAAAGGATAGGCCTTTGTCCAGCATCTCAGTTAAGTATTGCAAAATGTAAGGAACATGTGGTACAGCTGTGCCAATTCCTTGTGCCTGGTTCCAAGCACAGAATCCCTTCCATTTTCCAGCGTAAGATTTTCTGGTACTAGGCCTTCTGGCCTCCAAAATGGCATCCATTACAGCTTTAGTGAGAGGCGCGTTTTGTATTACTACATTATCCACCATGCTGCCAGATTTAAGGTCTTTAATTGGCTGTGCAGGATCTGATTGTTTTGTTGGGATAGTAGATGAGGTATCTGAGGCAAGGTCCAAGCCGGGCATTGAGACAAGCTCCTTAGGATTGGGTACCAGTACTGGCGGGGCCAGTCTGGGGTAATCAGCATCATCTTTGGCTTCTCTTGTCTGACCTTTAGGAGTACCTTGGGGAGGAGAGGCAGTGAAGGAAAGGCATATACTGCTAAGCTTTTCCAGCTGAAAGAGAGGGCGTCCACTTTCCATGCTTATCTGTGATAAGTCCCTGTGCAGAAACTTTTTAGTTGGTAGTTGTGAGGAGAGGCAAATAGATCTATATCCGGGCATCCCCATTTCCTTGTTATCATGCTGAAGACTTGTGGATCCAATTTCCACTCGTGGGGATCCATGAGATTTCTGCTTAGTTCATCTGCCAGAGTATTTATTTTTCCTGGCAGGAATTGTGCCTGCAGATGTACCTGGTAAGTCAAAGCTGTGTTCCACAGAGTCATGGCTAGTCTGCAAAGGGGGTAAGAATGAGTGCCTCCCTGCTTGTTTATATACCACGTGACTGTGGTGTTGTCCGTCTTTATCAGTAGTTGTAGTATAAACTGGAAGCCACCACCACGTAAAAAACACTTCTTTATTAAAACAAGAGAATAAGCGCTTTCGCGTGCATCCACAAAGCACGCTTCTTCAGATTCAATAAATGTTAGATGAATCACATTCAATATATCTAAAAACACTGATTAAATTAAATCCAAGTTAGCCAATGCAGTTAAAGTATCACTTATTCAATTAGTTAGTACTGGGTGTAACTTAAAAACACTTAGTGCTACATTTCTTTTAAAGTCATCAGCTTCAAATAATGCAGTATATATCAGGGAAATATATAAATTGTTGATAGCAAGTATGTAATTAATAATTTAGTGCATCATAACCATATATACTGTCAAGTATAATACCGATTATATATATTAATATTATAACAACCTCATGAATAACCAACTTGATGATAGTTATATCAAAAGTCTATAAAAGTTCAGAAGAACAATAAAACAGCACATATATACTTTCAAAAAACCGATGCCAGTGTTAACTTACATAGATGAATGTTAAAGGCACTTCATAGGTAAGTTTGTTCATTTTATAATTTGTCATTAATTATGTATAAAAACTCATATTAATTCTATATAAAGCCACTATAAAAAATGTATAATGTAAAAACTATCTTTGATTTTATTCAGATGTATGTTTATATATCATATTTCCTATTTATGTGCATATAACAATATAAGTCTTGTCAGAAGCACTATAGTCACAGAATATTCTATATAAATATGGGTATGTTATTATACATGTTATAAGTCTTCAAATTTCATGTATCTAGTACTTAAAGTCCATTATAAATAAAATACAGGGATGAATGAATTTTTTTTAAATTAATAAACAATCCTGTCATTGTCTTTCATTTTCATATATATACATTATACCTTATTAACATATGTCTAATCAGATAAACCAACTATTGAATATTGTTAAATAGTTGTATATCAAGTTGTAAACGTTTTTATACAATTTAATGAAATACATACTAGTTATCAGAATAAGAGAAAAAAGGGGGAAAGCTTGTAGAAATTCCTAACCATATTAGCATATTGTTGGAATAATAGCCATCAATCCTAGAAACAAATGGAAAGTAGATTAATATCTACGTTTCTTTGGGTATGATCTAATACTCACATATGTATTCAGACCTGGATATCTTTGTGCCCTGAATTTAAAAATCCAGTCCAGCTCTAAATTCTCCAAGTCATTAAAGTTATCACCTTTCCTAGCATTTAATTCTCTTTTCTGTAAAACTCTAAAGAGAAATTTATGTTCAGGGAAGTCTATAATGTGTTTGGATAGAGCATTTTTATGATCAGCTTTTTTAATGGCATAAAGGTGTTCTTGTATTCTATCCCTAAGTCTTCTTGTGGTCATGCCTATATAAAATACCGGGCAAGACTCACAAGTTGCCAGGTAGATGACATTACTGTCTTCACAGTTTGCAGTACATCTAAATTCAAAATTGAACAATAACTCAGGATGAAAAAAACTCTTCTCTTTTGATATCCATACACAAGAACTACATTTCCCACATGAATGAGTGCCTATATTGATGTTATTAAATTAACTTTTTATTTTGTAGGATCTACTGGGTCTTTTTTCATTACATAATATTCGTTTCAAATTCTTTGAATTTTCATATACAAAAGTGGGTCTCTCACCTATCCACCGTTTGATTTCACTATTCGTTACCAAAATAGGCCAGTTCTTTAAAATAATGTCAATTATCTGTTTATTGTCACTGGTGTAGGTGATTATACATCTGACATAACTTGAATCTCTTTGTAAGGAGTTCCTATTATGTTTATATGAAGAGTTCCAAGTTTTATTGGTACCAAAACAGTTAGAATATCTATAATTCTTATAAGACATATTTTCCTGTATAAAAGAGTCTTGTATATCCATGACCATATCTAAATTATATCCTCTTTCCTGAAATAATCTTCCTAGCTTATTGAATTCATTATTTCTTTCATCCAGCTCTTGGCATATTCTATTTATCCTTGTATATTGTCCCTTCACTGTATTTTTGAATATAAACCTTGGATGCATACTGTCGTATTGTAACAGATTGTTTTTCCAACATTCTTTCCTAAATAATGTGGTTTTTAGTCCCCCTTGTCCATCCTTTTTAATCTTTAGATCCAGAAAATTAATCTCAGAGTCTGAGTGTTCAATTGAGAATCTTAAAAAGTCTGTAGTCTTCTCTAGGTCCATTATAAAGCTTTGTAGTTCATGTACAGTTCCATCCCATAACAAAAGTATATCATCTACAAATCTGTAGTATAGAAGTATCTTATTGTAACTGGGATGTGTAAATAAGCTTGTAGTTTCCCAACTATATACAACAAGGTTGGCATATGTGTTGGCGCAGGGGGTGCCCATGGCTACCCCCCACTGTTGTATATAGAAGAGCTCATTGAATGTCATAACATTATTAGTCAGAACTATTTCTAGTAACGTATTCAGTAGAGTTTGTTCATTACTAGTAAATTTCCTATCCTTGCTTAATAAAGACATAATAGCCTCCATTCCATATAGGTTAGGAATTGCAGTAAACAGACTCTTAACATCTAGTGTAACTAAAAGATGTGACTCTGATACATAAAAATCCAAATCTCTAATTTTATCAATTAATTGATATGAATCTCTTAGGATGGTAGGAATGACAGATACTAATGGTTTTAATTTCTTCTCTAAAAATATAGAGGCATTTTCTGTTACCCAATTGTGTCCAACCACAATTGGACGCATGGGAGGTGGTATTATCCCCTTATGCATTTTTGGAAGGCCTTTCAAATAAGGTAAAGTAGGATGTTCAATTAATAAAAAAAGATAGAAGTCATAGCTAATCTGTCTACATAATAGTAATTCATTTAACTCTTGATGTACCTAAAAAATCAATCTCTGAACAGTTTTCTCATCTATTAGTTTATATGTATTATTGTCCATTAAAAGGAACTCCATATAAGTAAAATAATCTTTAGTGTTTAATAGAACCAGTCCCCCACCCTTGTGTACTGGTCTGATAATGACATTCGAGTTGTTAGTTAAAGCATTTAATGACATCCATTCATCTCTTGTTAAATTATGAAACAAAGACAATAGACCCTTATTGTATAACATATAGTGCTTATATAAATCATTTTCACATAATTTAATAAATGCTTCTATACAAGGATGAAATACAGGAGTATATGTACTCTTTCTTTTAAAACATTCAAAATTAGACTGAGCATCGGAATTTATGTTATTGGTTGAATCCTTCTTAAATGACAATTTGAGTGCTATTTTACGAGCAAAAGCTCTTAAATCAGTTAATAAATCAGTAATGTTACTAACTTGTGCCGGTATATAGCTTAAGCCTTTATTCAACAAAGAATAGTCCGTGTCACTCAGTATTAAATCTGATAAATTGTAAACCAGGCTCTTCAGTCCTTCTGTCGTCCCCTTTTGTTCTGTGGTTCCCCTGAAAACTTCCTTTTTCCTCTTGTTCGACTCTCCGATCTTCCTCTTGAGCCCCTTCTTACGCGCATCGGTAGAGGTAAAAAAGATTCAATATTTGTCTGTTGTAGTTTAGGTCTTGCTCCCAAATCAATTTGTTGCTGCATGGCCATTTGATTAGGTGGTGGAGTATCATTCAGTTCATGCGAGGCCTGTCCTAAGACTTCCGGTCGATGTCGCCATGATGTCATTACGTGTAGTTGCAGTAATTAAAGGGGAAATGTTAACATTGCTGGCAAAAGTATTCCCTTGTGTATCCGATGTTACCATTTTGGTTCTCTGTTGCATATTGTCACGATCCTGTCTCGACCATACAAAGACCTGACCATTCATGAAGTCTCTATGGTCTCTTTGTAATTTTCGCACTTTAATAGCTTGCAGTCTTTCCCCATAAGCATCTACTTGATTTATCAAATTATCAAGTCTGTTAATAAATGTTTCCCCTTTAAATCTTTTTATCATATCTTTGTATAGGCTATCATTTTTCTCCGTTAAAGCATTCTCTATGGGGAGGAAATAGTCTATGAGTAGCTTTATGTAATTAAAGCTAAGCTCCAAATTTGGTTCCAAGCACAGAATCCCTTCCATTTTCCAGCGTAAGATTTTCTGGTACTAGGCCTTCTGGCCTCCAAAATGGCATCCATTACAGCTTTAGTGAGAGGCGCGTTTTGTATTACTACATTATCCACCATGCTGCCAGATTTAAGGTCTTTAATTGGCTGTGCAGGATCTGATTGTTTTGTTGGGATAGTAGATGAGGTATCTGAGGCAAGGTCCAAGCCGGGCATTGAGACAAGCTCCTTAGGATTGGGTACCAGTACTGGCGGGGCCAGTCTGGGGCAATCAGCATCATCTTTGGCTTCTCTTGTCTGACCTTTAGGAGTACCTTGGGGAGGAGAGGCAGTGAAGGAAAGGCATATACTGCTAAGCTTTTCCAGCTGAAAGAGAGGGCGTCCACTTTCCATGCTTATCTGTGATAAGTCCCTGTGCAGAAACTTTTTAGTTGGTAGTTGTGAGGAGAGGCAAATAGATCTATATCCGGGCATCCCCATTTCCTTGTTATCATGCTGAAGACTTGTGGATCCAATTTCCACTCGTGGGGATCCATGAGATTTCTGCTTAGTTCATCTGCCAGAGTATTTATTTTTCCTGGCAGGAATTGTGCCTGCAGATGTACCTGGTAAGTCAAAGCTGTGTTCCACAGAGTCATGGCTAGTCTGCAAAGGGGGTAAGAATGAGTGCCTCCCTGCTTGTTTATATACCACGTGACTGTGGTGTTGTCCGTCTTTATCAGTAGTTGTCCCAGATGAAGTAGGTCCTTGAAGGCTGTCAGGGCATTCTGGACAGCTAGCATCTCTTTTTGATTGATATGTACATGCATTTGGTTTGCGGACCATGTTCCTTGAATACATCTTCCTGCCATGTGGGCCCCCCAGGCATAATCTGATGCATCCATTGTTAATGTCTGCATGGCTGGGGGTAAAGTGAATGGCTGTCCCTTGTTCTGGTGACAAGCCTTCCCCCACCAACGAAACTCGCTGACCTCCACAGGACAGTCCAATTAGAACCAGCCCATCCAACCCTGGCACGCCTGGCTCCATAATTTCATACCCATAGTTCCTCCATCCCACCCATGTTCAAAATACACACATACCATCCATTGTCCACTTGTTATTGCAGCCATGACACACCTCCACACATTGCCCTCTCCTGAGCGTTAGAGGCCCTACAAATATGTTGTCCCAACTCATGTATTCTCAGGCTCTCCCACCATTTAGTCCTTGAACATACCTGCCCTTGCTTGTGTAATGGTCGGATGGCCAATCATCCTATCAATTTTTGGGTAGTCCCACCAGGGATTACCGTCTGTGTGTAAAGTAGACTTAGCAAATCAACAATGTTACTCCCACTGGTAATATCCTGCCTGCGGTGTGAGTAGCAGTGCTTTGCTCACTCCTGCTCAGCTAGATATGACATACACTGAAAGCGCTATATAAAACTGGGGTTGCTGTTGATTCCCTTCTCATTCCTTTTGTATGCTTTATTGTTACATCGTTCTTTCTTCATATATATATATATATATATATATATATATATATATATATATATGTAGATAGATATTATATATCTGTATATACTTATATACATTTCCTATGCTGGGCACTGCTTAGACTCGCGCAAGCACACTCAGACTTGCTTGCTGGTACTTATATGTGTTTACTGCTGCTTATTTGTATTTACACCTGCTTATTAGTACCTTATTCATTATGACAGTGCCACTTTGAATGATATTTAAGTTAAATATCTCATGCGATACTCTTATGTCGGTTTTACAGCAAAACGACATTCATTCCACATGGAAAATGATATGTGTTATTGTTGAGCTCAAACCATGAATGCCGGTTTGTTAGGCGGATGCTCTAAACACTACACTATTAAGACTTACATTGATTCGCCATGTTTTTCTCTATTTGAATGATGATGATTGTAAGCTACGCTCAGCGGAGGGCAGCGATGCGCCAACATGCGTGCTTTGCTTACATCTTCGCTATTGCAGCAATTCGAATATATAATAGGGACACAGGAACAGGGAATCTAATTGTGAAAGTTCTAGGGACAGGGCTCAACATTTCTCTACGTGCTTGTGTGTTTACTACTTCGATTTTATTTCACTGTTCGTGGACACTCTTGAATGCTTAGCATACATTTCAGTATCCACAGACACTGAATTACTGACTTACTATTAGGAGCGTGCTCTACTAGTAGGCATAGTAGGTTTTGCAAGTGTCAGGGCATGTTTACGACTCTGTAGAGCACTTGTACACACCCCCTGCACTTGCACACGTTTCCTGTGCACTTCGAGGGTGCAGTGGCGTGCCATCATACATATTCATATGGTGCTGTTGCGCCATCTGTAGTGAGGATGCTCAGCGTAAGTCTAAAACCGTCCTTGCGCCGAGTTACTTGAATCCTGGGGAATGACTTCCAAATTGATAGTTTTACTACCAAAGTTTTATTGTTTGCTTACAGGTAGCATGAGATGAATTGGTAGGGTAAGCAGAAATGTAGAATCTAAAATAACAAACTATTTGAGATCTCAGCTGATATACCTGGGGAGATAGATGCAAACCTTTCCCTTTCTTTAGGTTGAGTTCATAGTCCAGTGTTCATTCTAACCATAAAGACTGATCAATAAAAGCTTGACTGCAGCATGAAGCATTACACAAAATTAACATCAAGTCATCCGCAAAACCACTACATTTAGAGGGAAGCTGCTGGACCTAGTCAACAAAAAGTGAATGATTTAAGAAAACATCATTAAAAGCAGGTTGTATTGTAAAAACAGCAAGTGCATATACAACATTATTTTTTGCTCCAACATTTTATTTACTTATTTATTACATTTGATAACAGGGTAGGTGGATTGGTTGACAGATAATTTTCAGCTAAGACTTGGGCCAATAAGGTAACAAGACTATAAGAACTTCTTAACAAATTAAATAGCTACAGTATAGGCAGTATGAGTTGGAGGCTCCTGGTACTTCTGTTTTCAAATGAGGATCTAAGGTATAAAGAACATTTGTACTAAATACGTGAATGTGCAGCATTTCCATTAAAGCAGGGTCAGATATTGCAGCTAGTATTTCAGTGTTCTAAAGCTCTGTAAATAGCCTTTGCAGGTCTTGAACCCAGGACCCAGTACACTATTGCTACAGTAGTTAACCACTAAGCCATCACAGCAGTACATTAGATTGCAGTATCATCAAACAGATCCTCACTACAGGAAACACAAACTGAACATGTGAAAGGAATATATATACAGTTTTATATTGTATAACTTACTACAGGACATAAATATGTGAACTGGAGTACTGCATTAAGCTCAGATGTGAGGTATCATTGTAATAAAGTGTTGAAATCCCCTAATAAACACAAGGACTCCATACAGTGTATGTACACATGAATCATGGATACCAAACACATATATAACATGTAATGAATAATAAATCAATGCCAAATGCAAATATAATGCAAATTAAATATTAAGCAATGCTAAGCATTGCACAGCCCGGCTTAGTAGATGTAAGCAATGTGTAGGCCAGCTAAGTCAGTCTGCCCATTGGTATACCCCTTTAAGCAATGCCAAACTTAGGGAATGAGGGTAATTATAGTTTCCAGGCTGTGGCAATGTTGAGTCCAAACACTTTTTAGGTACCATTGAGGTTTCCTCATATGTAGTCTCGCATATGGAATTAGTAGAATGCAGGATGCCATGAAGACCAAAGCCTGCAGAAATTTTCTTGCAGATAACTGGGCCTTTGCTGCCAACAGGTTGAAATAGGTAGTCAGTTGCCTCTGTTTGTCTGGCGTGAGATAAGCCATCTGGGCAGTTGTATTTAAGCTTGCACCCAGGAATATTATCTCTTGAGAGGGTACTAGGTTGACTGTGTACCCTAAGCCTGTTAGAAATCTCTTTACAAACGCCAGATGCTATAGTAGAATGTCCTTGTTCTCTGCTTGAATGAGGTAGTCGTCCAAGTAAGGATATATTTGTATTCCTCTTTGTCTGCAGAATGTAATTACTGGTGCCAGGCACTTTGTGAAGACCCTGGGCACAGTAGATAAGCCAAAGGGCAGTGCAGAGAATTGGTAGTGCATTGAGCCAGCTTTGAATCTGAGGTATCTTCTGCATGCTTGCCTGATTGGGACATGCAGGTATGCCTCTTTTAGGTCTAAAGTCACCAGCCAAGCCTTCTTGCCCAGCATGGGCAGAAGTTGCTGTAAAGTCAACATTTTGAATTTTGGTACATCCAGAAATGTGTTTACAATAGACAGGTCCAGTATTGGTTTCGAGGTCTTGTCCTTTCTTGGTACCAAAAACAGTCTTGAATAGAATCCTTGTCCCTGCTCTTGCTCTGGTACTTGTTGAATGGCCCTCCTTGGCAGGGTATGGAAGTGAAACTTGTAGCCTTGTGACACTATGTCTAAGACCCATTTGTCCTGGGTTATTATGTGCCAATTTTGAGGAAAAAGTGCTAGTTTTCCCCCTAAAGGTGCTGCCAGAAGATAAGTGCTTGGTGCAGGCACGGGGAAGTCATTGGGACTGTTGCCTGTATGGTTGTGATTTGTCTTCTCCACTTTTGGATGTAGAAGCACCCCATTGTTTAGACCTGTACGAGCCTTGGGGCTGGGATCTTCCTCTTGGGCGCCTGTATCTGCCCCTTTGTGGTCTGTCTGACACTGGAAAGGACCAATTCTTTGTAGGCCAGTGTCTGCTAAATCTTGGAGGCTGAACCTGCACGAAATCCTTAACAGTTTGCATAGATTTAGCTTTGTCCTCCATTTTCTTTAACACCTCTTCTTCTTTAACACCAAACAAAGTATCATGCTGTAATGGGGCATCTAATAATTTTGCTTTGACATGATCAGGCAGAGTTTGTTCCTTTAACCAAGCATGTCTCCTGATGACGGAGCCCGTCACAGCGGCTCTGCAGGAGGCCTCCAAAGAATCAAAACCACATTGCAAAGTATGCTTTAGAACTTGTTCAGCTGCATGCAATAAATCCTGCATTTCTTTGCTTTCTGCACATTCAGAATTAGTCAACATTTTCTGTTTAAGCAGTGACATAATATATTGCTGATATTTGAGCATATGAATTTAAAACCCTTATAGCCAAGGTTGCGGAAGTGTAAATCTTTTTTCCCCATCTGTCCAATGCCCTAGAATCCCTGTCAGGGGGGGTAGGGTTTTTTGCAGTGGAAGCCTTGACTCCTTTGGGACCCTGAGAGATGGTTTCTGGGTCAGCAGCAGGGTTTTTGAAAAGGAATTTATGAGAGTCAGGGACCCTGCAGTACCTGTCCGGCTTAACAGGAGGTGGAGGTAATGAGTCAGGGGGTCAGACTGGACTCTGAAAATACATCATCAACGCTGTCTAACACAGGTGGAATAGCTAGGAGCCTGTGTAGTGGTAGTAAAAGGAAGTCTCTGAGCCTTTTCTTAGATTCTGAAAAATCTTGGCTCTCCCAGTGGAAATGCTCCCGCATGGTATGCAAGGTTTCCCCAAAAGAATAATCCTCAGGAGGAGAGGCTGAAGGGATAGATTCTTCAGCATCAGAATCCTCATAGGGAGGAAGAGAGTATTCCTGATCAGAAGAGGAATCAGATAAAATGGAAACCTGATCTGAAGATTCATATTCTGTCTCTTGCCTAGGCCTTTTATCAGGAGGGGGATGGGAACCCCTGATCAAAGTAATTAAGTCTTCGGCCATTTTGAGCATCTGTTTTTTGGGCATGGATGCCTGTCCATGAGGCTGTTGTACTTGTTTCTTTGTCTTTAAGGGTGGTTTAGTCTTTGCCTTTGAAGCTGAAGTGGTTTTAATGTATAATTGAGTTGGTCTGAAAACACCCTCAGAAGCAGATGCTTGCTCAGCGGCTCCGGACCCATCTGAGGGAATAGTCTCCGAAGGTCCAATACTTTGACCTTCCAGCGGCCTAGGTGACTCCATGTGGGAGTCGGTAGCGGCCTGCGGGTCTAAAGTAGCGGGAGTCAGGGGCTGCAAAGGCGTCTCACTGAGAACCGGCGACCGGCTTAGAAGAAGCCTCATCATTGGTTTTGGACCTCGGATGCTTGTCCTTCTCTTTTTCTTTGTGTTTCTTGTGAATTCCGGTAGTCGGATGGCTATCCAACGACATGGTATAATTAATCTGCCAAAATAGTGTAATGCAAAATGGTACCGATGCTTAATAGTGCGTTGGTTAAATCTAGCACAAAACTGACAACTAGCAACGTCGTGGTCAGGGCCTAGGCATGGAATACAGTAAGAATGAAAGTCCTCATGAGGTATTTGCTTCCCACAAGAAATACAATTATTAACTTTTTCTGACATCGGTCTGGAGCAAGAAAAAAGTTTCCCCAATGGGGTACTTAGCTTTTAATGAAGACTTCGGATCTGAAATTCGAACACGAAAATCTCAGGAGTCGGCCGACCGGCACTTGCGAACTGCTTATGCTTCGGGCACCGCGCGGCAAGAAAGGCTGAAGAAAATGGTGTCAGCTGCATCTTTTATTCTCCTGGCGCACTGACGTCAGGGAAGAGGCGACAGCAACCGACGCCAGACCTAGACTTTGGAATTCTGGCCGACTGAGGGTAGCCTGCCAGCAGGATAACCCAAGTGTAATGACTGCAACAGTGAAACACGATGAACATCAGTGCAACATCAACTAGCAGGGGGCGAGCACAGTACAGCAAACTAGGTCACAAAGAAAAGAATGCTAGAGCCCATAATAATCAAAGTGCGTCTTGCGACTCACTTGGTAACTGGACTTAGATTATTCGAAGGGGCAAAGGCTTTAACATTCCTTAAGCTTTGAAGACATAGAAAGCAAAACTTAAAAAGGGGGAGGAAAGATGAGAAAATTAAAATTACAAAAGTGCCTGAGTAGAGATAAAAAAAATTATATAAAAGTAGACTTAGACGGGGAAGCTATGAATGGGGTAACATCAGAAGTGAAAGTAAAAGAGTGAAACTGGACATCAAGTTTTTTATTTTGAGGGAATGAAGTATATAAAGTAACATACAGTAAGCGGAGGGATGCCTTGACCTTCTGCATTTTTGCTAGCACTGTGACAGTTATGAAAAGAAGAGAGCTCAAGATTACAGCCATATCCCACAGAGACATAGGAACCCTGAAGGTGAAAGTAATGTTTACAGATTTGTGCATAGTTCGAAAGCAGTTATGGGGGAGGAGACAGCATCCTAAATTAAGAGTACAAAAGGTATTAAGGGGAGATAAAGATAGTCAATGAAAAAGCAAAACATGATTAAGGAAATGGACAAACAATTGTAAAATGCCCAGAATCACAGGGGGATGAAGAGGTGGAGTAAAGAAATAACTTCAGGATTTGATAATGATGTACAAGATTGAAATTAGATCACAGAAAGTACAGTTGTGTACACCTACCATAAATGTAGATGTTCGAGTGTCTTCACTGTTGCAGTCATAACTGTAGGGTGCTCCTGCCGGCAGGCAGCCCGAGGTCGGCCAGAATCCCAAAGTCTGGGTCCGGCGTCGGCTGTACAAGCCAGTACCCTGACGTCAGTACGCTCTGGTACATAGCCCACAGCCGACGCCATCTTCTCCAGCCTTTCTTGCCCTAGATGTCAGAAGTCCCCAATAAATCAAAAATGAATCCAACAAGGAAACACAAATACACCACAAATGAGAGAAAAAGGGGATAGGAGGGAGGAAACACCGACTGCAACAGTGAAGACACTCGAACATCTACATTTATGGTAGGTGTACACAACTGTACTATGTTCATCGTGTTTCACTGTTGCAGTCATAACTGTAGGGTGGAATCCCAAAGCAGTGAAAAAGGGAGGAGGTTTAGACAGAAGAAGGGGCAGCAAGAAGACCCTGCAAAACAGCAGAGGCAAAGCCTGCCCTGGTCTTAGAATACAAAGGGAGATTGTAGTGCTTGGAAAAGTATGCACAGAACTCCAAGTGGCAGCTTCAAGATATCCTTGGTAGGAACTCCCTGAGAAAAGCTGTAGAAGTAGCAGCTGCTCTAGTAGAATGACTTCTCACAGTACCTGGAAACTGTTTCCCATGATGAGTGTAACAAAATCTTATTCCATAAGAAATCCATTTGGAAATAGTTTGTTTGGAAATCGCCTTACCAAGAGAACTGGAGGCAAAAGAAACAAACAATTGGTTAGATTTTCTGAACTCTTTAGTCTTGTCCAAATAAAATCGTAACTGTATGTGCACGTCCAAGAATGCAAAATCCTTTCCCCTTTATTCTGAGGATTAGGAAAGAAGGTAGGAAGGTGAATAGTTTGATTTAAAGCCACTTTCGAAATCACCTTAGGCATGAAAGTAGGATTGGTCCTCAAGGATACTCTGTCCTGGTGGAAAATAAGGAATGGTTCCACAGCCATGAGAGCTTGCAACTCTGAGACCCTTCTGGCAGAAGTCAAAGCTAACAAAAGAACTGTCTTCCAAGATAAAAACTTAATATCTGAAGATGCAGCAGGCTCAAAAGGAGGCAAAGTAAGTTTTTCTAAAACATAATTAAGGTCCCAAGCAGGAACAGGAGGGGTCCTGGGAGGCCTTAAATTCTTAGCCCCTCTCAAGAATTGTCTCACCAAAGGATGAGAAAAAACAGGGGGATCAGTATTGAAATGAGCAGAAATAGCAGAAGCATGAATCTTAATGGAAGAAAAAGAAAGTCCATTAGACAAAAGATCCTAAAGATAAAGCAAAATAGAAGAGAGATCAGGTACCAGAGGGTCCAAACCTCGGCCCTGCATCCAAATGCAAAATCTCTTCCATTTAGAGGCATAGGATTTCCTAGTGCTAGGCCGTCTAGCTTCCAAAAGAACATCCAAAACTTGTTTGGGAAGACTAGAAGAAATCAAATTCCTTTGAAGAGCCAAGCTGCCAGGCAAAGGGTCTTGAGATTGGAATGTAGCAACTGACCCTGATGCTGGGACAGAAGAGAAGGGTTCAGAGGGAGAATCCAAGGAGGCTCCAAGAACAGGTGCTTTAAAGTTGGATACCAAAACTGTCGAGGCCAATTTGGAGCAATCAAGATGAGGAACTTGGGCTTGTCCTGTTTTATCTTTAGTAATACCCAAGGAAGTAGAGGAAGAGGAGGGAAGGCATAACCCGAAAGGTTTTTCCAGCTGAAGGACAGGGCATCCACTTTCCAAGCTGTTTTGTGGAATGACCTGGTGCAAAAGTGAGGCAGCTGATGATTGAGATGGGATGCAAACAGATCTATCTGGGGGCATCCCCAAACTGCAGTAATCCTGTTGAATAAGTTGGTGTCTAGCATCCATTCGTGAGGATCCACAATGTTCCTGCTCAGGCTGTCTGCTAAGAGATTCTGTTCTCCTGGTATGAATTCGGCCTGGAGATGTAGATTCAGATTTAGAGCTGTGTCCCATAAAGCCATAGCTAGTCTGCAAAGGGGGTACGAATGAGAGCCCCCCTACTTGTTGATGTACCACATGACTGTGGTGTTGTCTGTGTAAACCAAAAGAGGCCCTGGATGCAAAAGGTTCTTGAAGGCTAGAAGAGCATTTTGAACTGCCAACATTTCCTTCAGATTGATGTGGCAGTGAAGATGATCCTTTGTCCAGGTTCCCTGCTGGCAATTGCCTAGAAAATGTGCTCCCCAAGCATAATCCGAGGCGTCCGTGGTTATGATTTGAGAAGGTTGAGGAAGACGGAAAGGCTTTCCTTCGTTTAAAGCACACATCCTGGACCACCAAAGGAACTCCTTTTGGAGGCAGGGGATCAGAGGAATCAGAGTGTCCAGATCGTGGTGATGCTGCGACCATACACTTTTCAGATACCATTGAAGCTTTCTCATATGAAGCCTTGCATTTGGAATCAACAGAATGCAGGAAGCCATGTAGCCCAGTGCCTGCAGGAATTTCCGTGCAGTGAGCTGAGGTAGAGTTGCCAAAGTCTTGAAAATTGAAGCCAGCTGTATTTGTTTTTCTGTAGTGAGGAAGGCCCTCTGTAAGGTTGTATTTAAGAGGGCTCCCAGGAATACAATTTGTTGAGAAGGGATCAGATGTGACTTTTTTGTGTTCACTGAAAATCCCAACAGGAGGAGAAGACATTGAACAAAATCCAGATGTTGAAGTAAAAGATCCTTGCTGTCTGCCTGAATAAGGCAGTCGTCCAAATAAGGGTAAATCTGAATCCCCTGGAGTCTGCAATAAGCCACTACTGGTGCCAGGCACTTGGTAAAGACTCTGGGCGCAGTAGATAAACCAAAGGGCAGTACAGAGAATTGATAGTGTCTCGAACCTGCCTTGAACCTGAGGAATTTCCTGCGTTCCTGCCTGATGGGAATGTGTAAATAAGCTTCCTTTAGGTCCAATGTCACCATCCAGGCATCCTGAGAGAGCATTGGAATCAGCTGCTGCAGAGTAAGCATCTTGAATTTTGGAATTTCCAAAAAGGTGTTTAACACAGAAAGGTCCAGAATAGGTCTCCATGAGCTTTGTTTTCTGGGAACCAGAAACAGTCTTGAATAAAAACCTTTTCCCATCTCTGAGAGTGGAACAGGCTCTATGGCTCTCATGGCCAGAAGAGCATCCACTTGATTTAAGGCCTCTGACCATTGATGTTTTGGCAGATCTGGCCAACCGAAAGCTCTTGGCAAGGTATGAAAGTGGAATTTGTAGCCTTTTAAAATCACGTCCAATACCCATTTGTCCTGGGTAATATGAGTCCAATTTTTGTAAAAAAGAGAAAGTTTTCCTCCGAGAGGGGTATCCAGGTAAAGAGGTCCTGTAGCCCAACTTAGAGAGTCATTGAGTTTGCTTTCTTTGAGATTGGGATCTGTCTTCTCCCCTTCTAGGTGAAGAAGCAGTCCATTGTCTTGATCTGTAGGAGGCCTGAGCTTGGCCACGACCTCTGGAGCGTCTATATCTTCCCCTTTGAGGCCTGTCAGACGTGGGAAAGGACCAATTTTTGGAGGGCCAATTCCTGGAAAATCTAGGAGGCTGAACTTGCAAGAAATCTTTCCCAGTTTGCATAGATTTTGCCTTTTCTTCCATCTTTTTAATAACCTCCTCAGCCTTAGATCCAAAAAGAACATCATGCTGAACAGGGGCATCTAATAATTTAGCCTTAACCTGTTCAGGTAAACTTTGCTCACGAAGCCAAGCATGTCTCCTGATAACAGTACCAGAGGCTGCGGCCCTGCAAGAAGCATCCAAAGCATCAAAACCACAATGCAAGCTATGTTTGTTCAGTTGTTCAGTTGCATGCAATACATCCTGTAGTTCCTTATCTTCTGCACATGCAGGAAGGGAAGCAAGCTTTTGCTTTAAAACAGACAAAAGAAATTGCTGATACTTAAACATATGAAATTGGCAATTTAAAGCCCTAACAGAAAGGGTAGCAGAAGTATATACCTTTTTGCCCCACCTGTCTAAGGCACGAGAATCCTTCTCAGAGGGAATAGGATTCTTAGAAGTAGCAACTTTAGCAGCCTTAGAACCCTGAGAAATTGTTTCAGGATCTGCGGAAGGATTCTTAAATAAAAACAAATGAGACTCAGGAACCCTATAAAACCTATCAGGCTTAGAGGGAGCAGGAGGCATGGAATCAGGATTCAAATTAGCCTCGGAAAAAGCATCATCCACAATGTCAAGAACAGGAGGGATAGCCAAAGGCCTATGTTGAGGAAGAAGAAGAAATTCTCTAAGCCTCTTCTTGGAAGCAGAATAATCCTGACCTTCCCAATGAAAATGTTCCCTCATCTCATGTAAGGTTTCCCCAAAAGAAAAATCTTCAGGCGGAGAGGCAGAGGGCAAGGAGTCCTCAGCATCCGAATCCTCATGAGGAAGAAAAGAATATTCCTGATCAGAGGAAGAGACAGAAGATATAGAAGCCTGGTCAGAGGAATCCATAGGAACATCCTGTCGAGGCCTTTTCTCAGGGGGGGGGGGGGTGAGAACCCCTAATCATAGAAATTAAATCTTCAGCCATCCTTAACAATTGCTTCTGTGTCCTGCGAGTAGATTCAGAAGTAGCTTGAGCAGGAGCTTTAGACTTAACAGGAGTCTTTGACTTTGCCTTTGCCTTACAAATAGTGATGTGAGTAGGCCTGAATACCCCCTCAGAAGCCGGTACCTGCAAAGCGGTTCCGGACCCATCCGAGGGAGCAACGTCCGAAGGTCCTGCAGCAGATAAAATAGAAGGCCTTGATGGCTCCCCATGGGAGTCCGTATCGGCCATCGGTTCAGAAGTGGCGTACGACAGGGGCTGCAAAAGCGCCTCACTGACGACAGCCGAACCGGACGCCGGCTCCAGCTGCAACGAGTCCTGTTTGGACCTCGGAGGCCTGTCCTTGCGCTTCTTTTGAATTCCAGTAGTGTCCGACAACATTCTGTAATTGAAGAGTCTGCCAAAATAATTCAGAGCCCAGTCGTACCTGCGTTTGATAGTACGAGAATTAAACCTGGCACAGAACCGACAACAAGAAACGTTGTGGTCAGGGCCTAAGCAAGGTAGACAGTAAGAGTGGAAATCTTTATGAGGTATTTGTTTCCCACACGTAATACAATTATTAACTTTTTCTGACATCGGAGGAACAAGAAAAAGATTCCCCAATGGGGTACTTAGCTTTGAGAAGAGAAGTAAGAACTTCGGACCGACAACAACCAAAAAACGCTGTTCGAAAATCACCAACGACTTGCGAGCTGCTTTCCACCGCACGGCAAGAAAGACTGGAGAAGATGGCGTCGGCTGTGGGCTATGTACCAGAGCGTACTGACGTCAGGGTACTGGCTTGTACAGCCGACGCCGGACCCAGACTTTGGGATTCTGGCCGACCTCGAGCTGCCTGCCGGCAGGAGCACCCTACAGTTATGACTGCAACAGTGAAACACGATGAACAACATTAATGGTTTAGGAGGGAAAAGTCAAAGACAGAGGATATTAAATTATGTAAGAAATTTAAAGCCCACATTATTGCCATGGAGGAAACCCATTTAAATAATCTAGACCATACAAGGCTAATGGGAAAAGGATATACAGTAGTTACAGCCTACTCCTGGGGGAATAAAAAAGATGAGGAGTGGTGATCACAACAAGAAAAATTGGATATACTGGGAACATCAGAAGATAAAAACGGTAGATTTGCATGGGTAAAAGGAACTGTGGTTGGATTAAGAATTACAATAACTGCACATACACCGCTGAGCACAGGAACGAAAACATTAAGAAATATACTAAAGGTTGGCATAACGGTCAAGGTGTTTATCTTACAAACTCAAGGTACAGAGTTTGATTCTCACATGGAGTAATTGGCTAGGCTTAAAATGACCCATTTGGGCAGTTAGCCTAGTACTAACCTATGAACCTATAAGAGATGAATAAGCTTCATGAAGGTACGGTACTGTATGTAGGAGACTGGAATACTGCCACTCAACAGAATCCAGTAGACAAAGGTCCTAGAAGTAAAAAGGCTACAAAGATGAGCTGACTCTTAGAAAATCAACTAAACCTGATGGGGATGGTTGACATGTGGACTCAGATGAATATCAAAAAGTACTGACATCTATACCTACTACTTGGCTAAACACAGTACATGGGCCAGGCCAATACAGAGGTTACGTTTCAAATGAATATATTCACAGGGTCTTAGAAACAGAGATTTTCTGGATAGACTACAGCAGCTGCCTACAAACTGACTGGAAAGAGAACTGGATAGGAGCTTATTGGCCAACACTATTAAACACGAGTTGGAAAAGGAATAAAAAAGTGAGAGGGAGACGTGGGACAAACTTAAAGCCTCAATCAGAAGATAGATACAGGAGAAGATGAAATAAAATTTAATCATTAGACAGGCAGTGAATCAAATGGATAAAGGAGCTATTAATGTTACAGAAAGAAAAAAAAAAAAAAAAGAGAGGAAACAGGGTAGTATGTAAAGGTCTGGGGAAAAAGAGTTGCTGTAGAGAACATCTTCTACAGTGCAAGCCCGAACACAATGACAGCCTTAGATTAGGGCAAAAGGGAGGTAGAAAGATGGATATATAGGATAAAGTTGGAGAAGCAAGATAGAACAGAAACGGAACCTGAAGGCACCTTGGAGAGCTTCAGAGAGTTTTACCAAGATTTATAACAATGGGATGAAGCTGTAGAGGTAAAGATAATCAAAAAATCAAGAAGAATAGGAAAACCCAGATTTGCAGTTATTGACTGAGGCAGAGAAAAAAAAACACTGATCAAACAGATAAGCAAGGAAGAATTACAAGATTTTTGGAAAAGACTGGTGAAAGGCAAGTCACCAGAAGTGACAGCCTTCCAAAAGAGCTGTGGGAATTACAGAAAGGCAAAATCTTGGGCAGATGGGAAAAAAATGTTTAATGAGATCCTTGTAGGAAGGGATGCACCCAAATCATGGAAGGAGGCAATAACAGCAGTAATATACAAAGAAGGAAATGATCCACTAAGACCCTCATCACATTGTCCCATACCCAGACTGAATCATGATTACAGATGTTTTATGCAAATCCTAGCAGACAAATTAAGTAGGATTCTGGTCATATTGATAGTTAAAGATGATCAAACAGGTTTTATAGGACAATCTAATTAAAACATTATTAATTTAAAAGGAAGCACAAGAGAAAAGAACGGAACCCACATTAATTTCATTGGACACTGAAAAAGCATCTGATACAGTAAACTGTCTGCATTTGTTTAAAGTAACGAGGGAATGAGGACTCCCACAAGAGTATATAAAGTAGGCTCTATGAAGGGGCAAATGAAAGAGTTGATATTAGAGTAAGATTATTGGATAAAATAGAGATTCAGAGGAGTACAAGAAAAGGGTGTCTCCTTTCTCCATTATTGTTTATACTATATACAGTACTATTAGCAGAAGCTATAAGGAAGCCAGGAATAAGAGGCTACAAGTGGAGAAAAGAAAAAAGAATAAAAATAGCTCTATATGCAGTTAGCACATTACTTTTCATAACAAGAGCATAAGCTCAGCATTGGTTATGAAATATTTTGAATACATCTCAGAAATCCTCTGGATATAAAATAAATAAAGAAAAAAAAATCAAGTGATTAAACAGGCCCCAATACAGAATACAGGATAATACTTAAATGGCAGAAGCAAATAAAACATCTTGGAATCTAGTTGAATAATGAGATAAAGGACAAAAATGACTATACATACAATAAGACTGATATGGAAACCAAGCAGCTATTAAAGAAAATGGAGCAGAATTAATTTAGAGTTGGATCAAAGTGTACTAATCCTGCAGACATGGATTATTTCACAATTTATATATCCAGTGTAAGGATTTTGGAAGTTATCAGGACCTAATCCTTTGAAACAAGAGTAGAAACAAATGTGTAGGGAGTTTATATGGGAGTGGAATCATCCGAGAGTTAGCTGAGAATAGATAGTATCGGAAAAGGAAAATTGAGACTTGGGTATCTCAAACCTGAAATAAAAACATCGCAAGCCTGTTTTATCACAACCTTTTCATAATAGTTGATTCCTAATATGAAGCAGACTGGAAAAGAATGCTGAAGTAAGGTGACCCTCAATGGAGGAAAGGAGGAGAGATACTATCTTTGTTAAAAGAAGACCATGAAAATAGGCGGAACACAGAATGGATGCAGCAAGTGCAAAAATTAATGGGAAAAAGATGGAGAGAACGATTTGGAGCCATGGAAGGAAAGTGTGATGAAACCAGTCCATTTATTCTCCTCCATCCTAAAATAGTACTTGGAGATGGACAAACAAACCAGGATTAAATTCTGGTTGCAAATGACAATAGGATACAGGTTAAAAACATGGGAAAAAATTAGAGAGGAACTCCAGTTAGAGAGAAATTTGGAACAGTACTATCAGATGTTAAAGGCAAGATGGAATAGGTGGCAAAAAAAAGTAAGAATAAGACAAGATGGTTCTGAGTGGTACAAGACTTGGAGCGGAAAAGAAGGGAAAGAAACTAAAGATTTATTAAGGAAGTGTAAGAGATGGTGGAAAGGGATTAGAAGAAAGATTAATCACGAATATAAGAACAGCTGGGAAAAGGAATTCGGTCAAGAGATTACCAAAGTGGAATAGAGGAAAATTCTCAATCTCCCAAGACACTGCATTAAAGCTAGGAAATTTATAAACTTTGGATGGAAATGCTTACACAAGTACTTAATACTCCACACAGGTTAGCTAAAATATTTAAAAAGATAGAAGAGACTTTTGGAGATGTAAAAGACAGAATGGAATATGGAAATACATATTTTGAGAATGCAATGGGTTTGTCAGGTTTTAAACAGGAATTAGAACAACTAGTCCGTAAATTAAAAGAAAAGGAGTGGGTGATGATGCCTAAACTGTTTTTACACAGGTTTCAACAAGAGATACCACCACAATACAAAGAGTTAATAGGGCTATTATTGAGCGTAGCTAAGAAAGCGATACCCAGAAGGTGGAAAAGTGAAACGTCATCTCTATTATCTCCTGTATGGATGGTGAAGAGTCAAATACAGAAACAACAAGAAAGAGAAGTAGGGACAAAAGGGTCATAAGAAATGTTTGAAAAAAATGAGGAAAATGAAATGAAATAGTGATAGTGGAAGAATAAAATATGATCTTACTGGAAGAAGGATTACATAGATTTAAAGGATAAATAGGATGCTGTAAAAGGGATGGATTGAATATACTGAATACAGCTGATTTTTGTTTTTCTCTTTTCTTGTTCCTTTTTTACCATCTTTCCAATGTTTATATTGGGATATACAACCTATATGCTGAAATGGAAGGGCAGGAAAGGAAAGGACTGAAGGAAGAAATGAAAATAAACTTACAGAGAACTTAAAATGGAAATATGGATAACAGAAATTATTTAAATATGTACTTTAAGTAATGCATGCATTAAACATTTTTTTGTTTTCTTTCAGTTTTTTTCATATATGTTTGCAACATATATATATAATAATTTTATTTAAAAAAAACACAAATCTTAAGTTATTAGGAGACTGCCAAAAGAAGAAAAAAAAACACACACACAAAGCATGAGGTACGGCTGCTTATGTAAATACTTTTTAATTTATAAAGTTAAAGAACATTTAAAAAATGTACAATGATAAAAAAGAAGTTATGTACTCACCATAACATTCTACCTGTGTTGTCCATTTTCATTTATCCTCGACATATGGGTTTGGTTCAGAGTATCGGAACCAACTCGGCAGTTACTACAGCTCACGGAAGCCAAAAACTCTCGAGCCTAACCCTTACCCACAATGCTCCTTTCCCTGTTACCTCAGATCAGGTCTGCAGAAAGAAAGAAAGACAAAGTGATAGAAACCCAAACATTTTCACAGAATCCATATCTGGAATCACATAGTAATAATAATAACAACAGAAGTGGCATATACCATCATCCAAACCACCAAAAATTTAAGGCGAAGGAGGATGACGTGTCGAGGATAAATGAAAATGGATAACACAAATGGAACGTTATGATGAGTATATAACTTCTTTATCTGATGCTGTCAATTTTCACTTTATCCTCGACATATGGGCCCCAGCTACCTCAGACCTTGGGAGGGCTCAAGAAAACATATCCCTGAGCACCATAGAACCAAAAGACGCTCTCCCCCTGGAGAACAAATCCAATTTGTAATGAGTAATAAAAATGTAGGAGGAGTAGCCCAACCTGCTGCTGCATAAATATCATCCATAGAAGTTCTAGATTGAAAAACCACTGAAGTACCAACTGCTCTTGTAGAATGAGCCTTTAAAGGCCTAGGCAAATTAATTTTGTTTTTATTATAGATAAAAGAGATGCAATCTTTGTGCCATCTGGCTAGCATCACTTTGCTCATTGGTTGGCCAAGTCTGGTAGGTGAAAATGACACAACTAGTTGGTTGGACTATCTTGCGCTTGCATTCTCAGTTCCGACTGTGAACATCTAATAAATGTAAGTAGCATTCACCTTTATCAGCAAAATTGGGAAAAGATACTGTTAAATTAATAGTCTGATTAATATTAGTCTCTGACAGTTCTTCTTCTTCTTTCGGCTTTTCCCGGTTAGGGGTTGCCACAGCAGATCACCTGTCCGCTCATGATTGGCAGTGGAGTTTTACAGTGTCAACTTGCCAGCCCGGCACCCAACCTTCCACAGAAGGCACACACACGCACACACTCAAACCTAGGGCCAATTTAGAGTGTCCAATCCACCTACTGCATGTCTTTGGGATGAGGGAGGAAACCGGAGAACCCGGAGGAAACCCACATGACCACAGGGAGGACATGCAGACTCCACACAGAAGGCACCCCAGCTGAGAATCAAACCGAAGAACCTCTTGCTGTGAGGCGGCAACGCTAACCGCTGCACCACCATGGCCGCCCAATATTAGTCTCTGACACTACCTTAGGCAAAAAGGAAGGATTCGTTCTTAGTGACACTATCTTTGTGGAAAATCATATAATGATAAGGCTTGTATTTCTGAAATCCTTCTGGCAGAAGTTATTGCTACTAAAAATATAGTTTTCCAAGATAAAAACTTTAGATCACATTCAGCGGATGTTTCTAAAGGAGATTAAATAATAGTTGGTAACACTAAGTTCAGATCCCAAAGTGGTGTAGGATATTTGTAAGGTGGTTTTAGCAAGAGCGTTCCTTTCAAGAAGGCTTTGCAAAATTTATGGCAAGTCAGGGAGAAGTCTTTAAAATCATTATGGAAATTAGAAATAGCTGCTAATTGAACTTTGATGGTAGAATGGGAAGCACCTGCTTTGAAAAGTGTAGCTAAAAATACTAGGATTTTATCAATGGGCACTGAAAAGGGTTCAATATTCTTGTCATGAGCCCAAAAGTTAAACCTCTTCCATTTACTAGCATAGAGAGTTTACAGGTAGCTGGCTTAAGAGAGACTAAGAGTATCTTACGTACTGGGGAAGAGAGAAGGGGATGCCTGGCTATTAATGGAACTGGAGAAACCAAGTTGTCAGCTTGAGGTTCACAATGTTTGAATGGATTAATCCCTCTGGATGAGATAAAGTCCAGTGCTGGGTCCAGAATCCAAGGTTGGTGAATCAGGTAAGGCCAAAGAAAGAGGAACCAAATTTGTCGAGGCCAATACGGTGCAATGAGGATTACTTTGTTCTTCAACCTGATTGCTCTTTGTAGAAATTTCAGGATTAGAGGAATTGGGGGAAAGGCATACAATAGTCCAGGGGGCCAAATGTGGAGAAGAGCATCTCTAGGTGACTCCCTGGAGGGGGTATCAGGGCAAAGTAGTTGCCGTACTTGTTGTTACAGGGAGAGGCAAGCAAGTCGCAGTAAGGCCGGTCCCATTCACTTTTAGACTGAGAGACAACTCGTGAGGTAGGAGAAAACACCTGCTTAGTTTGTCTGCTATCAAATTGGAACTCCCCAAAATGTGTTTTGCTATCAGAAAGCAGTTGGAAGAGACCACCCACTGAAACTCTGAGACCTGCTCGACAAAGGGTTCCTCTCTGCTTGCTGATTTACCAAACTACTGACATATCGAATCACAACAGTTTTTGAAGGAAGAGCAGTCTGAAAGGCTTGCAATGTTAAAAGCACTTCCCTTAGCTCCAGTACATTGATATTTTACTTATTTGATTTTATTTAATAAATAAAAATAAAAAGCACTGCCCTTAGCTCCAGTACACTGATATGCAAGCTGGCCTCTGTGGGGGACCAAGTGCCATAGACAGTCCTGCCCAGATAATGTTCCCCCACCACATATCGGATGCATCCATAGTTTACTATCCCTTGGGGTTGTGATGCGACAAAGGGAAGGCCTAGAAGAATCTCTTCCAAATGCATCCACCAAGCTAGATCCTTTTTTTGCAATGATTGGTGATCAAAATCAGGTCTGACATGGGTTGGTGTAACACTAACCACTGGGGACTATATTAACCACTGTAGTATCCTCATGTGGCATATTGCTAAGGGAACTAGAGTTACAGTTGCAGCCATGGAGTCCAGTGCCTGAAGGACTAGGAGAGCAGTTACTTTTCTGTTGCTGATTAGTTTCTGTACATGAACTTGAATGTTCTGCAGTCTCACAGATGGGAGAGAAGCTATGGAAGTTTGAGTATTTAGAAGGGCTCCTAATGAACTCTAAATTCTGAGCTGGGGTTAATTGGGTTTTTCGTAATTTACAGTTATGAACAGATAAGAGCAAACATGGAGTACATGGTCTCTTAATTCTATCAACTGATGCCTGGTCGGGGTGGTAATGAGCTAATTGTCTAGAAATGGAAACACTCAGAATCCCTGCAGTCTCAAGTGAGCTGCTACTACTGCAATACACTTGGTGAGCACTTTGGGGAATGTGGTAAGACCAAAGGGCAGAACTCTGAATTGACAGTGATTGGCTCCCAGTTGGAAGCAGAGGAATCTTCTAGATTGTTTGTCCATCTTTATTTGGTAATATGCATCTTGAAAATCTAGTGAGGACATTCAATCATTTTTTTTTCAAAAATGAAAGAATTGACTGTGTGGTGACCATCCGTAATTTGGTTTGGCGAACTGATTTGTTCAGTACACTTACATCCAAAATTGGTCTCCAGTTCCCAGCATTCTTTGGCACTAAAAAGAATCTTCAGTAAATTCCAGACTCTCTCTGGTCTGGTGGGACTTCTTGGTTGACTCTTTTTTTCTAGGAATTTCTGGATTTCTAGAACTGCTTGTTCCCTCTGACTGGGTGGAACGTCTGGGATTTTCTTGCATATGGGAAGAGGAAGGGAAAACGGAACTGTATAACCTCTGGGTATAATCCTCAGCACCCAAGCATACGATGTTATTTGTAGCCAGGCATTTTGGTAAAGGGATAAGCATCCCCCGACTACCTCCAGAGGAAGATAATCAGGCCTTCTTTCAGGAGCACTGGTAGAGTTTACCATAGAAAGAATCTTTGAAACCATGGCTTTGCGGGCGACTTCTAACATGGGAGTAGTGTCTTCCATTGAAGTTCCCCCTTGCTCCTGCGGGAACTACTTCCACGTCTGTCTTGAAAAGGCCCTTGGAACTTTTTGAACCACATTTTTCCAATGCTTCTCTGATTTAGAGAGAATGGTCATCGAGGAGTGGAAAAAACATATGCCGACTGCAGAAAGGGTCTTTCCATCTTTCTCACACCTGAATAAAGTTTCTCTAACCTTTGGACCAAACATGGACAATTCAACAAAGGGTGTGTTGACAAATGAAGACTTAAATGGCTCTGCTAAGTCACACAGGTGCATACAGGCATGTCTCCTAATGGCAACACTTGAACCTGCTGCTCTAGTGGTCCCTTCAGCTGCATGACCGGTGAGACATGGACAAATTGGGCACAGAGTCCAGAGTAGCCAACTGGGAAGGCACTTTCTCTTGGATGTCCAGAGAAACCGTTCCCAACAACTCCTTGGCCAGATCCCTCTGAAGTCTGGTAAAGTGTGCAAGAAATTCAAGGACCTTAAAGCAAAGGTCGATGAAGCATAGACCCGGTTCCCAAACCTATCCATCGTCAGAGACTCTCTGTTGGGTGGATGGAGAGAGGAACTCTCCTCAGCCAGTTCCCTTTTTGTGATTGCCGCCATGACCATGGCATCAACAGCTAGTAGGCTGGCCCAAAACTGTCTTTAGGGGCAGACAGAATTTTGTCAGTTCTCCTGCGGACAGGTTCTATGGTATCAGGGGCCGGCCTTCCATGCCAACTGAGAGATCAACTGAATGAGCTCATCAACAGGTGGAGTCACCCAAGAGGTAGATGGTCGAGTGCCGAAAGCCTGCAGGTACACAGACTCCTTTAGAGAAAGATATTGGGACTTCCAATCAGCCCTCATATTTTCAGGCCGTCTCCAAAGAAAATATCACCAGGGGGTGACTTTGGGGATCCCTCCCCTTCAAAGTCGGTGTCTTCGGTGATAGATTCCTCTGGGGAATCCAAGTGCTTTCTCCTGAACTCTTTCTTCTGAGGAACCTCCTCAGTGGGACGATCTGAGGAAGTATCAGAAAAAGAAGAATTCCTGTCTGGGAATCCTGCAGTTTTGGCACCCTCTGACCCAGTGGAAGTACCGGTTGAATATCTGGGCGAAAGGAAGGCAAGGGCATCTGCTTCAAAATGTAAGATACCGACTGGCTAACTACTGCAGTCAAGGGCCTCTCCATACCCTCGAAAGCTGGCCCACATGAAGAGGGAAGGGAGCCTGGAACACAGAAAGACTGCCTCGGACCCGTGGTCACTCACCGCTCCAAGAAAACATCTCCAGAGGCCAAAGCTGGAGCCGAACTGATCCATGCCAATGCTCCAAGGTGCAGAGAAGTCTAAAAAAAAAAATAGGAGTCGACTCTAGCCCCTTGGAACTGACAGGACAGATGCAGCTCTGGGAGGTCTCTGGTTCAGACTTAACCAAAGAACTCAAAGTGAGAAACCGGTACAAAGACGCAGACATCTTCAGCTCCAATACAGTCGGTGCTGCAAGACTCAGAGCTGAGGGTTCTAAAGCTTCAGCTAAAGTTAGAGGAGGAAGTGTCAGAGGGGTAAAGGAAACTTCGGATCCTAAGCCTGTGAGGGCTGGAGCCACAGTGGAACTTGCCAGTCCTCTCACTCAGAGTATCTTATTCACCAGTCTCTCCACATCATCTCCAGTTAGGCTTTTGGTGGAAAGGAGAGACAGAATGGAAGGTGATTTTGGCCTTTCAAGAAAGGGTGAAGGCAGATTATCTGGAAAGGAGTCAAACAAGGGTGAGTAAGTAGCTCTAGGCAGTATCAACACGGAACACTCAATTCCCTGATAGCTTACTCGGTGTCGAAAAGCTCAACTTTGAGGAAAGAGTGTGCACTGATAACTGTGGTGTCAATGGGTCAAGCTGCTTTTCATCAGAGACCACTGGTGTCAAAGACTTTGTCTTATCCAGTAGGTCCAGTTCCACAGAAGGTGTAGGAACTGGTATATTTTGTACTATATGTCTGTCAGTTCCGAAGAAACTGTAGGAACTGAAGACTTTAGCTTTTTAAAAGACGGCGCTGAGGGAGAAATTGGCACCAAAACACTTGTCTTTTATTTCTCCGAAGATTTAGCGGAAGAAGAAGGAGATGACACATCCAATTTACTTTTTAACTTTTTTAAAACCAAATATTGCCTCACTAAAAATAGATGGAATAAAGCCCTTCAAGATTAATTTCACTGGATCATAGAAGGTTACTAGGCTATTGGCCCTGAGGCCCTTATAAGCCTAGCCAAGAGTTTAACCCATGTTTAGACAAATCAGCACTCAATGCCCCTGTCCAGCAGGGACATGGGTGGAATCCCAGGGGTATATTTTCTGTTTCCCACCCAGTTATCCAGGTTGTGTTTAAAAAGGGGTAAAGAGGTACTCTTATGTGGAGAGGGAGTCTATTACATAGATGAGGGAGTCTCTAGGACACAAATCTGTCCTGCCAACAAGTCCTGTTGATGTCACAGACCAGGATGAGGGCACGTGTGTGAGTTACTCGAGTAGAACTTGACTTGCAGACATGCAACAATCCCATCAAGGTGGGGTCCACGACCACCTTGTATGCCAGACAGAGGTCACCTCTGAGGAGTCTGTATGAAGCTGAGTAGAGGTATAGGGCTTTTAGCATACCTCTGTATGGTAGATGTTTGAGGCCCTGGATTCTCCTGGTGAGGAACTTCTGTGGTTTCTCCAGCTGCTGCATGTGCTTTGCGAGGTACATGCCAAAAGGTGCACTGTACTCAATAATGGGCCTTATAAGGCAAGAATACAGGGATGTTATGACCTCCTTGTTCCTGGATGAGATACCCTTACTTATGAGATGGGCCATGTAGAAGGCTTTCCATAGCACAGAAGCAACATGGTGGTCAAAAGTCAGTTTGCTATCAACCTGGGTGTCCAAATCCCTCATAACTGATTGAGTGCGGATGTTATTAATGTGATAATTTGTGAGGACGTCACTCTCCTCAAAGGGGATGATGATGCATTTTTTGGTAATCAGCTTGAGGCAATGTTTCTGGCACCAGTCATTTGTCTGAGTGAGACCCTCCTGAAGAATGTCCACATCACTAGGGGAATTGATAACAGCACCCAGCTTGTAGTCATCTGCAAATTTGGTCAGCCATAGCCCAATGATTTTGGCCTGCACCTCAGAAAAATATATCCCAAATAACAGAGGCCCCAAGTCCAAACCCTGGGGTATGCCACTTGTTACAGGTCTAATGCTTGAGGTGACTTCCCCTATTTTGCCTATGGGGGTTCAATCAGTGAGCCAGTTTGCTACCCATCTGGTAACACATGGATTGATGCCTAGTTGAGAGAGTTTCTCTCTTATGCCCGAGTGGGGATTAGTGTCAAAGGCTTTGGCCAGGTCAAAGTAGGCGGTGTGCACAGTCTTCCCCTCGTCCATGGCTTTGGTGACCATCATAAAGAAGTAGACCAAATTTAGCAGACATGACCTCCCCTTGACGAAGCCAAACTGTGTGGGATCAAGTGTTTGGAGGTTGCCGATGTCCTTGTTAATGAGGTCCATGATAATCCGTTCCACAGCCTTGCAGAACAGGCTAGCTAGCTAATGGGGCTATAATTTCCCGGATCGGTGGACACTCCACCTTTGTGTAAAGGGATGACAGTGGCTGTCCTCCACTCAGCTGGGATGAAGCCAGTACTAAGGCTTTGGTTGAATAGGGTGCCTAATGGTGCTGCAAGTTCCTGCCCGAGTTCACGTAGGATGCAGCCTGAGATGTTATCGGGTCCCAAGGAGGCTGTGTTTTTTGCCTTTGAGAGAGCAGTGATGACCTGTTCCCTAGATATAAGGGGAAAGGGGCAGGTACCAAGGATATCTTGATTTACTGAAGGGGAGACAGATGGGTAAGGTTTTCGCTGAATCTGTCAGTCAGCAAGTTTGCTATACCTATGGCATTTATATATGTGGTGTCCTTGACCACCATTTCTGAGCAGATCTGGGTGCTTCCTTTGAGGTTGCAGGCATATGTGAAGAAGGCCTTATGACTGTCTCTAGTGGATGTGACCAATTTGGACTCGAAGTTTGCTTTGGAGGACTTCACTAGTGCACTTATTTACTTGTTCAGGCTAAGGAGACATTGTTTCCAATGCGTGCCATTCCTTCAGCCTTCTTTCCTTTCTTTCAACTAAAGCTCTGTGTCTGAAGGAATGGCATATAGAGTAGGTCTCTTGAAGATGGAGGGGGCCTAGACAGGTCTACTTCACACTGTCGAACTGCTGGAACATCGAACCGCATATGGCCGAGAGCATATGCATGAAACCTCTGAATAATGACATTTAAAAAAAAATTTTTTTTTTTTACTGCAGCACGGGGGTTATGCCCCCCACACCTTGCTACTTAAATATACCAACTCCGAGATTGCACTTACATTGAAGTGAATGAGAATTTTTCCCTACGGCGATCTCCATGGTGATCTCATGCAAATAGTTCAATGTTCTAAAACAACTATGTTTTCATCTCAGTGATACACGGTTCGACATTCTGGCTGTTCAACAATCTGAAGGGAATCAGTCTAGACATTACACACAAGTGTACATCTGAAAAAGGTATCTTGTGCCCACATTTCTGGCACCTCTTAAGTCTAAAGCCCCTTCTGGGTTCATCAGCCATGTCTTGCTCCAAGAAAAAAACCCAGCAAGCAGGCCACGCATTCACACAAAACATACACACACTGAAAAAGCAGAAGAGAAACTACTATAAAACTACGTTTTTTTTTACATAAGGGAAAAGACTTTCCATGATAATCAAGAATACAAATGTATTACAGAGAAAGGAGAAGACAGGCAGAAAACTACACAAAAGTGCAGAAGAGGTTCAAAACTGTATAGAATAAGGGTGACATAGACTACTGAACAGTTGGAAAAACAAGAAGAAAATTTTTACTTAGCGAGCTCAAGAGTAAAGGCAACATGTCTGACATGCAATGTGGCAAATGAGATCTGAGGTAACAGGGAAAGAAGCATTGCGGGTAAGGATTAGGCACAAGAGTTTTTGGTTTCCATGAGCTGTAGTAACAGCCGAGTCAGTTCAGATGCTTGTAACTGAAAAGATATGTTGAGAATAAAATGAAAATTGACATCATCAGATAACTAATTCAATTAATTCAAAAGAACACCGACTTTGTTCATAAATACTTAAAGATACTACTGAAAAAATAATACTAACTTTGTCATTTAACCCTGGGGTTGCATAAGCTGACATTTTAAATTGCCATTCAAATTCCCTACACTCCAAAAAATTGTTACAATCATGCCAACAGATGTCATCCTTAACTTCATCAATAACACAAAATACATATGGTACTTATGTATTATCGCAACCAGATTTTTGGAGTTGCGAAATTCGCTTCCTGGAATAGAAATGACTTCAGAAAACACTGTTTGGTGTTTTTTGAAGTCGTTATTGCAGAAAAAAAAAGTTTGCAGCACCTTCAGGCTGTCACACTTTTCAAGAAACCGCCTTCCAGTTTTATGTGCATTACACACACGAACGCTTGAATTGGATGCTCTCTTTCTGAAACACAAAGCCTGTCATGCAGTACTACAAGTAGAGCTACTCACATGTGGGATTCTACATTTTTTTTTTGGTAATAAGGACATGTATGTCACCTGGTATGTCAATGGAAAAGATATGTAGTGTTCATACATGGATCAGTGTGCATCTTCAAATACTAGTTAACAAGCCCGGTTCTGCATAAATGAAAAAACAGCCATCACAGTGTTCAACTTTTACTTTCTAAAATCAATAACATTTCCAAATCTCTGCCTTACTTTTCAGCTTTCCTACTGTATTACCTCATAAAAACAGTGAAGGCATTTTACAATTCAATACCAGTTGTTACACATAAAAATGTGAAGCAGTAGAGTCAGTGGCAGCTGTGTCCAACACTGCAAACTTGCAGCTGTAACTGAGTACACCCAGCGAATAATCCTTCCGACTTGTGTCCAGTTTCTTATTTCAAACTCCAAAAAATAACAAACTAAAGCAGAAAAAAAAATCCCGGAAAGCAACTTGCATATCGTATGCTAAGTCCCACAGTGATTTCAAGCCAATATACGTACACACGCAACCACTCTTAGGGCTGAACTCAACGCTCAATGTTTTTACAGCACGCTACCCACAAATCCTAAAAATTGTATGTGATAATTGCCTAAAGAAGCACTACCAATATCCCAGAATACCTTTGAACACTTTACCCTTCCGTAATACATTTCTTTTTCACTTGCTTACTAAACGTCTATAAAGTAGATTGTATCGCAAAATATGGTTGCGATAACACTAAGTACCATACAAATTTAAGAGTTACAATGGGCCCTACTCAAAAAGACATGCACTCAAGTGTCAGTAACCACTGACACAGAATAGGTCCTTGGAATCTGGGCCCTGTTGTAAGTCTGTTTACAGACAGGTCTGACACGGAAGACAGACACTTAGAGAGCAGGTCTTTCGGAATCAGGGCAGACTTACACGGAGAGTAACTGTTTGGAATTTGGCTCAGTGTAAACTATGTTTCATTAAGGCATCTGAATTGTATAATAGGACGAACATGTTCATATATCATAGTAGGCAATTTCCTTGTAATTTTTCCCAATATAAAAACTTGGGCATGAAAGTCATTTAACTAAAGCTACACATTTTGATTTCCAAGTATAATGCCCTTTAGCTTTATACATTTGTTCTTTAGAAATAACTTCAAAATAGAGCAAAGTGTGTATAAAATAATAACTGCGGCCCATAAAGAAAAAAGTGTCCATCCTATTAGGCCCAATATTTACTGGTTTCATGTTTCTTTTGATTTGGTATTTATTGACTGTAAACTCTATCTGCATCTACTTCAGTATACAATTTTCATATCATCAGAAGACAAATTATTGGTCTAAGGAAGGCTTAAACATTTGCTCTTAAGACAGAGCAAAGGTTTTTTTTTCTGTTATTAGCCAAGTTGTTGTCCATTCTGAATGTGCATACAAACCACTTTTACTCTGGGGTAAATCACTGTGCAAAGATGTTAATACTTCAAGACAGAAGTTGGTTACTACACAAGGAGCTGGGGTTTTCCACTTAGAAGCCTTTCTTAATTGTCCCAGTTTCTCTAAATGTTACTTCATTCCATTGCACAACCTCTACATTAGAACGTTCAGTTACATTCAGCAGGATCTTCACAAATACATTGTCAAAAAGAACCAACTTCCATTTTTGGTGGTGATACCATTACTGCTATTTTATATCCAAGTTCTATATAGAATTAGCTGTTTTGTACTTTTCTTTGCTTTTTTTTCCCGGTATGCTTCGCCTGCTTGACTAATTTTTAGTTTATTATTGGAAATGATACAAGATCAATCCTTATCTGCTTTAGTGATTTGTGTTGTTTTTCACAGCTTTCTTAGTTTTGTCTTTAGTTGCTTCATGTTTTTCTATTTGATGTCTCCGGGGGGAGAGGGCATACTGTTTCCTTCCTTTCGGTCGTAAAATGTTACCACAAAAATGCAAAGTATGAGTTATTGGTTTAAATGCGCCATAGTATATTTATTTCTGTTATGTAGCATGAATCACTCTTAATAGTCCTATTTGCTGTGTTCGTCTATTTTATCTATGTTCTAACACTTTGGGTCTTATTCACTTTCTGTAGTCTCTTTCACTCTTTTATCTTAACATGTCAGTCCATCTCTATTAAATGAAGGTCTTCCCTTAAATCATTTTCTTCTTGGGTGAGTGTTCTTTTTGCTCAGTTTCCTCCTCTTAAGCTTGCTGAGCAGTCCTTAAGTAGAATGTAAGCAAGTATACTGCAGAAACGTCCAGAATTTTACTGTGTGGAATATCCTCCATTCAGGTGTTATGCTCTGTCTGCTGTACAATTCATAGGTTCATATGTAGGTACTATGCTACCGGCCCAAGGGCCTACGTAAACCTAGCCAACAAGTTCCCTGGCTTACGCCACCCAAGAAAGTTATTTTCCTGTGCCACTGTTGAGCAGAGACACAGAAGTGATCCCCAGGGTTTATTTCCTATTTCCCATCCACTCATCAAGATTTTTCTTGAAGAGTGCTAATGAAGAACTTTGCTTGACATAGATGGGTAGCCTGTTCCAGAGTATGGGAAGTCTCTGGGACAGGAATCTATCCCTCCAGCATGTCCTGTTTATTGTGGTGGCAAAGTTTAGGTCCCTAGAGCGTGTAGCTTGGAGGAATTGGGATTTCTTTAGGTGTAGCATGTCCAACAGCTCTGGGTTTGACATAGCTTTATATATTAGGCAGAGATCAACTCGGAGTAGGCGATATGTGACAGAGTAAAGCTGGAGTTTTTTGAGGCGGCCAGTGTAGGGCATTTGTTTGAGGCCAGTAATCCTCTTTGTGAGGTACTTCTGTAGCCTTTCCAGCTGCTGCAGATGTCTTGTGAGGTACATTCCAAAAGGGGCATTGTACTCTATAATGGGTCTAATGAGTGTCAAGTACAGGGGAACAATGACATCTTTTTTTCCTGGATGAAAAACCCTTTTATGATGAGGTGTGCCACATAGAAGGACTTCCTGACTACTGTGGCAATGTGACTATTAAAAGAGAGACTACTGTCCACCTGGGTCCCAAGGTCGTCTTATCACACATTCAGTGTTAAGTAGATTGCTGCCTATGTGGTAGTTCATGGGTACAGAGTTTTTACCAAAGGGGATGACACTGCACTTTTTGGCATTGGGCTTGAGGCCATGGCTGACACCAGGCATCTGTCTCAGCGAGGCCCTTCTGTAGGATGTCCACATCATTTGGGGACTTGACTATGGCTCCTAGTTTGCAGTCATCTGCAGACTTCATTAGCCAGAGGCTTTCTGTGTTAGCCTGTACTTCAGAGAAGTAGATACCAAACAGGAGAGGTCCCAGGAAGAAACCCTGTGGTATTCCACTTGTTACTGCTTTGAGGTCAGATTTGGAGTCTGCAACTTTTACAGTGTGGGTTCTGTCAGTGAGCCAGTTGGAAACCTATCTTGTGACGTGGGATTTATACCTAGTTTAGTGAGTTTAGCTATAATTCCAGAATGGGGGATGGTGTTTATAGCCTTGGCGAGGTCAAGATAGGCTGTGTGAACCACCTTACCCTCATCTACAGCTTTGGTGACTGCCTCAAAGACATTGATCAAGTTCAGGAGGCATGATCTGCCTTTCACAAACCCAAACTGGGTGGGATCCAGCGTTTGGAGGTTACCAATGTCTTTGTTTATGAGTTCCATTGTCTTGCAGACCAGGCTCGTCAGGCTAATAGGTCGATAGTTCCCGGGATAAGTAGTGGCTCCCCCTTTGTGAAGTGGGATAAATGTTGCTGTGCGCCATTCAGTGGGCACAAAGCCTGATGAGAGGCTATTACTGAACATGGTGCTTAAGTGGGGAGCCAGTTCGTTCTGAAGTTCGTGTAAAACGCAGCCTGGGATGTTGTCCGGGCCCATGGATGCTGTGTTTTTGGCTTTAGAGAGTGCAGCTTTTACCTGCGTAGTTGTGATTACAGGGACTCTGCATTCTTCCTATATAGATATGGGCCCTTTAGGGGGTGAGGGGGGGGGGTAAAGTTAGCACTGAACCCATCTGCAAGGATGTTGGCAATATCAGTTGGTTCTGTAATTTTCGTGCCTTTGTGTTGTAACTCAGAGCAGATCTGGGTGTTGCCATCGAGATTCTTGACATAGCTATAGAATGCTTTGTGGTTGTCCTTAGAATTAGTGGCGATTTTGTTTTAGTAGCTAGCTTTGGAGGATCTTATAAGGGATCTCAGCTTCTTACTGAGGCTGATCAGGAAGGTCCTCCACTCATGGGATTTTACTCTCTTTTGCAACAGTTTCTTCCTTCTGTTGTACAGTTTGTTTATGGCAGGGGACCACCAGATTGGCTTCCTTTTTTTGGAGGATAGCGTCTTGGTTCTGTTTGGGATAGCATGATCCATGCACTCGTGTAAGTGCTTAGGGAGTGCATCTGTGTAGGATTCAGCAGTTGTAACTGTATTGTCCATCTGCATGGGTGTCATGAAGTTCAGCATTTCTGTCTTAAGAAGCATGAAGTTGGCTTTGGAGAAATTTTCTACCATGGTTTCCTTATTGGGGGGGTGGGGGCAGGATGTGGATATCAAGGGTGATTAGCTTATGGTCGGATCAGACCAACGAGGAGTTGACTTCAGGTGTGGAACACCGGTCACTCATGTTGGTAATGACTAGGTCTAGGATATTGTTGCCCCTGGTGGGGGTGTGGATAAGTTGATCCAGGGCAATGGAGTTTATGAATTCCAGAAAGCGTTGAGCTAAGGAGTTGGTACACAAGTAGTTTTCCCAGTTAATGGTGGGGTAGTTGAAGTCACCCATTATTAGGGTGTTTGGTTGAACCCTAATATTTTCCAGTACATCAAGAAAAGAGGAGTGGGAATCCTGGGGCATGGTGGGGGATCTGTAGCAAAATACAATTTGGATTGCAGTTTTGCCCAGAGTCAGCTGCATTTGGATAACCTCGGATGCACTATGCTGAGCAACTAGCCTTGAGGTGTGGATATCCTTAATGAATATGGAAACACCTCCACCTTTGGTGTTTTGGTCCAGGTTACATGGCCGAAAAGTGTGGTATGAGTTATAGCCTGGTAGTGCAGGGGTGATCTATGGAGCCTTGAACCAGGTCTCAGTCACTGCACAGATATCGATGCTCTCCATTTTAAGGAGTGCCTCGAGTGAGTGCATTTTGAGATTTAGACTTCTAGCATTGAGTAGCATTACCCTCAGTTTTTGCTTGCCTGTCCCTGTTACTGTGGTGGATTTGTTATTTGAACCTTGCTAAAAAGGCACTATAGGGGCAGCAAGAGCCTTAGCCAGTATCCGGAATTCCAGGGGTGACAGGTGCAGGCCATCTATGGCAAAGCATCATGGTCCATCGACCATGTCATCCCAAACAGACAAATACTGGATCCTCTTAGAATGACACCAGAAGCTTAGCCAATTCTTGAAGTCAATCATTTTGTCCTTGTACTGCGGTATCTTTCGGGGTGATGGCAGAATGCTACTCAGGGATAAGGTCATATCTGCCTGGGCTACAAGATCGGAGAGCTCTTCCATGTCTTTTTTCATGTAGTCCAGGGAGGTACGTCTCAGGTCATTCACACCAACATAGACAATGACAGAGTCATATTTGTACTTGTTGTGGAGTGACCTGAGTGCGTGGGTTATGTGGTGGATCCTGGCACCCGACAGGTATCTGACAGTAACCTTCTCCTTGTTTAGCCTGGTGAGTGGGACAGCAGTGTGCCTGACTATAGAGTCACCTATGACTAGTGTGTTGGGTACGCTGTTTTGCCTTATTGGTTGTGGTTGAGTGGCACACTGAGTCTGTGGGCTCTGTATTATTTGGGTTGTGTTGGGGGATGGAGGTTGCTTGCGTTTCTGCTTTGGAGGTCTCTGTTGCTTAGACAGATTATTACTGAGAGCCTCCGCGAATGTTTTTGTGTTATTATGTGCGGATTTTGGTGGTGTTGATTTAGTGAGACTATGTGATGAGTGTGGTGTGGTGCAAATGTTTACCTTCTCCTCATAACTGTCAAGATTCAATGATCCATGACTTACAAGATGGCTGCACAATGAGTAACAGTTTAATTCTGGCCCTCCCAGTCTGAAAACAAAAACTTAACAGAAAAACCCAGTGGACCTAGACTTCTGGGTAAACTTCAGTAACTTACTTGTAAGTGCACTGCCTTGATGCTAAAAGAAAAGAAACATAAAATGACCTGAAGGGAAAACAACTACAAAAGTTGAGGAAAAAAACAGACTGGGAAAAGTACTGCAGTTGTTCAGAAAGAAGCAGTACAAGTTCCAGACCAAGAGGAAAGTATAAAGCAGCTGTACACAAACCTGGTTAAAATAAATGAAATACTGATGCAGTATATCTGCACAACAATAAAATGCTGGAAAAATGGAAGAAGCCTTGAACAAATATTGAGATTAGGTGACAGAACTGCAAAACTCAGAGGGTGAAATGAAGAAACAGCTGGCTGAATAGGAGACTGCACATGAACAGATGTTTTTTAAATAACAGAATTAGAGGACAGAACACGTAGGGAAAACCTGAGATTTTCTATTGTACCAGAGAAGCTGGAAGGAACGGACTGTATTAATTTCATGAAAGTACAAATAAACAGCTTTACTGGTATTCCAAAACAGGGATTGTTAATTGAAAGGGCACATTGTGTGTATGCTCCAAACCTGGCTATGAGAAAACAACCTAGACCTTTAATAGTAAAAATGCAATCTTACCAGCAGAAGGAGTTGATTCTGATAAAACTGTGGCAGAATGACAAAGTACTAAAAGTGGGAGACAGCAGAGCATTTGTGGAGAATAACTACTCATTGCACACCAAGCAAAACAGAAGTAAATTTATTCCATTATATAGGGAATGCCGAGAACCAGGCATGAGATTCAAACTGCTATACCCAGCTATCCTCAAAATAATTTTCCTGGGAGGAACAAAAATATTTTTTGATGAAGTACATGCTAAGGAAGAAATACAAAAGTTTTTCTAACAAAAAGAGAGCTGTGAAAGAGAAGGAGATTCTGCTTCCTTGTTCTTCTAGTAATAAAGACCACAGACAGACTGTACTAGTAAAACCTTTCCCAAGGTTTCAACAAAAATGACCGAGAGGAAAAACAAGCACAGAAGATGATTAGAAGAAGTATATTGGAGATGAAGCAGAGACAGGGTTTGGGAGATGGGTATAAATAGGAATAGAACAAAAAAAATTGGGAAATATTGGACTTTCTTGAACTTTGTTAAACTTGTAGGGGACTTTAAAGCATATGTCCTACTTTGTATCATTAATGTTCAGCAAAATATACTCAGGAGAAGGAAAGAGGAGGGAGAGAGTTAACTCAGTAAAACAATTTTTTTCTTAACAGTATTACTTAAGTGGTGCATGACTTTCTCTGCATGTCATAAAGTAATTTTTTTTCAGTTATTTTCAAGTGTAATGGGGATACTAATATAAACAGGTACTTTTTGTTTCTTTCTCCCTTCTCTCTTTCTCCCCGTTTAAGAAATGTAGACACTGCAATGTAAAATAAAAAGGGGATCTGGTTAAAACAGCATGACAAAAGAAAAAGGGTGTGCTTTTTCTCATTCTTGCAAAGGGGAATGACTGTGTTAAGGCCTTTAGTTTTAAACAGTAACAATTTTTGACAGAAAGCAAGTAAATGAAAAAGAATATTAACTATTATCAGTTTTTTTCTAGTTAACAGTCCTGTATCTGGTTCTCGTGTCACTAGTAGACAAACTGATAAAGAAAAATGGTTTGGAGAAAATGTTTTCTGAAAAACATTCAAGTGTTTTCCCAGCTGGGAGAGCTATAAAGATAAGACAAAACCAGATGGCACTTAACAGAATCACAGGCTCTACCAAGCATTTTAGCATGGATAAGCTTTCTTTCTGTTTAGCTGAAGTCTGCATGTGTGGCTGTCAGTTTGGAACCTATGTTTCTATTAAGGAGGTAAAATGTCGGTATTTGAAGTACATAGTTTTTTGTGTTATTATTATTAAGTTAGTGTTTTAGCAGGTATTGGTGTGTGTGTGTGTGTATTTTTATTTGAGTGTTTTCAATAAAACCAAAAGTTCATCAAGATGTGACATACACTCAAATGGAGATGACAAGAAACAGTTGTATAAAAGATTAACCTGCCAAACAGTGCATGCATGTAATGCAAAAGCTGGGACTAGAGACTTAACAAAAAAGTTGTTATACACAAAAGGTGGGAATAATAATTCCTCAAGAATATGATTTTTTCTATAATGTCTTTAAATGTTAATGGTCTCACAGATAAATCCAAAAAAGAAAGAGTAGTGAACTATATTAAAAATGTAGAGTGAAAATAGCTATGCTACAGGAAACACTTACAAAGAACTGAACATGTGAATTTGATAAAAAAAAAGGTTTTCAGGATGGTTATTCAGTGGAATACCCATGACAAAGGAAGACAGGAGTACTTGTATTAAATGCAAGAGGAGCTCCAATAGTAATATAAGAGGGGGGAAAAAGAAATAATGATAGATTTTTAGTATTAAGGGGATACTGGCAAGGGAGGAGGACTACACTGGTATGTATTTATACTCCACCGAAAACTGCTATAATAGAGCTAAAGAAAATTCTGGGAGAAATAATCAGCTTTCAGCAAGGAATACTACCTATTGTTGGGGACTGGAATTTGATTTACAACAGTGAAGAAGTGTCTGGAAGGTCCAGAAAGGGAAATATAACAAAGGAGAGTAGATCTTTAAAGAAATGTATGAAAATAAATGGCATGGAAAATGTGAATTCAGTACTAGGAATTCGGAGTGAATTTACATATTCCCCAAGATATAAAAAATGGACTAGGCTAGACAGAATTTACATTTCACAGAGCATGTTCATTTGACGGTCTTGATACACACCCAATAACTATTTCAGATCATGCGCTGATAATAACTAAAATAAAAATACAGGGTAATGAAATAAAAATGAGACACTGGCGCTTTCCCATGTATCTGTTGAAAAGAAAGGAATTTAAGGAATGGGTATTGGAAATTATTCAGCAGCCATTAGAGAAGACAGAAACATCTTCTGAAAATACAGCTAGGAAGTGGGATAAAATTAAAATAGAATTATAAAATAGGGTGTAAATAAAAGAAAGGGAGATATGTTAAGAATTAACACAAATTATTTAGAGAGAGACTCAAAAATAGAAGTATTGCAAAATAGGGGGAATATCACAGAACAAGAAGAGGAACAACTACAGAATGCTAAACAGAAAATAAGGGACTGCCTTGATAATATGAATGAGTTTATAAAGATTGCTGTTAAGCAAATGTCTTTTGATAATAACTCTACAGCACAAAAACTTTTAGCACAATGACTCAGACAACTGAAAGTAGAAAGGGCGGTCACCAAGCTTAGGGAGCCTATTACAAGGAAGATAGCTAGGGATCCTGTAGAAGTATTAGAAATATTTCAGAAATTCTATGAAAGTCTGTATAAAGCAAAGAAATATGGAAATTAAGAAAAGGTACAAATAGAAATGTTTATGGAATAATCACATATGCCAAGGCTAGAAGGGAGAGGAGGCTCAATTACTAACAGTTAGGACAGGATGAGAGCAGATAAAAATTATGATGACTTAACCAATCTATAGGAATGTCCCCAGGATTAGATGGTAGTCATGTGGAAGTTTGGATGCTAGGAGGGAAAACTGATGAAGATCCGGAAGGTGTTTAACAGTATTTTAGGAGAAGTACCAATATCCTGGAAGAAAGCATTAGTACCTGTACTAACTAAAGAGGGTAAAGACCCATCAGATCCAGCTTCATACAGACCCATTTCAATACTAAATCACGATTATAAAGTGTTGATGTGTACAATAGCTAAACAAATATCAAAATTACTCAAAATGTATAGATATAAATCAGTGTGTTTTTGTGGAGGGGAGGCAAACATTTCACATAAACAAGAGAGTGACAATCCAGAGGGAAGCAGAATGTAAGAAAATACCACAGTTGCTGGTGGCTCATAATGCAGAGAAAGCATTTCACAGAGTAAGCTGGGATTTTATGAGCAGAGCAATGGAAGAATTTGCATTCCTTGATAAAATTACAAGGTTGATTAGGAGGATAATGTTTAACTCCAATCCTTCATATTAAAGTGGGTGGGGTCCTCTCTGATAATCCCTGGCCGAGCAGAGGAACCAGGCAGGGGTGTCCTCAGTCCTCTTTTTTTTATTTTCATTACATTTAGAACCACTGGCACAGAAAATAAGGGACTCAGAAATTCAAGGATATAATTGGTATGGTAGTCAAGAAAAGCTGGCTCTACTTACAGATGACATTATTTTATACCTGACAAAAATAGAAAGGGACATTACAGTGCTGTGGAACATATTGACTCATTTATTTTGTATCCTGAAAAGGTTTGAAACTGTAACAAAAACAAAAGCAATAGCGGTAAATTATGTACCCACATACAAATTGGTTAAGCGATATCAATATTTATGGGGACATGATAAAATGAAGTATTGAGGAGTATGGATTAAAAATTATACTGGAGTGGCAGCTAACAATATGTGGGAAGAAACCAAACAAAACTTAATACAAAAACTGAGAAAATTTGGGACTTCCAAGAAGGCTGCACGTTGAGTAACAGCTTGTTTCTCGCTCTCCCGATGTGAAAGCAGAAACTCAGCAGAGAAGGCCGGTAGACTTGTGTTTATGGGTAAATTTCAGTAAGTGGTTAGTAAGTGCACTGCCTGGATGCCAGGAATAAAGAAATACAGAAGACCTGGAAAAAATCAGCTGCAAAAGTGAGGAAGAAACACTGACTGGGGAAAGTTCTTCACCTGCTCAGCAAACAGCAATGCAACCTTTAAACAGATATTCAGATGAGATGATAAAGCTGCAAAAATCAGAGGTTAAAATAAAGAAAAGAATGGCTGAATATGAGGCTGCTCAGGAAAAGATGTTTAAAAAAATAATAGAATTAGAGGACAGAGCACATAGGGAAACCGTGAGATTTTCAGCTATACCAGAGAAGCTGGAAGGAACAGACTGCATTCATTTTATGAAAGCATAAATAAGCAGCTAGACTTGTACTCCACAGCAGGAGTTGTTAGTTAAAAGGGTACATCGTGTGTATGCTCCAAACCTGGTCATAAGAAAGCAACCTAGACCTTTAATAGTAAAGATGCAATCCTACCAGCAGAAGGAGTTGATTCTGACAAAAATGTGGAAGAAGGACAAAGTACTAAAAGTGCGAGACAGAAGAGTGTTTGTGGAGAATGATTACTCATTGTACACCAGAGAGAAGTGGAGCAAATTTATTCCACTATTCAGGGAATGTCAAGCTGCTGGTATGAGACTGAAACTGCTTTGCCCAGCTGTCTTCAAGATATTCTTCCCTGGAGGGACAAAATCACTTTTTGACTAAGTACATGCAAAGGAGGAAATACAAAAGTTTATCCAACAAAAAGTAAGCTGTGAAACAGAAGGAGATTCTGTTCTTGCTCTTCTGGTAATAAAGACCACAGAGGGACTGTACCTGGGAAACCATTTCAAATTTTTCAATGGAAAATGTTGGAGAGAAGGAAGAGAGGATGAGAGTTGACTAGAAGAATCAAGAGTTTGCTGGAAATGAATCAGAGACAGGATTTCAAAGATGAACAGTAATAAAACCAGTAACTTAATATGGCATTACAATGCAATAGTTATATTTGTGAAATATGACAGAACAATAAAATCTGGAAATACTGGGCTTTTTCTGAATCTGTTCAACTTGTGTGGCTCTAAAGTATATACCCTACTTCATGTCATTAATGTTCGGAAAAGTGCTTTGGGAAAGGGAATAGGAGAGAGAAAGTCAACTATCAGTAAAACATTTCTTCTTAAATAGTACCAAATATTGTCGTATGTGGCTTGCTTTACATGCTATAAAGTAATTTTTTTCAGTTATTTTTATGTATAATGGGGATTGTAAGCAGGTACTGCTGTTTTGTTTTTCTTTTCTTTCTCCTTTCTTCCTCTCTTCTTATTCAGTTTTAACAAGTACAGGCACTGCAATGTATTTAAAAAAAAGCCTGGTTAAAAAGCATGACAAAAGAAAAAGTACAGTTTTGTACCTACCATAAATGTAGATGTCCGATAGGCATGCATCTGCAGTCCTTACAAATGGGTTGTCCTGTCGTCAGGCAGCCCTTCGGTCGGCCGGATTCCAAAGTCTGGGTCTGGCCTCGGCTGGTGTCGCACTTCACCCGACGTCATAGTGGCAGTTCTTCGGGTATAAAGGCATCAGCTGACGCCATTTTCCTCAGTGTTTCTTGCCCCAGATGCCAGGTGCCCTCTAGGAAGGCTTAATTTGGATAAATGCAAATGGTTCCAAATAGTAGAGAGCAAACAAAAAATAAGCATGTATGTACGTATATACAAACAAATACACCATAATAGATTCCCCCAGCTAGCTCCAAGATGGGCAAATACCCTAGGAGTACCACAGAGGGGAAGGAGGGTGGGTAATCCTGACTGCAGATGCATGCCTATCGGACATCTACATTTATGGTAGGTACAAAACTGTACTATGTCCTTCAAGGATGCATCTGCAGTCCTTACAAATGGGTAGAATACCATAGCCAAACTGGGGGAGGAGGAGAAATAAGATTATGGTGTAGCTAAGATCCCTTGCAAAACAGCAGTGGCAAAACCTGCTCGGGATCTGGAGTATAAAGGTAAATTATAATGCTTGGCAAATGTATGCACGGAGCTCCAAGTAGCAGCCTCTAAAATGTCTTTGGTAGCGGCTGTTGCCCTTGTAGAGTGAGGCCTGATGTTTTCTGGAGTTTTCTTCCCATGGTAGGAGTAACAAAATCTAATGCAATTTCCTATCCACTTAGAGATTGTCTGTTTTGAAATTGCTTTTCCTTCCATTCCTGTTGCATATGCTACCAGTAGTTGGTCAGTTTTTCTATTGCCCTTGGTCCTGTCCAGGTAGTAGCGTAGTTGTCTATGTACATCCAAGGTATGCAACAGTCTTTCCCCCATGTTCTGTGGGTTGGGGAAGAATGTAGGTAGATGGATAGCTTGATTTAAAGATACCCTGGAGACCACCTTTGGCATAAAAGTAGGATTTGTTCTCATGGACACTCTATCTTGATGGAAGATCAGGAAGGGCTGTACTGCCATTAATGCCTGTAGCTCAGATACCCTTCTTGCTGAAGTGATTGCAAGCAGGAAAGCAGTTTTCCATGATAAGTATTGTAAGTCTGCTGTTGCTGCTGGTTCGAAAGGAGGGAGTGTCAACTTTTCAAGCACGAAGTTCAAGTCCCACGCTGGCAATGGTGTCTTCCTAGGTGGCTTTACATTTTTATTTCCTCTCAGAAACTGCCTGAGCAGAGGATGTGAGAAGACTGGAGGATCCAAGTTGTATTCTGCTGAAATAGCTGATGCATGAATCTTAATGGAAGAATAGGACAGGCCGTTGTGGAAGAGCTCTGCCAAGTATTCCAGGATGTTGGCTATGTTTACCAGTGACACATTTTCTCCCTTTGTAGTACTCCAAATGTGATATCTTTTCCATTTTGCTGAATAATTTTTTTCTTGTTGAGGGTCTGCGAGCCTCCAAGATAATGTCTTTAACCCTTTGGGATAAATTTGGGTTATTTGGTCTTATGCAATGTTCCAGGCAGTCAGCTGCAGTGTTTTCAGGTTTGGATGCAGGGTGTTGTAGTTGTTCTGTGTTAACAGTAAGGGAACTAGAGGCAGAGTCCATATTTGTTCCCGAGACATGCTCCTCAGTAATGGGTACCAATGTTGCCTTGGCCAGTCTGGAGCTATCAGGATGATCCTTGGACGGTCCTCTTTGATTTTCAATAGCACCTTGTGCATCAAAGGAAGTGGTGGGAATGCATATGCTGTCAGGTTTTTCCAATTGAAAGATAGGGAGTCCACTTTCCAAGCAAGTGGGTGGTACGTCCTTGTGCAGAATTTCTTCAGTTGGTGATTGCGTGGGGATGCAAATAAGTCTATTTCTGGTAGCCCCACTTTCTTGTAATGGTTTTGAAGATGTCCGGATGCAGCATCCATTCGTGGGCATCCGTGGTAGTTCTGCTTAGTATGTCTGCTAGAATGTTTTCTTTTCCTGGCACAAAAATTGCTTGTAACTGGATGTTGAAGCTCAGGGCCACATTCCAGAGGTCCATTGCCATCCGGCATAGAGGGTACGAATGTGTGCCTCCCTGTTTGTTGATGTACCACATAACTGTGGTGTTGTCTGTCCTTATCAACAGTGGACCTTGTTGAAGAAATGGTCTGAATGTCTGAATTGCCAGTTTTACTGCCAGCATTTCCTTTTGATTTATGTGTAGGTGCAGCTGGTCTTGAGTCCATAAGCCTTGTATGCACTTGTCCAGCATGTGCGCCCCCCAACCGAGGTCTGAGGCGTTCGTTGTGATTGTCTGGCTTGGTTGAGTGCTGTGGAAGGGCAGTCCTTTGTTTGATTGACAGGCCTGAGCCCACCATTGGAATTCTTGTTTCAGGCATGGTATTATTGGAATTTGGGTTTCTAGGCTGTGCTTGTGCTGAGACCATAAATTCCTTAGGTACCACTGTAACTTTCTCATATGCAGTCTGGCATGTGGAACCAATATTATGCAGGATGCCATGTAACCCAAGGCTTGCAGGACTTTTCTTGCTGTTAGCTGGTTCTGCTTTGTTAATGCCAAGAAGTAGAGAGGGAGTTGCTCCTGTTTTTCTACTGTTAGGAATGCCATTTGTCTTGATGTGTCCAGTTGTTGGCCCAAAAAGGTTATCCTTTGGGATGGTATCAGCCTTGACTTTTTTATATTGACTGTGTATCCCAGGGCTTGCAGTAGATAAATGACCCTTTTCAAGTCTTCTGTCAGCTTGTTTTTGTTGTCCGCTTGTAACAGGCAGTCGTCCAGGTAAGGGTAGATTTGGATTCCCTGAAGCCTGCAATGAGCAATTACTGATGCCAGGCATTTCGTGAACACTCTGGGCGCAGTAGATAAGCCAAAGGGCAATGCTGACAATTGATAATGCTCTGATCCTGCAAGAAATCTGAGGTATCTTCTGCAATTTGGTCATATGGGGACGTGCAGGTATGCCTCCTTGAGATCTAGAGTTACCAGCCAAGACTCCTTGCCCAGCATGGGAAGAAGCTGCTGTAGGGTCAGCATTTTGAATTTTGGGACAATGAGGAATGTGTTTAAAGCGGACAGGTCGAGAATAGGTCTCCATTGGTTTTCTTTTCTTGGTACCAGGAAGAGTCTGGAGTAAAATCCCTGTCCTTGCTCCATAGATGGTACCTTTTCTACAGCTCTCATGCTTAGTAAGTGAGTTATTTGTTTTAGAGCTTCTGCCTTTTGATTTGGAGGTAGGTTTGGCATTCCTCTCTTCCTTGGTAGAGTATGGAAGTGAAACCTGTAACCTTGGTCTATTGTCTGCAAAATTCACTTGTCTCTTGTGATGTAATGCCAGTTTACTGAAAATAAGGCTAGCTTCCCGCCTAAGGGTGCTTCTAGTTGTTCTAGGCGGTGCCAGAGCCAAGTCACTGTGATTGTCCTGTAGTAGTGGTGGTGGCTGTATCTGTGGCTGTACCTCGCTGGTTGTTAGCCTGCCACTGACGTCCCCTGTAGGCACCTCTGGATTGACCTCTGCCTCTTGAGCGCCTATTCCTGCCTCTCTGAGCTCTGGAGGTGTCTGGAAAGGACCAATTTTTGGAGGGCCAATTCCTGCTAAACCTTGGAGGTTGGACCTGTAAGAAATCTTTCACTGTCTGGACAGATTTTGCCTTCTCTTCCATCTGTTGTGCAGGAGAGCCAAACAAATTGATCTTGTCCATGGGAGCATCTAGTAGCTTTGATTTGACATGATCTGGTAAGGCCTGCTCTTTTAACCATGCATGTCTTCTGATCACTGTGCCAGTCATGGCTGATCTAAAGGAAGCTTCCAGTGCATCATAGCCGCATTTTAAGGAATGATTACTGACCTGCTGAATGTTATGTACCATTTCCTGAACAGATTTTTTGTCTAATGGTTCATCTGAGGACAGCTTTTTAGTTAACTGGTCTAACATAAATTCTTGATACTGGATCATGTGGAATTGACAGTTCAGGGCCCTAGCTGAAAGAGTAGCTGAAGTGTAAACTTTTTTACCCCATCTCTCTAAGGACCTTGATTCCCTTTCAGAGGGGAGGGGGTTTTTGGCAGAGGTAGCTGCTACAGCCTTAGGTCCCTGGGAGACAGTTTCGGGATCTGCAAAAGGAGCCTTATACAAATGATAATGTGTGTCCGGGACCCTGTAGTACCTATCGGGCTTAGCAGGGGCCGGAGGAAGAGAATCAGGAGCAGTACAAGCATCATTAAAAGCATCATCCACAACAGTAAGTACTGGAGGAATGGCTAAAGGCCTATGCTGTGGCAAATGCAGGAAGGTTCTAAGCCTTTTCCTAGTGTCTGAAAATTCCTGGCCCTGCCATTGAAATTGTTCCCTCATAGCATGCAAGGTTTCCCCAAAAGAAAATTCCTCAGGCGGAGAGGCTGAAGGAATGGACTCTTCTGCATCAGAGTCCTCATAAGGAGAAAAGGGGGCCTCTGGAGGGTTTGAATTATCTGATTCATCAGAGGAGCCATCTGAAGAAACTGGCTCAGGGGGCTCTACTCTAGTCCTCTTCTCTGGAGGTGGGTGAGAGGCCCTGTCTGGATGTGGTTGGGATCCCCGGATCAAAGAAATGAGATCCTCTGCTAGACTAAGCATTTGTGAACTAGAACTGGGCCTGTGAGAAGGTCTTAGCGGGCACAGTTTTGGTAGTTTTTGCTGCTTTAGCCCTGGCAAAGGCCTTAATCGACATGGATGCAGGAGGCCTAGCAGCTCCACGTGCAGGGGTAGAAATATCCAAAGGGATAGTATCGGATAAATCCTGTGAACCTGCAAGAGCAGGTGGGATTTCAGTAGCAGATTCAGGCAAGCTGGATGAGGCCTCGGTAAGTGGCAAGCTTTCGGCCGAAGGAAGAACCGTGGACTCTGTTTCAGCCGAAACCGAGACACTCGCGGTTGGCTTAACCGCGGTTTCGGTCGAAACCGCGGACCGCGAGTGTCGGTCCTTTTCCTTGGGTTTTTTTAGAAATTTGCGTAGTCGGAGGATCCAACGGCATAATGTAAGCAAAATCGGAGCCGAAAAACTCTTCAGCAAATTCCGACCGACGTCTAAGCGTTCGTCGGTTGAAAGAAGCACAGGCTAGACAAGCTGCTACGTCGTGGGCTGGGCCTAAGCAAGGTAAGCAGTGAGAGTGGAAATCTTTATGAGGTATTTGTTTCCCACAAGTTAAACAGTTATTCACTTTTTCTGACATCGGCTGAGGCAAGAAAGAGTCCCCAACGGGGTACTTAGCTTTTTAGAAGTCTTCGGTAGTAGTAGAAGTATTCGGTAGTAGTAATCTCTGGTTCTGACCGACCGGCACTTGCGAACAGCTTCTGCTTCGGGCGCCACGCGGCAAGAAAGACTGAGGAAAATGGCGTCGGCTGATGCCTTTATACCTGAAGAACTGCCGCTATGACGTTGGGTGAAGTGCGACACCAGCCGAGGCCAGACCCAGACTTTGGAATCCGGCCGACCGAAGGGCTGCCTGACGACAGGACAACCCATTTGTAAGGACTACAGATGCATCCTTGAAGGACATCTGAGAAAATGCAAGCTCTGTTACATGGACATTGATAGTAAGATACAAGCAGTTAAAATGTATTGATAATAAGATACAAGCAGTTGAAATATTTTTAGTCCCTTTAATTGTATACACTGGTCAGGCATATTTTTATAAATCAGAAGAGAAGTTGTGGATAACAATTAAAGAGCTGAAGAATTTTAACTGGGAGGGGAAGACAGCAAGAGTCAAGTGGGATAAACTTATTCTTCCAATAGAATAGGGTGGACTGGGATTACCAGAGTTGAAGGGATATTTCAGAGCAACACAGTTAAGGCTCCAATACGTAGCAGAAGCTGAAAACCATAATTCAAAGTGGAAAGAAGAGATGATGATAAAACAGGGGGGAAAGCTCAAGCAACAAGGAGAGACTGGGATTTTGGATGCAGACCTTTAAGGAGAGCAACAATAACCATACAGAATATTATATTCATAAAGTAGCAGAAGGTCTTCTAAGAACTAAGCCAACATGGGAACAGAAAAAGGAGATTTTGCAGACAAGGATGACAGCAGCTAGATATACAGACATTAGGCAAGAGGGGGTGGGAACATACTGGAGAAAACTGTCAAAAGAAGTAAGGTACTGGGAGCAAATAACTACAGAGGGAAAGGTAACAGAATGGGAATATGCCAAGAACGTACTTGGACTGCAGGCTAAAGACTGCCTTCCATCTCAAAGACTGATATCAGAGTATAGGCAAACAGAAAGAAATAGGGGGGTCCTAAATGAAAGGCCAGTACTGATAGAGTTTTTAGTAGAATCTACAGCAGAAGGTGCCATTAAGAAAGAAGTAATTAATACAGAAGATAAAATATTGCATGACAACTTAAGAATCAATCAGGCAGCTAGAAAGGCCTTGGAAGAGAGATTAGATAAGTAATTCACAAAAAAAGCAATGGGGGGATATATGCATATATCCCAAATATATAACAAAATCTAGTAAATTTCGGATCTTTGCCTGGAAGTGCTTACACAGATATTTTTTAAAACCCAAGCAGACTTCAAAGAATTTTTTCTCAGGTAGAAAGCAAATGTTGGAGGTGTGATGGGGCAGAAAGAGTTATTTGGGAACATATTTTCTGAGAGTGTTAACGAGTTGCTATACTTTAAAGATTCCCTGCAGACTGCTCTGTTGGAGATGCTGGCCAATCAAGCTGGAGTGACTAGGGAAATGATTTATTTGAGCTATGATACATACTTGGAATTGACTAGACAAAGGAAAGCCTTGCAGAGTCTAATTATGATGGCTGACAAAAAAGCAATTGCTAGAAAATGGAAATCAAAGTCTAAACCAACTTTACTAAAAGTAGTGAAGAAAGTAGAGTTAAAACAACTGGAAATTGGATCTTTAGAAAAGGGTACGAGCAAATTACATAAGGAAAAAATGGTAACTGTAGGATCAGTACATGCAGAGGACGACTGAGGTTTAAAACAAGGCAGGATTTGAATGAGCTATGTAATGGCTGACTAACAATGACTGAAAAAGAATAAATGTTTGCAGCTACAGTTGTGTTGGCACATTTTGGAATGTACAATGTTTGCAACTGAGATTGTGTTGATATAGTTTATTGTAATTTATATAAATGAAACACTGCCTATGCCATACATGATGATTTAATAAAAGATGTACTTTGTTTAAAAAAAGATTCAATGACCCATCACTTAACCTTTCATTTCTCAGTTAACTATCACTTCAATTTCAATCTTTTGCTTTTCTGCTTCACTAAATATTTTACCTATCAATACATTCCCCAATTTTGTGTTCTTATAATTTCCTCTGTAGCATTTACAATGTGTGGATGTCTTCGTCTGGATACATCATCAAATATTTTTAGAGCTACAGTGGAAATATTGGTTAGTGCAGCTTTCCTTTCCCAGTCTATTTTTCCATCAATACTATACTATATCAGATTTCTTTTGTTCTCAAGACAGCACTTTTTATACATTTCAATAACCTCTTTTTCCAGTCTTTTTTTATTGTAGCACTTCATCAATCACATCTTTTTAAAGATATAGAGTTTCTTTACCTAAACATTGTTTTGTTCTATAAAAACCTCACATTTTTATTGGAATTTTTTTTTTATCTACATCTTTATTAAATTCACACTACATTGTTCATTAGCCTCATGCATTATGTATGTTTTCTTACAATCATTCACCCCAACATTACACAAATTGCTCAAATTCTGAACTCCCTTAAATTTTACTTCCTCTCCTAAAATTATTCTGCAACTTCCATTTATTTATATGTAATTTGTTCCTTACCTTTTCTAAAGATCTTGCCTCCCATCATTTTATCTCCTTTACAATATGTAATACTTCAGTTATGGTTGGTTTAGATTCCAATTTTCATTTTTCTTGTAATTGCTTTTTTGTCAGCCAGTACCATTAAACTTAGAAAGTCCTTACTATGTCTATGCAATTCTAATCCTATATCCAGGTTCAAAATAATAATACTTTGCTTAGTTACAATCATTTGCTTTCCCAACCTTTCTATCAAAGTACTCCGCAGGGAGTTTAAAACTTGCCAATCACCTCTCTTTCCCATCACACCTCCGGCAGTTGCTACTTCCTAGAGAAATAATCTGAAGTCTGCTTGGAGTATAAACCACCTATGCAAACACTTCCATGTAATCATCCTAGACATTCGGAACTTTGCTCCATACTTATGAGCTATGCAGTTATCCTCCCACTCTTGCTTTGTACACTGCCAATCTTTTCTAACTTCTTCCAATTGATTCCTGTAGTTATCATACAGCAGGTTATATGCTCTACTAATTATTCCTTTTTAACCAGCAGCTTCTGTTCTAGATTATACTAAAACCTCTACAAGTGATGGTCTTTTTAGTAGGATCCCCCTGCTCCTTTCTCTTTGCCTATACTCTGATATCATTCCTTGAGAGAGAATCTAATCTCTATCTTCCAGTCCAAATGCATTCTTGGCCTCAGAGAAATGCTTAAAATAATACAGGAAACAGCTAGACTAGACTTCATATTTCCTATCTATAACCAAAAGCAAACAGTTTTAAAATAAACTTACATATAGAGCAAGGGAGTGTTGGTGAGGTTGTCAGTTCTGAAAACAAATGCAAAATGCTCTGATTCTCTCTCTCCTTAAATTGATAACACAGTACACCACTGACTCATTTCAGATTACATCATTATTCTCTGTTTCCCAGGCTAACAGAAACTCAAGAGTGTAACAGCCCTTTTGATCTTGCAGCTGGTCAGGAAGCCAGAGCAATAAAAAACATTATACATGTAAATACTAGCCATTAACTCTGGTCCCAAAACAATGGGAAGAATTCCTTCATTCAGCCATCTCGGCTCCGAGTTTTGAGATCAAACAATTACACAATGCTTGACTTATCATCTTTCCTCCAGCAGAGTGCAATGTGGTTACATTTTTGAAGTTCGACATTTACCATAATTTTCTTACATTTAAGAGAACAAGCATGTCGCTTACAGTGATATTTACAAATGACAGAATTATATACAAAATCCTATCTAGCTAGGCTGGCAGCTTTCACATATTCACATACCTACATCCATACGCACACACACATTTATATGCGCATTACATACACACGGCTCCTTCTGCTGGTATGACTGTATCGTTATTACTAAGACTGCATCTTTACTATTATAATTCTTTGCTTCTTTTTTAAAGTTATATCAGGGGTGCATACGTAGTGTGCTATTTCAATTAACAAATCTTGCTGAGGAATACCAGTACAGCTGATTATATGTACCTTCATAAAATTAATACAGTCTATTCCTTCTAGTTTATCTGGTATAGCCAAAACTTTCCGGTTCTGTTTGTGCTCCACCCTCTTTCACCATTTTTGAAACATTTCGTCTTAAGAAGCCTCATATTCAGCCAGTCTTTCCTTCATTTCTACCTCTGATCTCTGCAGTTTTATCAGCCTATTAAAATTTATAAGTGAGTCTACTGTCACTAGAGGATGACAATATACAATTGATAAGAGTCTCTGCAGTCATAAGTGGAAACCCATATTCTAAGACTGGAATAATCTCACATTTTCAAGAGTTTGCTTAAGGTGTTAACAATTGTGACGTTGTGGTAGGAAACAAAAATGAACATAAATTTAGCAGAGACATTTGGGGGAAGTGAGTTGTTCATGCCAAAAACAAATATTTACATACTTGCTACACTGCGTATGTGAACATCCCATGGTGTGGCTTATAAATCTGAGAAACTTCACAAGTATTTGGCTGTTCCAATAAAACATGGATTTAATTTTTCTGACATATAGTGACAGTTCTAAGAAGTTAAATCAGGTCCCAAGTAAGGAATTTACCTTGCTGCTGCAAGGTCACACACAACTTTGTTTACAGGCTAAACACATTCAGTTACAATATTTCATCACTGATGGTCACCTGATGACAGACAGATGAGGGACTGAATTCCACCCACTACCACCAATGTGAAGATGGTGGATAGGATCGATTGTCCTTGGATCTACTCCACTTTACACAATTAAATCATCTTTAACCTAAAATCAGATGGCCACCAGAGCCTGCCGTCTGTGAAATTACACCACTGATGCAAAACAATTAAAAGTTAAAAAAAAGCAAACCAATATGAATGACAAAACAACTTAACTGGAGATTAGCCTAAACTCTATGCAAGGGAATGGGCATAGCTGCCCTTAATATGGGATTAAACCATCCATAGCCAAGAACAGACTTCACACTGAAAACCCTTCAGAGCAAAGTCTTTGGCCTAGCTTCCCAGATGCCTTTCTCACTACTCTCTCTCTGGATTTCAGTGCCTTCCAGTGTTCACTTGCACACAGTTAACTGTACTTGGAATAAACATTCAAACACACAAATATTACAATTCCACAGAAAGTTGATAATATTCTCTGATAATGCAACTTTCTGTCCTGGCCTTGACTAAGTAACTACCAATTATTCTCCCACACTTATCACTCTTAATAAGCCAAGGAATTATAAAGCACATACGGTCATGTATAGCAAAGTAGTTTGATCATGCAGAGATGGATGACAGCATCTTGTCATCATTTGGCAATAAACTCTATCAGTTAATAAAAAAGTAAAACAGACAAATCCACAAGTGTTTTAAAATTGAATAAATAAGAAAGAATTTGGTAAGCAGTTTGGTTACTGGTTAAATATGCAGAGAAATATACTTCTGCATTAAGAAAATAGTAAATAATCATTTTAAACAGATTAAAAGAAAGAAAGGCATCTGCCTAGACATAAATATTTTTCTATTCTCCTCTTAAACTAAGGGAATTACCAAGGCCTAAATTGGATGAATTTCTATAGAAAGACAAATGAGCAGAAACTAACAAGTCTATACACCACAAACTCCAGATCTTACTGACTTTCTTTTGATTCTTTACTCAATAGAGCCAGATTCAGTAATACCTACACGAAGTGTGCACCATTCTGAGTGACTAGACAATACAAGCATAACTCCTACCTTCTTCCTCCAAATCTTAGTGTTCCTACTGTTCTTCTTGCAACCTTAAATATTGAGGGGTTTTCATAAAGGTTACAACAAAGTGTAGAGTACATTTAAGTGTAATTTTTCTGAGTGAACAGACAGCACAAAAATGTGGTAGGGATGTTTTTGAATACAGACCGTGTGCACTTAGTGTAAGTGTTACTGAATCTGGCCCTACATCTTTTCTGCACAGAAAGCACAGATGTAGTTAAGCAGAATTTCATATTTATCTGTTAATGAGTTTGTTTTTCTACTATTGGCTATCTCTTTAAATTGTACTCGTTTCAGCTCTCTAGCAGTCTTTTAATCACAAGGCAGAATAATTATAGTCTGTATTTCAATGTCTGTTATGTATTTTACACACTATGTATAACTGCTGTAGCCGTCAGCAGAATGCATTTACAAACCTCATATACTTCTATATACACTACGTAAAAAAGATCACATACTCATTTTCTTTTCATGCAATGAGAGACATATACACTCTAGAATAACTCACATATTTTACCTTACCTTAGAGTGCAACTCAGAAAATAGTGGGAGACAATCAGATCAGCAACTACTGCTGCTCCTCATCTTACTGGCTTATAAACTTCCGCTGCAAAATCACACTATCATCACGATGTACAAAATAAGAGATCATGTTTGAGAAGTTTCAAAGCTATCATGACATAAGAAACTAACACTATGAGCCTCATATAGATCCCCTAGAACACGTGTGTCAAATACAAGGCCCGCGGGCCAAATCCAGTCTGCCTGGACATTTTATGTGGTCCGAGGTGAGGAGAGCCATTTGGCTGTGTCAGCGTCATCCCTGTGTGCCTGAATGGCTCATACAGCAATTACTCAAGTGCTAAAAAGAAGTGAATGGCAGAGGAGTTGTATTCTTTTTTTTTTTCTCCTATACTGAATATACTAGACTGCCAAGGCTGTATTTATTTTGTGTTTTTTTTTTTTTCAAATTAAAAACATTTCAAGCAGAATTTCTTGTCAGCATCAGCCATTATTAAATGTCTTGTGCTGTTATAAGACACGCTGTGTCAGCGTCATCCCTGTATGCCTGAATGGTGCGTAACATGTGGTGGTGAGGACAGTGATCGTCAGATGGCCGTGTCAGCATCATCAGTGTGCCTAAATGGTGTGTAATGTGGTGGCGAGGAGAGTGATCATTAGCGGGCTGTGTCAGCGCCATCCCTGTGTGCCTGCACGGAGCACCACTATCCAAGGCAAACATCCGTGAATCTAGCAAATGTCCGAGAGAAAAGCTGATGCAGGGTGGTGCACTTCCTACCTAGTTTAGATGATAGAAGATGCTGAAATGGTAACATTAGATTCTAATGTGGTGGCGAGCGTCATTCCTGATGGAGCACCTCTACCGAAGGCCAACATCCGTGAATCTGGTAATTAAAATGTTCAAAAGAAAAGTTGATGCAGAAGGAAGACAATTTAATGAAACATGGGAAAGCGAATATATGTTTATTCTTCGCGAAGACAAACCGGTGTGTATTTTGTGTTATGAGGCAGTGTCAGTGATGGAGTACAACATACGTAGGCATTTTGAAACCAAACATGGAGCCAAGTATGCTAAATATACACTTCACGAAAGACATAAAATTGTCCAAGAATTAAAAAGCAAACTGCAATCGCAGCAGAACATGTTTACTAAAGCTACAGCAAAAAATGATGCAGCAGTGAAAGCTAGCTATATTGTGGCTGAAGAAATTGCCCAAGCTTCCAAGTGTTTTTCAGAGAGTGCCTTTTTGAAGCAATGCATGCAAAAAGTGTGTGAGCAGGAGTGCCCTGACCAGATGCAGACTTTCCAAAATGTCAGTTTGTCAAGAAATACCACTGTAGATCGAGTTCGAGATCTTGCAGGAAATCTAACACAGCTGGCTGAAAAGGCATGCAGTTATCTAGCTTTTTCATTAGCTGTCGATGAAAGTACAGACAATACTGATACAGTGCAGTTGTCCATCTTTATACGAGCCATCAAGACGGACCTCTCTGTCACTGAGGAACTCTTGGGTGTAGCTGCAATGCATGGAACGACAACAGGGAAGGAAATTTTTGAGGCGGTGGAGAAGTCCATATATAATATTAAATTTCCATGGAAAAAGTTGGTGGGGCTAACTACTGATGGCGCATGTGCAATGTGTGGAGGAAAAAAAGGCTTGGTTGGACTAATGAAGGAGAACATGCTAAATAATGACTGCCACACACATCTGATTACCTATCATTGCATTATCCATCAAGAAGCCATGTGTGGTAAGGTTCGTGAAATGTACAATATAATAACCACAGTCACAAAAACAGTAAACGTTGGCTACTAAAGTGAGCCGGTTAATTGATGAGTTTGATCAGCGCTTCCCTGACTTCAGAGCACAGCACTGTGGCTTTGACATCTTTGCCAATCCTTTCACAGCTGACATCAACAGTGCGCCTCATCACCTTCAGATGGAGTTGATAGAGCTTCAAGCCGACAGAGGACTTTTACCATCTACTACCCCCAGACTTGATGCCACAGCTAAGACTTCATGCTATGTCCACCATGTTTGGGAGCACCTATCTGTGTGAGCAGATGTTTTCAATAATTAATCTAAACAAGAACATGCACAGATCATGCATCACTGATGAATACCTCCATGTTGTTTTGCGGGTTGCCACAGCGCAAGACATAAAACCAGACACTGACTCACTGACCAGCGGAAAACGGTCTCAAAGATCTGGCCAGAAAACAAGTAGGTGAGCAATTTCAAAACTTAAATTTCAATGTATTAAAAAAAACTGTTTTTGAACTTTTTTGCTTATAGTACACTTACAGTTTGTTTTGTGCTTTTTGTTATTTTCAGTACATGATTAATTCACCTTGCTGAGGCACACAGTGATGGCGCTGATGGAATTCAATGCTCTGTACACTGATTAATGCACCAGGATGGCGTGAGATATGGTCTCTCAGGATGATGAAGTAATCTTTACTTCTACTAGTCTTAGTAGATATATCTTAAAAAAAAAAAATAATAAAAAATGTGGCCCGCGACTTAGCCTATGTGTTTTTATTTCGGCCCCTTATGTGACTGAGTTTGACACCCCTGACTGGTGCCAAAATCACAGACTAAAAGAAAATGCCAAAAAAATACATTACTGTGCATCCTTTGGGAAGTCATTTGCCCCATGGAACTACCACAGTGACAATATGCCCTTAAGAATTGACCTAACTGCTCAGGATTTGGGAACCTATCTGGACAGTGACCTAACTTTTGACCAACATACATTTACTGTTGCAAAGAAAGTCCTTCTATATTACACAACCTATAAACTAAGGTATAGTGTCTACATTTAGAGATGTAATGAGGGCTGAGTAAAGAGGGACTATGACACCAGTCATACAATATATGTCTCCTTTAGCATGTATCTGTCCAGACACATGCAACAACTGGAATCACCAACAGAGATACTTACTAAAAGGATACAAGGCCTAAACAACATGCTCTATGTGGATTGACTCAAAGCCCTGTCACTATACTCAGTATCTTACAGAATCCTAACAGGTGACCTGTGTGCTGCATACAAGGCATCCCCCACCCCATCACTGATGGATTAACTGCACATCAGCAAGTCAAACAGCAGCAGAAATACTTGGTCTAGGGATCTAAACCTCTTCTGCAACATTTGGAGGGAAAATTATATCTCACAAAGGATACCGCTATTGTGGAACAGACTCCCCATCCACATAAAACAAAGTTCATCCCGCCCATATTCAACGACAACTTGGATCTATGAATACAAAGCAGAATATTTAATCAAGTACTGCTCTCTGTACTATTAATAGACATAGGTAGCTCCTAAATGCTTTATCCCATCCATGGGTCCCCTCAAATTATCTGTGGTATGATCCCAGTCATCCTTATTTTCATTAGAGATTATATATTTATCGACCATGGGATGGGTAAAGCCATTCTATAACTAAATTGAATAAGTTATTTCAAGTGCAAAAAGGGAAACTGGCTAGGCTTAAAATGGCTCACAAAGGAAGCTAGCCTAGTACTTACCTAAGAACTTATAAGCAGTGGCAACCAGTTTGCCTTCCTCTTGGAGATGGAGTTTCCATAAAGGAGTCCTGCAGCAAGACTATAAGAGACTCGTAACCCCACTATCTTCTACCAATTTCTCATGATACGAATTGGAACTGGTTGATGTCCAGAAAACCTGGCTTTGTGACCCTAACTCTATACATTCAAGGATTACTCCAAAACCATTTACTATTTATTGATCTTACTAATAATCACAAACAGTACAGATTTCCAGCTATCCTTGTAGCTTGAGCTGCTACCTACTACTCTGAAATGTATTCCCTCTTAGACAGATGCACTGAGGCATCCATACCAATATACCAATATCATGTAAGCATAATGGCAAGTTTAGAACTAAACCCATTTGATGGTGGTGGAACTACCACTTCAACAAACTCTAAGAACTCTGTAAGAACAAACAACACAAAAAAGCTCCCAAAAAATAATACAGAAAAGCTCCCGAAAATCAACAGAACATATCTACTTCATCATTACATCATTATAAAAAGGGATTTAAACTTATGTCTCTCAAACTTACCATTAGGAACTGCAAGGCCAACTTCAACTATAAATAGGAAGGTTAGAAGTAAACCTACAATTTTGTGATAAACTTATCACTAATGGTACCTCTTTCTCTGACCATTTCTTCAGTCAAAGTCTCTTCCAACATCACTACAACCACTCTTTTCTCTGTCCCCCTCCATTCCCCCTCACACCTCCCCTCCCAAGATCAATTTGGGCCATTTTTTTTGACACTTTCCATAATTAAAAACACTGCTTCCAAGGGTCCTGACAATATTTTTGGATACCTGCTAAAAAGCAAGAAGTCCCACATAACAAAATCCATATATCAATTCCTTAACTCAGTCTCTCCGTCAATTATGCCCCCAAGGTGTAGAGAATGGTAGTCATGGTGTCCTTGCATAAAAATGGTCCCTCTAGTGACACTGAGAATTATACACCTATTACTCCTGCTGCTTCTTATTTTTTTTTACATAAGGGCAGCACAGTGGATACAGATGTTACCTCACAGCAAGAGGTTCCTCGGTTCAATTCTAGACTGCAATGCTTTCTGTGTGGAGTCTGCATGTCCTCCCTGTATTTTCGTGGGCTTCCTCCAGATGTACAAGTTTCCTCCCACATTCCAAAGACTAATCTCCGCTTAGTCTTCTGTGCTATGAACCACCCATCAATCTTTGAACTCCTTCAACCAACTAAAACCACTGGTAAAGCAAACACCTATTCTACAGACCTAAACCTATATTCTTGCATCTCAAATGGCATGACAGATACTTGATGTATATCCCATTTCCAGAATAGGCTGCTTTAGCTATCAAGCAAAGTACTTACTTAACAACCGGGTGACTGCAAGTTTTCACCAGGGATACAGAAATAGGGGACACCATTAGTCTGCCACAGTACTGAATGATGTGGCTGAACTTCTTGATTGTCTTCTTTAACAGCAAGCCAACTATGAAGATGTGAGATCTGCAGCAGATGCTATTTTAAAAAAAAAAACAGTGTACTACATACTTTGACTTAGGTCCATAAGCAGACTAGTTGCGAGTTTGCTTTGCTTCCCTTGTTGAGGAACAGGCACTAAACACATAGTTAAAGGACAAGTCCATCCTCTCCTACAGTTTAACTCAAACCCTAGCCTTTTCTCCCTACAAAAAGTAACCTCCCTGTGCTCTACAAAACTTTTTCTTACTTTGGAATCAAATTAAAGGAAAGGCTACTCACATTTTGTAAGCTTAACTTCTTACATACTGCATGATATAGCACAGATACAAGGAAATCTGTATTTTTTTCCTGTCAGTTAATGCTCACAATCTTACACAGGCAATCAGTCTTGCTGACATCAGCAGCAGCCACAAAAAGTCAGTGATGTGAAACTTTTTTTTTTTTTTTGCATCAGAGAACCTAGCTGATATGGTCAACATCCATTTCTCCTTCTGCAGAGCAGTGGTGATTTCTGCAGCTGTGTACTGCGGTGGTAGGGGGCATAAAAATGGCAAATGCCTTGATATCGTATGACTAAAATATATTCTGACTTTTCTCTAAAATGTCAGATAAATTTGTAATACTACAATCAAGTCATCTTAACATTATATAAAGTGGTATACACAACCAACATTGCACATTAGAGAATCTTTATTTTGGTAATGAGAAAATAATTATTTTTCATTTGATGATGGCATGGTCTGTCTTGCACACTCTCAAGTTTCTGTAAGAATGTCCCACACTGGGCATCTAAAATGGCAAACTTAATAACGGACCAACTATTTTGTATGGCAATCCACTTGCAAACGATATTTTCTTTAACGTCAACAATTTTACAGAATGGTTTTGATGTAGTATGCTACAATATAACAAATTATGAGATAGCAAAGCAACAGAAGTGGAAAAATGTAGTTTATGAAGGCATGTGTCTCAATAAAAAAAAAAAACAAATTCAAAACCAAGTAGTTTTATAAGGCCCAAGTAGCCTAATGGATAAGGCACTGGCCCCGTAAGGCAGGAATTGTGGGTCTGAGTCCCATCTGGGGTGATATAATCTTAATCACACTGTTTAATAGTTATTGTCATGCTATACTATACTATGTTACTTAATTAAATGGAGCTTTTCTCCCCGGGCCTCCGCTGAAAAAGGACAATTGTCCAGCTGGACCTTCCCGGCAAACAAATGTAAAATAAAAGTATATTTTATGCTGTGCTTTTAAAATACTTTTGAGCACAAACAGAAAGCACATTAGCAAGTTTCTCCAACATTCAAGACAAAGAAAACAAAGTCATAATTCTACTGCTCCAAGCAAAGGGTCAGAGGAAGGTTCATAGCAAGTACTAAGCTAACCATCCTTGTGAGCCATTTTAAGTCTGATCAATTCCCTCAGAAGTGAGAATCAAACCCTGTACCTGTGAATTAAATACCTTAGCAGTTATGCCAACCCCCAACTCCCTACAGGACTGACCTAGTCCTCTGTAGTGTTGCTTAACAGCTCTTGGATTGCAACGGTAGCTTTGACACCTCATGCAGAGTGTTCGTGAAAGTTTGTCAGTAGACAATCACTTCAAAAGCCTGAAATTTAGCCACTTTCTGGCAGACGTGTAACTAGTGAGAAAGTACAGTTGTGTACACTTACCATAAATGTAGATGTTCGAGTGTATTCACTGTTGCAGTCATTACAATTGGGTTATCCTGCTGGCAGGCTAACCTCAGTTGGCCTGAATTCCAAAGTCTAGGTCTGGCGTCGGTCGCTGCTGCCTCTTCCCTGACGTCAGTGCGCCAGGGGTATAAAGGATGCAGCTGATGCCATTTTCTTCAGTTTTTCTTGCCCCAGATGTCAGGTGCCCCTAAAAGGGTAGGCTAAAAATATGTCAATAAAGCATGCATGCACCAAAGTATATATTTTGCCTTCATCTACAAGCAAATACACCACATAGGTTGTATAGACTACAGAAGTACAGATAAGTTCCAGCAAAGAAAAGGGGGATGGTGGGTGGGTAACCTGGACTGCAACAGTGAATACACTCGAACATCTACATTTATGGTAAGTGTACACTACTGTACTATGTTCTTCGTGTTTTACTGTTGCAGTCATTACAATTGGGTTGAATCCCAAAGCTAAGGTTGGGAGGCTGGAGCTAAATAGCATTAGGAGCGGCTATTAGGCCCTGCAGAACTACAGTGGCAAAGCCTGCTCTGGAATTAGAGTAGAGTAGTAAGTGATAGTGCTTTGTGAAGGTGTGCATTGAACTTCAAGTAGCAGCCTCTAAAATGTCTTTGGTTGGTACTCCCCTGAGGAAGGCTGCTGCTCTAGTTGAATGTGGCCTAATGCCCTTAGGTACTGGCTTGCCATGTTGTGAATAGCAGAAACAAATGCAGTGGTCTATCCACTTTGAAATGGTCTGCTTTGAGATAGCCTTTCCTTGTGATCCTGCAGCATATGCCACTAGTAGTTGGTTCTGTTCAAATAGAAGCGTAGCTGTCTGTGTATGTCCAAAGAATGCAGAATTATCCCCCCCTTATTTTGTGGGTTTGGATAAAAGGTAGGCAGATGAATAGTTTGGTTAAGGGCCACACTGGATACTACCGTAGGCATAAATGTTGGGTTTGTCGTCAGAGAAAAACCTGTCTGGATAAAACAATGATAAAAGGTTCCACAGCCATGAGTGCCTGTAGTTCTGAAACTCATCTTGCAGAAGTTATTGCAAGGAGCAGAGCTGATTTCCAAGATAAAAACTTGATATCAGCTGTAGCTGCTGGCTCAAAAGGAGGCAGGGTGAGTTTTTCCAAGACATAATTGAGGTCCCATGCAGGTATTGGTGATCTCCTTGGAGGCCTTACATTTTTGGCCCCTCTGAGGTACTGCCTTAATAATGGATGATAAAAGATTGGTGGCTTTGTGTTGTAATGAGCCGAAATGGCACAGGTATGAATTTTTATAGATGAAAAGGATAGGCCTTTGTCCAGCATCTCAGTCAAGTATTGCAAAATCTGAGCAATATTTGGAACAGCTGTGTCAGTTCCTTGTGCCTGATTCCAAGCACAGAATCTCTTCCATTTTCCAGCATAGGATTTTGTCATACTAGGCCTCCTGGCCTCCAAAATGACATTCATCACTGCTTTAGTGAGGGTTGTGTTTTGTATGACTACATTATCCACCATGCTGCCAGATTTAAGGTCTTGAGTTGGCTGTACAGGATCTGATTGTTTTGCTGGGACAGTAGTTGAGGCACTTGAGGTAAGGTCCAGGTGGGGCATTGAGACAAGTTCTTTAGGACTGGATACCAGTACTGGCATGGCCAGTCTGGAGCAATCAGTATCATTTTTGGCTTCTCCTGTCTGACCTTTAGGAGTACCTTGGGGAGGAGAGGCAGAGGAGGAAAGGCATATACTGTTAAGTTTTTCCAGCTGAAAGATAGGGCATCCACTTTCCATGCTTGTCTGTGATAAGTCCTTGTGCAGAATCTCTTTAGTTGGCAGTTGTGAGGTGAGGCAAATAGATCTATGTCCGGGCATCCCCATTTCCTTGTTACCATGCTGAAGACTTGTGCATCCAATTTCCACTCGTGGGGATCCATGAGGTTTCTGCTTAGTTCGTCTGCCAGAATATTTATCTTCCTGGCAGGAATTGTGCCCGCAGATGTACTTGGTAAGTCAATGCTGTGTCCCACAAAGTCATGGCTAGTCTGCAAAGAGGGTAAGAATGAGTGCCTCCCTGCTTGTTTATACACCACATGACCATGGTATTGTCTGTCTTTATCAGTAGTTGTCTCGGATGAAGTAGGTCCTTGAAGGTTGTCAGGGCATTCTGCACAGCCAGCATCTCTTTTTGATTGATATGTAGATGCATTTGGTTTGAGGACCATGTACCCTGAATACATCTTCCTGCCATGTGGACTCCCCAGGCATAATCCGATGCATCCATTGTTAATGTCGGTGTGGCTGGGGGTAGAGTGAATGGCTGTCCCTTGTTCTGGTGACAGGCCTTCGCCCACCATTGAAACTCCTGTTGCAGGCAAGGTATGAGAGTAACTATTGTTTCCAGGGTGTGGCAATGTTGAGTCCAAACACTTAAGTACCATTGAAGTTTCCTCATATGCAGTCTTGCATATGGAATTAGTAGAATGCAGAATGCCATGAAGCCCAAAGCCTGCAGAATTTTTCTTGCAGATAACTGGGCCTTTGTTGCCAACAGTTTGAAATATGTAGTCAGTTGCCTTTGTTTGTCTGGCGTGAGATAAGCCATCTGGGCAGTTGTATTTAAGCTTGCACCCAGGAATATTATCTCTTGAGAGGGTACTAGTTTTGATTTTTGCTCGTTGACTGTGTACCCTAGGCATGGTAGTAATCTCTTTACAAACACCAGATGCTGTAGTAGAATGCCCTTGTTCTCTGCTTGAATGAGGCAGTCGTCCAAGTAAGGATATATTTGTATTCCTCATTGTCTGCAGTTTGCAATTACTGGTGCCAGGCACTTTGTGAAGACCCTGGGCGCAGTAGATAAGCCAAAGGGCAGTGTAGAGAAATTGTAGTGCATTGAGCCAGCTTTGAATCCGAGGTATCTTCTGCATGTTTGTCTGATTGGGACATGATGGTATGCCTCTTTTAAATCTAAAGTCACAAGCCAAGCCTTCTTGCCCAACATAGAGTCAACATTTTGAATTTTGAAATATCCAGATATGTGTTTAGAATAGATAGGTCCAGTATTGGTCTCTAGGCTTTGTCCTTTCTGGGTACCAAGAACGGTCTTGAATAGGATCCTTGTCCCTGCTCTTGCTCTGGTACTTATTGAATGGCCCTCATGTCCATGAGGGATGAAACCTGTTTTTGTGCCTCTGCCCACTGATGCTTTGGCAGGTCTGGCTAACCGTTTGCCCTTGGCAGGGTATGGAAATGAAATTTGAAGCCTTGCGACACTATGTTTAAGACCTATTTGTCCTGGGTTATTATGTGCCAATTTTGTGAAAAAAGTGCTAGTTTTCCCCCTAAAGGTGCTGCCAGAAGATAAGTGCTTGGCGCAGGCAGGGGGAAGTCATTGTGACTGTTTCCTGTATGGCTGTGATTTGTCTTCTCCAGTTTTGGAGGTAGAAGCACCCCATTATTTAGACCTGTATGAACCTTGGGGCTGGGATCTGCCTCTAGGGCATCTGTACCTGCCCCTTTGTGGCCTGTCTGACACTGGAAAGGAATCCTTGACTGTTTACATAGATTTAGCTTTGTCCTCCATTTTCTCTTCTACTTTAACACCAAACAAAACATCATGCTGTAATGGAGCATCTAACAATTTTGCGTTAACATGATCAGGTAGATTTTGTTCCTTTAACCAAGCATGCCTCCTAATGACAGAACCCATAACTGCGGCCCTGCAGGAGGCCTCCAGAGAATCAAACCCACATTGCAAAGTACGCTTTCCAACTTGTTCAGCTGCATGCAATAAATCCTGCATTTCTTTGTTTTCTGCACATTCAGAATTTATCAATATTTTCTGTTTAAGCAGTGACATAATAAATTGCTGATATTTGAGCATATGAAACTGACAATTTAAAGCCCTTATAGCCAAGGTAGCAGAAGTGTAAATCTTTTTTCCCCATCTGTCCAGTGCCCTAGAATCCCTGTCAGAGGGAGTAGGGTTTTTTGCAGTGGAAGCCTTGACCCCTTTGGGACCCTGAGAGATAGTTTCTGGGTCAGCAGCAGGGTTTTTGAATAGGAATTTATGAGAGTCAGAAACCCTGTAGTACCTGTCTGTCTTAACAGGAGCTGGAGGTAAGGAGTCAGGGGTCAGACTTGACTCTGAAAATACATCATCTACAAAGTCTAACACCGGTGGGATAGCCAGGGGCCTGTGTTGTGGTAGTAAAATGAAGTCTCTGAGCCTTTTCTTAGATTCTGAATAATCTTGTCTCTCCCAGTGGAAATGCTCCCTCATGGTATGTAAAGTTTCCCCAAAAGAATAATCCTCAGGAGGAGAGGCTGAAGGGATAGATTCTTCAGCATCAAAATCCTCATAGGGAGGGAGAGTGTATTCCTGATCAGAAGAGGAATCAGATGAAATAGAAACCTAATCTGAAGATTCATATTCTGTCTCTTGCCTAGGCCTCTTATCAGGAGGGGGATGGGAACCCCTGATCAAAGTAATTAGGTCTTCGGCCATTTTGAGCATCTGTTTTTTAGGCATGGAGGCCTGTCCATGAGGCTGTTGTACTTGTTTCTTTGTCTTTAAAGGTGCTTTAGTCTTTGCCTTTGAAGCGGACGTCGTAATTGAGTAGGTCTGAAAACATCCTCAAAAGCAGATGCCTGCTCAGCGGCTTCGGACCCATCTGAGGAAATAGTTTCCGAAGGTCCAATACTTTGAGCTTCCAGCAGCCTGGTCGACTCCACGTGGGTGTCGGTAGCGGCCTGCGAGTCTAAAGCAGCGGTCGCCAGGGGCTGCAAAGACACCTCACTGAGAGCCGGTGAACCGGCGACTGGCTTAGAAGAAGCCTCGTTGTCAGTTTTGGACCTTGGATGCCTGTCCTTTTCTTTGCGTTTCTTGTGAATTCCGGTAGTCGAACGGCTATCCGACGACATTGTATAGTTAAATCTTCTGCCAAAACAGTGAAATGCAAAATCGTACCGACGCTTAATACTGCGTTGGTTAAATCTAGCACAAAAATGACAACTAGCAACGTTGTGTCAGGGCCTAGGCAAGGAATACAGTAGGAATGAAAGTCCTTATGAGGTATTTGCTTCCCACAAGAAATACAAACATTAACTTTTTCTGACATCGGTCTGGAGCAAGAAAAAAGTTTCCCCAATGGGGTACTTAGCTTTTAATGAAGAATTCGGATCTGAAATTCGAACACAAAAATCTCAGGAGTCGGACGACCGGCACTTGCGAATTGCTTTTGCTTCGGGCACCATGCGGCAAGAAAGACTGAAGAAAATGTTGTCGGCTGCATCTTTTATACCCCTGGTGCACTGACGTCAGGGAAGAGGCGACAGCAACCGTGCCGGACCTAGACTTTGTTATTCAGGCTGACTGAGGGTTGCCTGCCAGCAGGATAACCCAATTGTAATGACTGCAACAGTGAAACACGTAGAACATTAGCTTAAAACAAGCTCTGAGAGAAATGCATACGGTGATCATTCAGTAAAAAATATAAACACACCTACTAAAGAAGCCGTGTAAGATGCCTGTGACACACACTGCTGACACTATTTCAGTGGAATAATAATGTCTAGTATGGTTAATATAAAAGGGACTTGAAAGGTATTCTGTGAAGGGGACAAGAAAGCATTAAAACAAGTGCATGCTAATATGATAACCATCATGTCAGCCACAGGTTTACAAGACGCACCTAGAGTTACTTTAATGAATTAAAATATCCTGGAAAACCAAGATACAATAAAAAAAATATTCTGAGTTCCAAGGTGGAGTTCCAATTTAATAAAGCCAATTCTAGAACATTAAAAAAGTCAGGAACCCTAGTCCATAAGGGTGACTGAGCAGCTGGTGGTAATCTAGTCATCTGAAGAGAAGAACCTAAAATTATCTAAAAGAAGAAAGGAGTGGTAATCAAAGATAGGTAAACCATCCTCCACACAGATCTTCAGCAACTTACAGACTGTGCAGACAGAGTCAGGAGTTCAGCATAACAAAGCACAAAGATTGTTTGTACTTCAAAAGGAAAAATGCTACATCAAGCATCTGTAGGACTCCCCTGAGCAGGCTACAGGCAGAAAAAGATCCATTGTTGGTGGGTGTTGATGCAAAGCATTTGACAGAGTAAGCTAGAAGTTTATAAGCAGGGAGATGGAAGCATCTGCATTCCCTGATAAAATTAAAAGGTTGATTAGGATGATATATGAGGGACTGCGGAGAAAATTAAAGTGAGCAGGTTCCTCTCTAATAATTTTTGCTTAAGCAGAGGAGCCGAGGGGCAGGGGTGTCTTGTTTCCCCTTTGTCATTTGCACTATATTTACAAACACTGGCAAAGAAATAGGAATGCCAGGATTTCAAATTTTATCTGTAGTCAAAAAGCAAAATTTCATAGTAGATTTTCTGCTTTCTCGTGCAGCAAAGCCCCACCTCACACATGCACATAGCTATGTCACTCTTTGTACTTTTTTAATCAGTTCTGACAACACTGCATCTTGGGGGGGAAAGTAATTTATTCTGCACCAGTATTACTCAGATAGGTGCATTTTCACACTGAGCAACTGTCATAAAACAGATTACTCCAACCAGTGAATATTTCCGGATGAAATTACAAGTTATGTACTCACCAGAACTATGCATCTGTGTTGTCCATTTTCATTCTTCCTCACTAATGGGATCAAATCCAATCCTCAGATCTGACTCGGTCGCATATATTAGACTTCAGATCCAGCTCTCAAGCTCCTCCCTCTACCCATAATGCTCTACTCCAGCTCCATTGCCTCAGATCAAGTTTGCTTCCTATTTTCCCAGTAGTCTAAGAAAGAGAAAGAATAGACAGAAATAAAGATGAGAAAGAATGTAAATGGACAACACAAATGCATATTTATGGTGAGTACATAACATAAATCTGACATAGTCATTTTCATTCTTCCTAACTAATGGAACAGAGTTCCCAGCTATGTAAACCTTCTGTGGTCCTCATGGAAGGATATTCCGGAACACTGACGAAACAAAGGATTCTCTGTTTCTGGGTATGATGTCCAATTTGTAGTGTGAATTAAAGGTATGAGCTTTGGACCATGTGGCTGCTGCACAAATATCATCAATAGAGATCCTTGGCCAAAAAGCTGATGAAGAAGACAAGGATCGAGTTGAATGAGCTCAGGGAGATCTTGATAATACTAAACATTTCTGAGAATAAATCAATGAAATGTAATCTGTAATCCATTTAGCTATGGTAAGTTTTGAAACTGACTGACACAGGCAATTTGAGGAAAAGGATACGAAAAGCTGCTCTGACTTTCTAAACCACTTTGTCCTGTTAAAGATAAAAGATTAAATAAAAAACTTAGTTGTCTACGTATATCAAGGAGATGTAGCATGCACTCTCCCTTACTGGAAAAATTAAAAAAAAAAGATTGAGAAATTAATGGACTGGTTGACATTATTTTCAGAAGCCCCTTTAGGTACAAAGAAGGATTAGTCTGTAGAGAAACCCTATCTTTATGAAAGATAATGCATGGGGGTTTCAGTGATAGAGCCTGGAGTTCAAAAATGTATTTTGCTGAAGTTATTGCTACCAGGAAGACCATTTTCCATTACAGAAATTTTAGATCACAACTGTCTAACAGTTCAAAAGGTTTCTGATTTAAACCCTGAAGAACTGCCGTAGGGTCCCAAGGTGGTGAGGGATCCTTTACCAGAGGTTTGAGGAGAAAAATGTCCTTCAAAAAAGCTTTACACAATCTAGAAGAAGCCAGGGAGTATGTATTTTCTGAATGGAAATTCTAGACTGCTGTCAGCTGAAGTTTAATTGTAGAAAAACTAGCTCCTTCATTAAAAGGGTTGTAAGACAAAGAATAACTACAGAAGTTGAAGATGAAAAAGGGTTGATGTTTTGGTTAAAAGCCCAGATAGAGAAAACCTCTTCCATTTGCTCCTACATACTTTCTTGGTGGAAGTTTTCTGTGATGCCAAAATAATGTTGCAAATTGGGGAAGAAAGCCTGGACTGTGAGTGTTACTAGAAGTGAAGAAACCATGCGATTAACCTGAGGGCTAAGGAAATCCTGACGGGGATCCAGTATCCATGGAGGATAACAAAGATGAGACCATAGGAAGGGGTACCAAACTAGCCAGGGCCAGACAGGGACAATAAGGATTACAGAGCTCTTCAGCCTGATTGCTTTCTGTAAGAATTTTGGAAGAAGTGGAATAGGAGGATAAGCATAAAGGAGACAGGAGGTTCAAGTGTGAAGCAGAGCGTCTCTCGGTGAATCCCCCTTGGGGGCTCAGAGCAAAGTACTTGCTACACTTGTTGTTGAGAGAAAAGGCAAATAGGTCGCAGGCAGGTTAGCCACAACGTCTGAAGATCATATTAGTTACTGACTAGTTGAAAGACCACTTGTGAAGCATCAGTAATTATCTGCTCAGTTTGTCTGCCAGCACATTGGTTTTCCCTGGAATGTGCATTGCAATTAGAAAGCGGTCTGCAGAAATCACCCATTCCCATACTCTCATGGCCTCAATGCACAGAGGGTAAGATCGGGTTCCTCCTTGCTTGCTGGTGTACCAGACTACCGACATACTGTTGGTTTGAAATGCAGTAGTACCCAGAGGGAGAGATTCTTGAAATGCCTGTAATGGTAAAAGGACTGCTCTCACCTCTAGAACGTTGATATGCAATTTGGCCTCTTGGGGGGACTACATGCCTTGCACCATCCTTCCCAAGAAATATGCCCCCATATTAGTTGTGAAGGATCCGTGGTCACTGTGGCAACTGGATTCAGAAGAACAAAGGGTCTGCCCAGAAAGAGATTTTCGGAATGAATCCACCAATGAATGTGGTGCTTGCAAATTGGGGTGAGTTTTACTTGAAAGGATAGGGGCTGATGTAGAATGGACCACTGCACAGCTAAGGTCCACTGGAGAATTCGCATAGAGAAGCATGCTAAGGGAAGCAGTATTGTGCCAACTGATACAGACCCCAGTGCTCGAAGCACTTACCTTGCTGAAGAAGTATGAGAAAGAATATCCTGTTCCTGATGTCTTAAAGAAGCAATGCAGTGGAAAGGTAAGGATGCCACCTGAGTCACAGTATTCTAAAGCATTCAGATGAATTCCAGGCTCTGAACTGGAGCAAGCTGTGATTTGGCGAGATTGATTGAAATGCCCCAGGAGTTGCAAATCTGGAGCAAATAGGAGGCAGTGAGGAGGCAATCATCTAGACTTGGAAACTCCTGGAATCCTTTGAGCCTCAAGCAGGCTGCTACCACTGCCATGCATTTGGTAAGCACCCTGGGGGCTGTGGCAAGTCCAAAGGGCAGAGCTCTGAATTGGTGATGACTGGCTCCCAGCCAAAAGCGAAGATGCCTTCCAGATCATCTGTCTATTTTTATAGGATAGTATGCATCCTGAAGGTCTATAGAGACCATCCAGTCATCCTTGTGCAGAAGGGGCAGGATGGACTGAACAGTGACCATTAGAACTTTGCCTTCTTCACATACTGGTTTAAACCACTTAGATCCAAAATGGGTCTGAGGTCCCCTGTTTTCTTTGGCACTAAAAAGAAGCACAAGTAAATTCTGAATCCTATCTGGTCAAGTGGGACCTTCTGGATGACTCTTTTCTAGCAGCTTTTGTATTTCTTGTGCTGCTTCCTTCCTCTGACTGTGTAGAACATTAGGAAGTTTCTTCCTCAGACAAGGAGGAAGGAGGAAAAGAGTATGAAATAACCTCTGGATATTATTCTTAGCACCCATAAATCAGTTGTGATATTTGTCCAGGCATCTAGGTGCAAACAGAGTCACCTCTGACTGTCTCCAGAGTTGGACAGTTGGGCAGCACTTCAGGAGCGCTCATAGGGCCCGTCAGAAAAAGGTCCTCTAAAACCATGGCTCTGTGGGCCACCTCTGCCTCTACGGTGAAGTCTACCATTAAAATTCCTCTCCTCTACCTCTGGAGGAATTATCCCCACTTGAATTCTGGAAAGGTCCCTGAGATTTATGGAACCCACAGCAGACACAGTCTTTCCTTCTTGTTCACTGCAGGCAAGCACATCCTTAACCAATGGCCCAAACAAGGACATCTTAAAGGGGTCCACAAAGTCACACAGCCGCACCCAGGCATGACTCCTAATGGCAATACCTGACTTGGCTGCTCGTGAGGTACCCTCACTTGTGTGAGATATCAGCGCATCTGAAATGAGACAAAAAAAGAGTGGCCAGCTGAGAAAAAGTACTTTTGAAATCCTCAGTAGACATGAACTCAGACAAAGAATTCGATACAGCAGAGAGTCGACTATTCAAACTAACTGGGACCTAGGGTTGTTCAGATAATCAAACATACATCAAACTGGATAAAAAAAAAAACTTCTAAAATCTTGTTTTTTTTTTCTGAACGCAGGGAACACACTTTTCAACCACTGAGCGATTCCAGGGAACAATAAAGAATACTTTTTCACACACAAGCAGGCTACACGCTCAAAAAACACGCATGAATACATAGAATTATATATTTAGACTTTATGATTTTTCCTACTTGAAAACTTTGGACAGCTGTGTTCTGGTAACAGACTGCTCAGATAACTGACATTTGGATAATCCAACTCTCTACCATAGTTCTTTAGTCAAATCTCTCTGCAGCCTAGTAAAATGTACCAATTAATTAAGTGACCACAGAGTGAAGGTAGCTGAGACGTATACTCACTTTCCAAATTTATCCAACACTCTGGAGTCCCTGTTTGGCGGTTGGACAGAAATGTTCTGCTCATCTAGCTCTTTTAGTGGCCACCGCCATCCCCATATTGCATTAACTGGTATCCTGTGCTTCAGTGATGACGGTCTAAAGGAGGGGCCAAAAATCTGTCCGGGCACTTGGAAGGAATTGGACACTACTGAGCCAATTCTCAAGACTGGCAGGAAACCAGGTCAATAAGTTCATCTGCCGGGGGGGGGGGGGGTCACCCACGATGTACATGGGCCAGCCCCCAAAATCTCCAAGAACACCGATTCTTCAGGAGGAGTTTGTGATGACCAGCCACCTTTCTGCTTAAGGATTTCTAGAATATCACCAAATGACATGTCATCAGGTGGTGATCTGGGGGAATCCTTCTCCCTCAGGGTCTTCTGTAAGAGGCTCCATGGAGGAGTCTATGTGTCTCCTCTTATACATCCTATTCCGACAGACCTCCTCTGTGGAATGTTCAGGGGAGGTATCAGAAGAAAGGTGAAGTTCCTCTAGAAGAACTGTCTAGAGACTAACTGGAACTGGCTGTCCCTCTGGAGAAGGTCTGATGAACTCACAGCTTGGAGCCAAAATGGGATAGAGAATAGAATCCAACACATGAGATGACGGTTTTCTAGGGAGAGAGAGAATGCCCTTTCTGCCACCTAGAATGCCAATGGACCAAGAGAAAAGTACAGTTTTGTACCTACCATAAATGTAGATGTTCGAGGATCCACATTGCTGCAGTCCTTACTATTGGGTAGTCCGCTGTCCAGTCGGCCCGAATACCAGAGTATATGGCTGACGTCGGTCAGGGCGCATTAGACTGACGCGTAATGCGTCAGGGTACTAATGCGCATGACCGACGTCATATCCTCAGTCTTTTCTTGCCCCAGATGTCAGAAGACCCTAAAAAGACAAGGCTCAAAATACCTGCACCAAAATTATGTACAATATATACAAAAATATATACAAAAATATCAACATATAACCTCACCTACACAACCACCCCTAAACACAGAGAGAAAGGAGGGAGGGTAAATTGGACTGCAGCAATGTGGATCCTCGAACATCTACATTTATGGTAGGTACAAAACTGTACTATGTTCTTCGTTCCACATTGCTGCAGTCCTTACTATTGGGTAGAATCCCAAAGCAGAGGTAAGGGAGGCTGGCAAATCATAAAGAAGTAGGAGCTGACAACATGCCCTGCAAAACAGCTGTGGCAAAACCAGCCCTAGACTTAGAGTAGATAGGAAGGTGATAATGCTTAGAGAAAGTATGCACTGAACTCCAAGTAGCTGCCTCCAAAATATCCTTAGTTGCCACCCCTTAGAAATGCTGTTGAAGTGGCAGTAGCCCTAGTCGAATGAGCCCGAATCACAGGTGGAATCTCGTTGCCATGATGGGAATAACAAAATGCAATGCAAAAGCCAATCCACCTAGAAATAGTTTGTTTTGACACAGGCTTGCCCTCTGAACTCAAAGCAAAAGAAACAAACAACTGCTGAGACTGCCTAAAATCCTTAGTCCTGCTTAAATAATAACGCAATTGCCTGTGTACATCTAAAGTGTGCAAAATCTTTTCCCCTTTATTTTGGGGTCTGCATAAAAAGTAGGCAAATGAATAGTTTGGTTTAAAGCCACACTAGAAACCACCTTAGGCATAAAGGAAGGATTAGTACGTAATGATACCCTATCCTTATGGAAAATCAAAAGGGCTCCACTGCCATAAGGGCCTGCAACTCAGACACCCTTCTTGCAGAAGTAATAGCCAACAGAAAAGCAGTCTTCCATGACAAGTATTTCAATTCAGCAGTAGCCGAGGCTCAAAAGGTTGTAGAGTAAGTTTTCCAACACAAAATTGAGATCCCAAGCAGGAGTAGGAGCTCTACGTGGGGTCTTATATTCTTTGCCCTCTAAGAAACTGCTTGAACAAAGGATGCGAAAACAATGGTGGGTCACAATCATAGTGAGCTGAAATTGCTGCAGCATGAATCTTAATGGAAGAGAAGGACAAACCTTTGTCCAATAACTCAGTAAGATATTGAAGAGCCACACTCAAATTAGGCTCAGAAATCTCCAAATTCTTTGCTGTACTCCAAAATAAAAATCTCTTCCATTTTTCTGCGTACACTTTCCTTGTACTAGGTCTTCTAGCTTCCATAATCACATTTAAAACTTGTTGAGGAAGTTGAGACCTGCTGTGTTTCAACACAGAATATGCCAGGCTGTTAGATGAAGAGAGTGAAGCTTGACATTGAGCAGATGACCGTCCTTCTGAGATAACAGATGAGGAATCAGAGGTAAAGGCCATGGAGGCTTCTTTACCAGACTCCGTAGTAGTGGGTACCAGTGTTGCCGAGGCCAATCTGGAGCTATCAAAATCATCCTTGGCCTGTCTTGTCTGACCTTTAATAGTACCTTTGGAAGAAGAGGCAGAGGTGGAAAGGCATACACATGAAGGTCTTTCCAACTGAAAGACAGAGCATCCACTTTCCAAGCTGTGTGATGAAACCCCTTTGTGCAATACTTTGGCAGCTGGTGGTTTAGTGGAGAAGCGAACAGATCTATGTCTGGAGTTCCCCATGACACTGTCAATTTCTGAAATACATGAAGATCCAGTTTCCACTCGTGGGGATCCATGATTTGTCTGCTTAACACATCTGCTAAGGAGTTCTGTGCTCCGGCAGAAACCTTGCCTGAAGAGTTAGTTGCAAGCTTAGCGCAGTCTCCCATAAAATCATTGCTTGCCTGCATAGAGGATAAGAATGTGTTCCCCTTGCTTGTTGATGTACCACATGACAGTTGTGTTGTCTGTTAGAATCAACACCTGCCCTGGAAGAAGTAACTCCTTGAAAGCCATTAATGCAAACTGGACTGCTAACATCTCCTTCATGTTGATATGTAGATGCTGTAGTCTGGCAGGCCACTTGTCTTGTATCCACTTTCCATTTAGATGAGCTCCCAAGCAATGTCCGAGGCATCTGTCGTTAAAATCTGACTCGCCTCTGGCGGGTCACAGAGAATCCCTTGTTTAGGTGACATTCCTGAGCCCACCACAAAAATTCTTTTGAAGGCAAGGTATTATTTGAATGACAGTGTCCAAATCCTGGCAGTGCTGTGTCCATACATTTTGAGATACCATTGTAGCTTCCTCATATGCAGTTTGGCATTGGGAAGCACCAGAATACAAGATGCCATGAACCCTAATGCTTGAAGGACTGTCCTTGCAGTCAGCACGGACTGATGAGATAGTTGATGGAAGTAAAGTGATAGACTCTTTTGTTTGTCCGGGGTTAAAAGGCCATCTGGGCTGCTGTATTCAGTCTCACACCCAGAAAGCACATGTCTTGAGAGGGTACTAGACTGGACTTTATTTCGTTCACAGAATACCCTAGGCATCTTAGCACTGCTATAACATATTCCAGATGCTGTAGAAGGTCTTCCTTTTCTTGAGCCAGAATCAGGCAGTCGCCCAAGTAAGGATAGATTTGAATTCCTTGTAGCCTGAAGTAAGCTATCACTGGAGCCAGAACCTTTGTGAATACTCTGGGCAGTAGATAAGCCAAAGGGCAATGCAGAGAACTGATAATGAGAATTTCCAGCTCGAAACCGCAGATACTTCCTGCAACTTAGCCTTATAGGCACATGAAGGTAAGCTTCCTTGAGATCTAAAGTTACCATCCAGTGATCTTTGCCCAGCAGAGGTAAAAGCTGTTGTAACGTCAACATCTTGAACTTGGGAATGTCCAGATAAGTGTTGAGGAGAGATAAATCCAAAATTGGTCTCCACGTGTTCCCCTTCTTTGGTACTAGGAACAGGCGAGAATAAAATCCTAGGCCCCTTTCTGATACAGGAACTGGCTGAATGGCCCCCATCTGGAGTAACTGAGAAATTTGCTTGTGAGCCTCTTTTCTTTGTGGAGGAGGAACGTCTGGCATGCCTTTGAAAGGAGGCATTGTATGGAAATAAAACCTGTAACCGTGGTGAATGATATCCAACACCCATCTGTCTTGAGTAATTAAATCCCAATTTTCTTTGAAAAGAGACAGTCTTCCTCCCAAAGGAGCTACCAGGCGAGAATCTACTGGCAGCTGAAAAGGCAGGTCATTGTGTCTGTTTACGAAAGGACTGACCCCTGCCCTCACCAGAAGTCTGAGCAGGTGAACTCCTGTTCTAGGCCTAAAAGAACCTTGAGCTCTGCCCCTACCACGTCTAGACCTACCCCTAGACTGGGAATCATAAGCAGGATATGTCCACCCCTTAGCAGGCCAATTTCTACTAAACTTCGGTGGCTGCACCTGCAAAAAATCTTTAACAGTTTGCATAGACTTAGCTTTGTCCTCCATTTTCTTTAAAACTGCTTCCACAGGCGAACCAAACAACACATCAGACTGTAAAGGAGCATCCAAAATCCTTGTCTTAACATGCTCAGCTAAATTCTGATCCCTCAACCAGGCATGCCTGCGAAGAACAGAACTAGTGGCAGCCACCCTCGAGGAGGCCTGTACAGCATCAAAACCACATTGCAAAGAATGCTTACCCACTTGTTCAGACACATGAACCAAATCCAGCAACTCTTTACACTCAATACCTTCCGCCAAAGCATCCACCTTAGATTTCAATTGTGAAAGGAGATAATTTTGATATTTTAGCATGTGAAACTGACAATTCAACGCTCTCATGGCTAGAGTGGAAGAAGTATACACTTTCTTTCCCCACCTATCCAAAGCCCTTGCCTCTTTATCAGTGGGAACAGGATTTTTAACCACAGAGGCCTTAACACCTTTAGGCCCCTGAGAAAGTTTCTGGGTCCGCCCTAGGACTCTTAAACAAATACTTATGAGCTTCAGGCACCCTATAGTACCTATCGGGTTTAACAGGAGCAGGAGGCAAAGAGTCAGGGTTCAGGGAAGCCTCTGCAAAAACATCTTCCACCACATTCAACACAGGAGGTATAGCTAAGGGCCTATGCTGGGGTAAAAACAAGAATTCCCTAAGCCTTTTCCTGGAATCAGAGTAATCCTGGCCTTCCCATTTAAAGTGCTCCCTCATGGAATGCAGAGTCTCTGAAAATGAGAAATCCTCAGGAGGAGAAGCTGTAGGAGTGGAATCATCCACATCAGAATCAGAATAAGGAGGATACTCCTGCAAATCTTCAGAAGACTCAGAAGCCTCTGAACACTGTTCAAAACTATCAAACTCGGTTCCACCCTGGGCCTCTTATCAGGAGGGGGCATAGAACCTCTAATCATAGTAATCAAATCTTCTGCCATTTTAAGCATATGTTTCTTAGGTACAGAACCCGAGATGCTAGGAGAAGCCCCCACTGAAGCTGAACTTGGCCTACCTCTCAAAGAAGTTTTGGCAACAGAAGGAGAGGCTCTAACTACCTTGGGAAGAGAGGGAAGAACAGTTACCTGCGAAGCCCCCTCAGCCTGGCCTACCTCCTGAGAAGGCACATCCTGTAACAGTAAAGTTTCTGCCTGAGACTCCATAGAAACTCCTGGCAAAACCTCTGGCTCCACTGAGCCTTCTAAAGAACCGACGTCTGGGACTGCCGGTTCATCAACCCTAGGCTTCGTTGTTTTGTCCTTGCGCTTCTTGGACGAAGCGGGCGTCGGAGCATCCGACGGCATTTTATAATTGCAACGCTTCCCAAACACTAACCTGGCACAGTCTAACCTCCTCTTAATAGTGCGTTTGTTAAACCTAGCACAAGAGCGGCAACCAACAACGTCGTGCTCAGGCCCTAAACAAGGTATACACAAGGTATGGTAATCCCTATGAGGTATCTGTTTCCCACAAGAAATACAGTTATTCACTTTTTCTGACATCCGGTTAAATACTGAGGCAAGAAAAAACCAAAATGTTCCCCAACGGTACTTAGCCAACTCTGATTCGGTCTGAAACTCCGGTTTCGGAAATATTTCAGAACGCCAACCTGCACTCGCAAAACTGCTTCTGCATCGGACCATGCGGCAAAAAAGACTGCAGGATATGACGTCGGTCATGCGCATTAGTACCCTGACGTACTGACGTCAGTCTAATGCGCCCTGACCGACGTCAGCCATATACTCTGGTATTCGGGCCGACTGGACAGCGGACTACCCAATAGTAAGGACTGCAGCAATGTGGAACGAAGAACATCCCTTCCCTCAACACCCAAGAGCCAAAGCATCTGAAGGGGATAGTTTGGGGCCACCCCTGGATTCGAGCCTCAAGGGGAGAATCAGATCAGAGCTGTCCAGGTCCGAGGTTCCAAGAGGAAGAGACAGATTCGACAAAAACACAGCCAAACTGAACCCCTCATATTCAGCTTTGACAGTTCAGCTCTGAAACCCGCTCTGATCTGAGGGTATCAGAGCAGAACCAGTCAAGGAAATTGTTGGAGTGGAGGAAGGCATTCTTCTTGGATCCAACACTGAAACTCTCAGGGTCTCGGACACTGGAACTCTGAAACCACTGGTCAGATTGGAGAGGGAGAAACAATGAACTTCATAGGCACACTCATTGATCCAGTAGGGGATGGAGCTGGAAGAACCCCCATCTGGATCTGAGCTCTGAGGAATTTACACATCATCCTATCCACATCTGCCTCTGACAGAAAGACCTAGAAGATGCTGTAGAAGGGGGTCAAGAATGTTTCTTCGGAGTCTGGGATAAATGAGTGGGCAGAGAAGATGAAACCAGTTTTACTGCATACTCTGGGGTACAGCTTTTGTGAGCTGAACCGATTCTCAGATGCAAGGGCGTAGGATCAGAAGTAGTAGTAGACGGCAAGGGAGATATAATTATAGGAGCCAACCATTTTGGATCCAATGATGGCTTTGGATCCAAAGCAAGGTCAAGTAGTCCGGGATCACAGGAGGCCAAATCCGAAATTTTTTCTTATTTTTTTCATTGGAGTCAAGGAAGCCCTTGGGGACTTCGGAGGACACCTCTTCCGGGAGTCCAAAGAAATGGATATGGATATTTTAGAGGGGTTTGAGTCCCAGAAGAAGCAGGAAGCAACCCTTTAAGAATGGGCTTATTGTGCCTGCTCGATAAAGCTCTCAGATTAAGTAGGGCAAACAGAAAGTACAGTTTTGTACCTACCATAAATGTAGATGTTTGAGTGTATACACTGCTGCAGTCATTACACTTTGGTTATCCTGCCGTCAGGTGGTTCCCCAGTCAGCCTGAGTTCCAAAGTCTTGGTCCGGCGTCAGATGCTGTTGCCTCTTCCCTGACGTCAGTGCGCCAGAGGTATAGAAGATGCAGCCAACGCCATTTTCTTCAGTTTTTCTTGCCCCAGATGTCAGGTGCCCCTAAATAGGTAGGCAATTCCAATTGCTAATAAAACATACATAAGAAAAGCAATAAACAACTTACAGCTACCAGCAAATACTCCTCATGGGCAGGAAGGGTAGAAGACATTGGTACGTACCAGCCAGTAACAGGGGAAGGAGGAAGGGTAACCTGGACTGCAGCAGTGTATACATTCGAACATCTACATTTATAGTAGGTACAAAACTGTACTATGTTCATCGTGTTACACTGCTGCAGTAATTACACTTGGGTAGAATCCCAAAGCTGAGGAAGGGTGGCTGGTTCTATAAGGCATTAGGGGTGGCTATAAGGCCCTGCAGGACTGCAGTGGCGAAGCCAGCTCTGGATTTAGAGTATAGAGCTAGACGGTAATGCTTGGTGAAGGTATGTACAGAACTCCAAGTTGCTGCTTCCAAAATATCCTTGGTAGGTACTCCCCTGAGGTAGGCAGTTGAAGTGGCTGTTGCCCTGGTGGAGTGAGATCGAATGCTGCTAGGAACAGGTTTTCCATGGTATGTGTTGCAGAAACGTATACAATGTCCTATCCATTTTGAAACAGTCTGTTTTGAAATGGCTTTTCCCTGTGCTCCTGCAGCATATGCTACCAATAATTGCTCAGATTTTCTGAAAGCTTTGGTATTGTCCAAGTAGAAGCATAACTGTCTGTGAACGTCCAAAAAGAGTGCAGTAGTCTCTCCCCTTTATTCTGTGGTTTAGGATAAAATGTTGGCAGGTGAATAGTTTGCTTTAGAGCCACACTGGATACCACCTTTGGCATAAAAGTAGGGTTAGTTCTTAAAGACACCCCTCCTGGTGGAAAATGAGGAAAGGTTCCACTGCCATTAGTGCCTGTAATTCTGAAACTCTTTGTGCTGATGTTATTGCCAGGAGCAGAGCAGTTTTCCAAGAGATATATTTTAATTCTGCTGTGTTGGCTGGCTCAAATGGAGGTAACCCACTTGTTCAGCTGCATGCAATAACTCCTGCATTTCCTTAAAATTAGGAGGATCTGATTCTGGAAGCATTTTTTGCGGCCTGGGTTCCAGAGTCTTGGTCCGGCATCAGTTGCTGTCGCCTCCTCCCAGATGTCAGTGCGACAGGAGTATGTGGGATGTCCCAAGTTGGAGTAGGCACTCTACGGGGTGGTCTTATGTTTTTAGCCCCTCTGAGGTACTGTTTTAGCAGAGGATTAGAGAAAACTGGTGGATCCATGTTGTACTGAGCAGAGATAGCAGAGGCGTGGATCTTGATGGAGGAGAAGGAGAGTCCTTTGTCCAGCATCTCAGTTAAGTATTGTAGTATCTGAAGAATGTTTGGGACAAGAGAGTCAAGGCTGTGAGCTTGGTTCCAGGCACAGAATCTCTTCCATTTATCCAAATAGGCTTTCCTGGTACTAGGCCTTCTGGCCTCCAGAATGACCTCCATAACAGCTTTGGAGAGAGGCATTGCTTGCTTGACTAAGGAATATTCCATGCAACTAGGTTTAAGGTCTTTAGCTGGCTGTGTAGTATTTGTTTGTTGTGCTGAGTCATCAGATGTGGGATTTGAGGCAAAATCCAGGGTGGTTCTTGTGCTAAGCTCCTTAAGATTGGGTACCAGTGTTGGTGTGGCCAGTCTGGTGCAATCAGGATCATTTTTGTTTCTTCCTGCATGGCTTTTATGAGTACCTTTGGCAGAAAGGTAGTGGTGGGAAAGCGTATACTTGTAGGTTCTCCCAGCTGAAAGAGAGGGCATCCACTTTCCATGCTTGTGGATGGTAACTCCTTGTGCAGAATTTTTGTAGCTGGCAGTCTATTGGGGATGCAAACAGATCTATGTCCGGGCTCCACCATTTCTGTGTTATCATTCTGAATATTTGTGGATTCAATTCCCATTTGTGGGGATCCAAGATGTTTCTGCTTAAGTTGTCTGCCAGTGTGTTTTTGTGTCCTGGCAGGAATTGTGCTTGCAGATGAACTTGAAGGTTTACAGCTGTGTTCCACAAGGTCATGGCTTGTCTGCATAGAGGGTAGGAGTGAGTGCCCCCTTGCTTGTTTATGTACCACATAACTGTGGTGTTGTCTGTCTTTAGTAGTAGTTGTCCTGGATGCAGCATTTCCTTGAAAGCTATAAGCGCATTTTGTACAGCTATCATCTCTTTTTGATTGATGTGAAGATGCCTTTGTTCTGCAGGCCACGTGCCCGGAATACATTTTCTTGCCATGTGCGCTCCCCAGGCGTAATCCGATGCATCTGTTGTCAGTGTTTGCCTGGCTGTGGGTTGTGTAAAAGGCTGTCCCTTGTTGAGGTGACAAGCTTGAGCCCACCATTGAAACTCATGTTGAAGGCAAGGGATTAGTGGTATTACTGTTTCCAAACTTTGACAGTGTTGACACCCATACATTCTATAGGTACTATTGTAGTTTCCTCATATGCAGTCTGGCATATGGAATTAGTAGTATGAAAGATGCCATGTAACCCAAGGCCTGCAGATTTTTCTTGCAGGGAGTTGGGTCTTTGTTGCCATCAATTGAAAGCATTGAGTCAGTTGTTCTTGTTTGTCTGGCGTGAGATAAGCCATCTGGGCCATTGTGTTCAAGCTGGCACCCAGGAATATAATCTCTTGTGAGGGTACCAGTTTTGATTTCTTTTAGTTTACTGTGTACCCCAGGCAACTTAATAACTTTTTTACAAATGCCAGATGCTTTAGAAGAATGTCCTTGCTCTCTGCTTGAATCAGGCAGTCGTCCAGGTACGGATAAATTTGAATTCCTTTCTGTTTGCAAAATGCAATTACTGGTGCCAGGCACTTTGTGAAGACCCCGGGCACAGTAGATAAGCCAAAGGGCAGTGCAGAGAATTGGTAGTGCATTGAACCCGCTATGAATCTGAGGTATCTTCTGCAGCTTTGTCTGATAGGGACATGCAGGTATGCCTCTTTGAGGTACAAAGTCACAAGCCATGTTTTCTTGCCCAGCATGGGAAGAAGCTGCTGTAATGTCAACATTTTGAATTTTGGAACATCCAGGTAAGTGTTTAGAGATGAAAGATCCAGAATGGGCCTCCAGGCCTTGTCCTTTCTGGGTACCAGAAAGAGTCTTGAGTAAAATCCTTGTCCTTGCTCCTGTGATGGTACCTTCTGAATAGCTCTCATATCCATGAGTGCTGTAATTTGTTTTTGAGCCTCTGCCCATTGATTTGGTGGCAGGTTTGGCATTCCTTTTAACCTTGGCGGAGTGTGAAAGTGGAACCTGTAACCTTGAAATACAATGTTGAGAACCCATTTGTCTTTGGTGATCGTTTGCCAATTGTGGTAGAAGAGTGCCAGTTTTCCTCCAAAGGGGCTGCCAAGAATGATTTGTTTGGCAGCTGTAGTGGGATGTCACTAGAGCTGTTTTTTATATGGTTGGGGCCTGTCTTCCCCTTCCTTCTGGCCTGGTGCACCCCACTGTCGTGGCCTGTAAGTACCTTGTGTTTGACCTCTACCTCTTGGATGTCTGTATCTTCCCCTTTGAGGTCTGTCTGTAATTGGAAAGGACCACTTCTTAGTTGGCCAGTTTCTGCTAAATCTAGGAGGCTGAACCTGTAAGAAATCCTTCACCGTTTGCATAGATTTTGCCTTATCCTCCATTTTCTTTAATACCTCTTCTGCCTTAGCTCCAAATAACATATCCTGCTGCAAAGGTGCATCCAATAATTTTGCTTTAACATGATCTGGTAACATATGTTCTTTTAACCAAGCATGTCTTCTAATGACAGAGCCTGTAACTGCTGCTCTGCAGGAGGCCTCTAGAGAATCAAAACCACATTGCAAAGTATGCTTTCCCACTTGTTCAGCTGAATGCAATAAATCCTGCATTTCTTTAAAATTAGGAGGATCTGATTCTGGAAGCATTTTTTGTTTTAACTGAGACTGTAAAAATTGCTGATATTTTAGCATGTGAAATTGGCAATTTAAGGCTCTCATTGCTAACGTTGCAGACATATATACTTTCTTTCCCCATCTGTCTAATGCTCTGGAATCTCTGTCAGAGGGAAATGGATTCTTGGCTGATGAGGCCTTAACTCCTTTGGGTCCCTGAGAAATAGTTTCAGGGTCAGCTACAGGGCTTTTATACAGGAATTTATGTGAGTCAGGGACTCTGTAGTATTGTCAGGTTTAACAGGAGCTGGAGGTAAGGAGTCAGGATTTAAGCTGGATTCAGTGTACACATCATCCACAATATCTAACACTGGCGGAATAGCAAGGGGTCTGTGTTGGGGTAATAAAAGGAAGTCTCTGAGCCTCTTCTTGTATTCTGAATAATCCTGACCTTCCCAGTGGAAATGCTCCCTCATGGTATGTAGGGTTTCCCCAAAGGAGTAGTCCTCAGGCAGTGAGGCTGATGGAATTGATTCCTCAGCATCAGAATCCTCATAAGGGGGTAAAGAGTATCCTAGGTCTGACGAAGAATCAGAAGAGATGGACACCTGGTCGGATGAGTCATAGTCTGCATCCTGTCTAGGCCTTTTATCAGGAGGGGGATGGGACCCCCTGATCAGAGTGATTAGGTCTTCGGCCATTTTGAGCATTTGTTTCTTAGGCATGGAGGCCTATCCTGGAGAATGCTGTATTTGTTTCTTTGACTTTAAAGAAGGATTAGACTTAGCTGAGGGTTTAATGCTTAACTGAAGCTGTGGGTTGCTCAGCTACTCCGGAACCCTCTGAAAGGTTAGTCTCGGTAGGCTGCAGAGCTTGTGCATCCGAAGGCCCAGCCATCTCCATGTGGGAGTCAGAGGCAGCTTGAGGTTCTACAGTAGAGGTCGTCAGGGGCTGCGAAGGCGCCTCGCTGAAAACCAGAGAACCGGCGACTGGCCGAGAAGTTCTGACGGCATGGTATAATTGAATTTTCTACCAAAATAATGTCGGGCAAAATCAAACCAACGTTTAATAGTGAACTTGTTAAACCTAGCACAAAACCGACAACCAGTGACGTTGTGGTCAGGACCTAGCACAAAACCGACAAACAGTGACGTTGGCCTAGGCATGGGATACAATAGGAATGGAAATCCTTATGAGGTATTTGCTTCCCACAAGAAATACATTTATTAACTTTTACTGACATCGGTCTGAGGCAAGAAAAAGTTTCCCCAACGGGGTACTTAGCTTTGTAGAAGACTTCGGTTCTGGATTCGGAATGCAAATCTCAGGAGACGGCCAACAGGCACTTGCGAACTGCTTTTGCTTCGGGCACTGCGCAGCAAGAAAGACTGAAGAAAATGGCGTTAGCTGCATCTTATATACCCCTGGCGCACTGACGTCAGGGAGGAGGCGACAGCAACTGACGCCGGACCAAGACTTTGGAACTCAGGCTGACTGGGGAACCGCCTGACGGCAGGATAACCCAAGTGTAATGACTGCAGCAGTGTAACACGATGAACATCAGGCCATGTCAAGATGGTCCAATCCTAGACAATAAATGCACTTCTTATGGGCATCTGAATTTGGGATCTTATGCCCCACAATTTGTGCACTTTTTAAAACTGGTTGGTTTCTCCAACACAGTTAAAAGAAGAAAAACCTCTGAATTAAGGAAAAAAAACATTTTTTTGTAAAGAAAAAGTAGCTGTTAGGCAGAAATTACCAAATAAAAATGGTAAAAAAAAGTACCAACAATGGTATGAAGACTACTACCAGCGACCAATAAGAGGGAGGATATAGGGAAAAAAACTGACAAGTTTCAGGAGAAGTATATATGATTTAACAATAACTATTAAGTCATTACATCCAAGTGATGTCTCCAGGTGCATCTGCAGTTAACTCCAACTGACGCCTCTAGGCGTCAAATATTGCTAGTATTGCGTCTTCATATTTGCATCAATAATTCCAAAACCGTGCTATGTACAAGGTTTTAAAAGATTTCATCTTAAAGCTTACACAATGGCAAACACAACTACAATAATATTTGACCTCTGTCTAGTGCAGATAAAGAGATAGTAACTGTTGTTCTCAACAATCAAGTAACACAGACAGATCTCCATAGCCTCATATGAAAGCTCTTAGCTTGATGACTACATTGCTGCTGACAGTAAGTGTGTAACTTAAGTGGTTGTGGAGATGTTGTAAGTTGTTTACAAAATATTACAAACATAATAGCTACTGTGTTTACTATGACTTATACAATTTGGTTTAAAACCTAGAACCTAAATAATGCTACCACTATAAAAAATAGTTTGCGCTGAAGAGTGTGCTATTTATACTTTCATAACCCCTATGGTTCCAGAAATATAAACATTTGTTTGAAATGTGTGGACATAATTTGATTCTGTCAAAAGGCTTAGGATCCGGCCATTGGAAGTTACAGTGCAAATTTCTTGAGCTCCACTGGAGTGAATGAGTTAAAGGAAAAACTGCTTACTATGAGCCAGAGTCGAACCTGCATCTGACCACAATGGCGGCAAATGAGATCTGAGGCAATGGGGATGGAGTAGAGCATTATGGGTAGAGGGAGGAGCTCAACAGCTGGATCTGAAGTCTAGTATTTGCAGCAGAGTTGACTCTGAGGATTGGGCATGAACCCATTAGTGAGGAAGAATGAAAATATTTAAAATTGTATCTGATGTTGTCCTTATGTGTTACCTTTCCCAGCAAGGTGAACTGGCAGATGGTACACTGCTTAAAATTTCTCATCTGCAGTCTTATGCTCAGCTCTGGGAACCAGAACAGGACTCTCATGTTGCTCTGAAACAGCACTGGTGCAACTCCAAACTTAACAAGTTCTGAATTATTGTGAAATAATACCACACAACTTTGTAAGATATCTGCAGGCTGTGTGCAGTTTTTCACAGCATTCACAGTAATGCACAGGGCACTTTTTGGTATCTTAGGCACTACCAGACTGTGTTTTACTTTTCTACTCACTGATCCGCCATCGCCTGTTTTACCCTATACATGATGGTTGGATAATACTTATCTATTTGCACTTTGTTTGCCAGAATACTCCAGTTGGGCCTCGAAGAACACATTTTCAATGGAGTCCTGGGGGGAAAGCTCCAGAAAATACATGAATACAAGAATACAAAAATAATATAAATGCAAGAAGTTACAAGAATACAAAATAAAAAAAATTACACAATTAAGAGGGAATTTAAATATCCTGAAAGTAAGATATACAGGGCATGGACAATCCTGTATAGGCAGTAGTTCATCACAGGACATACACACACTTAAATCACACATATCTATGGGCAATATGAGGGACTGCCAGCCAGTTCCTCAACCGGTACACCTTTAGGAGGTAGGAAAAAAACAGAACTGGTGCAAAATCTATGGGGACAGAAGAATAGGTAAACTCTGCAGGGATGGCACACCATATAGAAATGGTTTACTATTAAAACATCGAACATCAGAACATTCAAAAATCTGATTTACATGCTCGATGTTTGGAATACTGAGTAGGGTGAAATATCGGACACTAATTCAGGCAAAGTTGAATTTGACTTCTTAAATCTGATATCCCCTTTGCAGCAGTACGTATGGACTGGTTCCGTACTGCAGAGCGCTGACAGTCATATTTTTGCAGGGGGGGCAAGCCTCCCCTGCCCCCCACACCCCCTGCCACTTATATATTCCAAATCAGAGATTGCACTACAGCACAGAAAAGGGTAAATCTCCGGATCAGCACTGTCCTGTAATCTCACTACGAAACACCGGCAGTGTAAAGGTCGACTGCATAGTAATGAATGCCACATTAGAGCTTCCAGAGTCGACATTTCAATCGTCTTCCAAAGGTACCTCTGCATTCTGAATACTGCACTTGTCATTTTCACGCAAGGCACGCTCGACATATTAATAGTAAACCGCTAGAAACATCTACAACTGAAGATCAGCAATTCTCCTTCTGATACTCCATTTAGCGGTGGGTAAAACAACACAGCCTATAAAAATTCATATAGACATAATAATATGCATCCTCTGTACCGATGGCACCTTCAAACAGCAGTTTAAGGGAGAACTACTTAGTCTCAACAACTCTAATCCAATTTTAATCAAACTTGCTGTTGCAGTTTAGGCAACTGATCTCACACTGCTTCCTACAACGTGTGCATGTATGTTAATGTGTATGCATATTTTTTTGTGGATCTGTGTCAGAACATTGACTTTTCAGAAAATTTAACTTCATATGATAAGAGATCATATGATGAAATTTCCAAAAAGACTAACGACATAAAACAAAAAAAAGAAGTTATGTCTTATCATATTGTTCCATCTGAGTTGTTGATCTTCCATTCATCACTGATGGGTACGGTTCCGAACCCTCAGAACCGAGTCGGCCAAATACCAAGCTAGCGTACAACAAACTCTCGCGCCACGCTACTACCCACAATGCCCTTCATCCCATACCTCAGATCGAGTTTGCAGAACATATAGTAGAAACATATATTAGAAACAGAAATAAAGGCAGAGGCCACCTCTGCGCAAAAACTCTAATACACCAAAATGACCCAAAGATTCGCCAGGAGCCTTTGGCGGGGGAAGGTGAGAGGGTGCGATGAATGGAAGAAGATCAACAACTCAGATGGAACGTTATGGTAAGACATAACTTCTTAATCTGAAGTTGCTAATCTTCTTCCATTCCTCAGTGATGGGACCGAGTCCCTAGCTACTACAGAATCTGAGTGGCCCTCATGGAAGACCATTCCGGAGTACCATAGAGCCAAAAGCAGCTCTTCCCCTGGAAATCCAATCCAATTTGTAATGCTTGATAAAGGTATGGGGTTTAGCCCAGGTGTCGGCTGCACAAATATCATCCATGGAAGCCCTAGCATGAAAAGTGACAGAAGCGGCCACAGCTCTAGTGGAATGAGGTTTAATGCGGCCAGGAGCCAATTCCTCCTCCAGAGAATAAACAAAGGAGATGCGATCCCTAAGCCATTTAGACAAGGTAACCTTAGACACTGCCAATCCCATTCTAGAGCCCGCACAGGCAACAAAAAGCTGATCTGACTTACAAAATGATTTTGTCCTGTCCAAATAAAAACGTAACTGTCTGTGGACATCCAAGGAATGGAGACAGTATTCCCCTTTGTAGGTATAATTAGGGAAAAACACAGGCAACTCAATGGACTTATTAATAGAGAATTCCAAAACCACCTTGGGTAAGAAAGTGGGATTGATGAGAAGTGATACTTTGTCCTTATCGAAAATCAAATAAGGATTCAAAGCATAATGCTTGCAGCTCTGATACACGTCTGGCTGAAGTAACCACCACCAGAAACAAGGTCTTCCAGGACAGAACTTTCACATCACAGGTTGCAGCCGGCTCGAAGGGAGGTAGAGCCAAAGTTTGAAGCACCCTAGAGAGATTCCATGATTCCACAGGTTGCCTAATGGGAGGTCTAGAATGAAAAATCCCCTTCATGAAGGACTTACACAGACGAGAAGATATAATAAGAATTCCATCTGAACCATCATGGAAATTGGAGATGGCAGCTACATGTCCCTGAATCGTGGATGCAGAAGCCCCGTTATGGAAAAGATCGGTCAGGTATTGAAAAACTGTAGCTACTGGAACAGAGACAGGATCCAGAGACAGTACTTGTGCCCACAAGGAAAAGAGTTTCCAGTTGTCTTTATAAAGTTTTCTGGTAGAAGGTTTATGGGAGGCCAAAATAATATTTCGTACCGGAGAAGAGAGTGATTCAAGCCTGGCTACTAATGGAAGTGGAGCAACCAAGCTGTCAGTTTGAGCGTGGTCAGATTTGGAGACAACAACCCCTGGGGGTGAGTAATGAGATCCTGATGGAAGTCCAGGATCCAAGGAGTTTAGAGCAGGTGTGGCTGAAGGAAGGGGAATCAAACCTGTCGAGGCCAGAACGGAGCAATGTGAATCATTCCGCTTCTCAACCGAGTGGCTTTCCTTAAGACCAAGGGTATCAAGGGGATGGGAGGATAAGCGTACAGGAGACCCGTGGGCCAATCGTGAGTCACAGCATCTCTCGGGGACTCCCCGTGTGGAGGAAAGAGGGCAAAGTAGCTGCTGCACTTCGTATTGGAGGGGGAGGCAAACAGATCGCAGCAAGGCTGGCCCCAGCGGCTGAAAATTTCCTCCGCCACTCTTGGGTTGAGAGACCACTCATGAGGAAGCAGGATGCATCTGCTCAGCCTGTCTGCAATCACGTTGGACCTCCCCAGGATGTGTGTAGCAATCAGGAAACAGTTGGAAGCTATCACCCACTGCCAAATTCTCAAAGCTTCACGGCAAAGGGGGTAAGATCTGGTCCCTCCCTGCTTGTTGATGTACCAGACCACAGACATGTTGTCGGACTGGATAGCAATCGTTCGAGAGGAAGAAGAGGATGGAGAGCTTGTAACACCAGTAACACAGCTCTAAGCTCTAGAACATTGATATGTAAGTCGACTTCTAGAGGAGACCACGTGCCTTAAATAGATTTTCCCTGAAAGTGGCCCCCCCACACTATCAGGGAAATGTCCGTAGTCACAGTGGCGTTGGGATGAAGAGGTTGAAAGGGGCGACACCAAAGACTTTCATCCATTCTCATCCACCAGAGGAGATCCTGTTTGCAGAGATCGGTGATGAGGATTAGTGCGTTCAAGGGATGATTACTGTGTATCCATTGAGTTTGAAGAAGCCACTGTAACAGGAGCATATGAAGTCTGGCCAACGGAACAATGGGAATGGCTGCTGCCACGGAACCCAGAGCCTGCAGACACTTTCATTCTGTCGAGTATCACTTGCACTTGTGTTCTCAGTCTTAAGAGCCTGTGATGAGGAAGAGATATTAGGCCGAGCTGAGTGTTGAACACAGCCCGTATGAATTCCAGTTGTGAGGGCTGAAGGTTTGATTTTTCCCAACTGATAGTAATACCCAGAGAATCCACCAGAGACAGAGTGTAGCGAAGGGCCTTGGTCAGTAGATGCTCGGTGGGGGTGGAGAGGAGCCAATCGTCAGATAAGGAAACACCTGGAATCCGTGAAGTCGCAAGTGAGCTGTCACCACTGCTAGACATTTCGTGAACACTCTGGGGGCAGTCGAGACAACGAAAGGCAGGGCTCTGAATTGAAAATGATTGGCTCCCAGCCGGAAGCGCAGAAGTCTCCTGGAGTGTTTGTCCATTTTGATGTGGTAATACGCATCCCAGAGATCTAGAGAGCACATCCACATACCCTCCCAAAGGAATGGAAGGATGGATTGAATTGTGACCATGCAGAACTTGGTCTGTATTACTGACTCGTTAAAATGACTTAGATCCAGGATGTGCCTCCAGTCCCCCATCTTTTCTAGCACCAAAAAGAGTCTGGAGTAGAACCCTAATCCGCAGTGATCTGGTGGGACCTGTTGGATGACTCACTTTAGAAGAAGCTTCTTGATTTTGGAAGCTGCCTCCTCCCTTTGACTGGGTGGTACGTCGGGAATGGAGAATTGAGGTCTTGGAAAGGATTTGAGGGGAATGTGATAGCCTCTGGTGATAATTCTCTGCACCCATAGATCGTCGGTAATGGAGGACCAGACTGTTTGGTACAGAGGAAAGCAATCAGGCAACGCTTCAGGAGTGCTGATAGGGTCTAGGATAGGAGAGAATCTCTGGAGCCCTGATTCCGATAACCCCCTCTGCCCCTAAAGGGGTGTCTTCCACTGTCAGACCCCCCTCTGCCTCTGGAGGAGTCCTCGCCACGTGCGTCACGAAAGAAACCTTGCAACTTCTTGTGCCACAACTTTCCACTCCTCTGGTTCCTGGAGAAGGAATGCTGAGGTTTGGAGAAGTGCAGACCCATGGCAGACAAGGTCTTTTTCCATCCTGCTCGCACTTGGCCAAAGTATCCTTGACCTTAGAACCAAAGAGTGTGGAGGACTGAATAGGGGCATTTGAAAAGCAAGACTTGAAAGAATCCAGTAGGTCAGAAATGCGCATCCAGGCATGAAGTCGGACAACCACGCCAGCACCTACTGCTCAAGCTGCTCCTTCGGTTGTGTGGGAGAGCAACCTCATAGAGGAATTCGAAATTGCTTCAAGGGTGGCAAGTTGGAAAGCCACTTTGTCACTTGCGCCATCTGACACTTGACCCGCGAGGCTACCAGAGAGTTTGGAAATAAGGTCTCTCTGGAGTCTCATAAAGTGTGCCGGGAAATTCAACAAACGCACAGCAAAGGTCGCTCCAGCAAAAACTCGCTTCCCTAACTTGTCCACCACCCGGGACTCCCTGTTGGGCAGATGAACAGCAAGACTCTCTTCCGCCAGGTCCTTTTTTGTGGCCGCCGCCACCACCACAGCATCTACTGGCAAGCCTTTCGACCAATGAGATTGATCCTCTGGAGGAGAAAGTTCCTTGTCTGATCTCCTGGGGATAGCTTCTACTGAATCTGGACTCTTCCACGCTCGCTGCACAATGAATATGACCAACTCATCTGCAGGAGAGGTCACCCAAAATGTAGTGGGCCGGGAGCGGAAAGCTTGTAGGAATACGGATTCCTCTGGGGAAGGGGTGGAAGATTTCGAGTCACCCCGCTGACTCAAAATCTCCAAGATATCCCCAAAGGAAACCTCGTCAGGGCGTGATCTAGGGGAACCTTCCCCATCATCGTAATCCTTATCCTCAGTAAGAGACTCTTCAGGTGAGTCCATGCGTTTTCTTTTGCACACCCTCTTCCGAGGGGGCTCTTCGGTGGGGATGTCCAAAGAGGCCTCGGAAAGGGGGGTGCTTTGGATTAGTGGTCCCCTGCTAAGGGCCGGCGATGGCTGAGTTAGGGGGGGAACCAAAGGTGGAGCTGAAGGAGGGGAATTGCTAGCCACCAGCGCCCTTTCCATAACCCGGAAGGCAGGCCCACCCGAAGAGGGATGGGAGCCCAGAACCAAAGAGGACTGAATCAGAACCAGGGTCACACCCCGCACTGAACGGCCCAATTCCGAGACTGGAGTTTGAGAAGGGTTCAGTGCGGATATAACTCTCGGATCCGACACGGGAACCGAAAGGACAGTCGGTGCCGGAACCGAGTATTCCACCCCTAAAGCAAGGGGTTGAGTAAGGTGGGATGCTGTCGGAACTGACAACCACCAGGGCTTAGATGCTTCAGGCATCATAGTAGTCGGTGCCGAAGGAAGGGATCCCATTGAAAGCAATGGGCAAGCGAGCCTTGGAACCGAAGGATCCCCAGCAGGAGAATACGAAGGAGTCAAAGGAGGAAAAATCCTATCACCCAGAGCAGAACAGGGTCTGGAGATTCCTCTTGCAGTCAATACCTGATCAACGAGACGAACAATGTCCATTTCGGAAACACTCCTGGCAGACCTAACCAATATCTCAGAAAGGGATTCAGGCTGGTCCAGAAAGGGACCATAGGCTTGTCCGGCAAACGGATCTACAGAAGATGAATACCTGGTCCGTGTTAAGGAACTCAACTGAGCCGAGGATTCTGATTTGAATTGTGTAAACGGTAAGGTCGGCACCGAGAGGGGGCTCAGAGCCGAAGTCACAATCGGAGTAGTAGTCAAAATCGGATCTGAGGTCATCAGAGCTGGTGTCTATAAAAGTGAGGTGGATGCCGAGGTGTCCAGAACCAGACTAGTTGGAACTTAAGTAATCAGTGGTTCAGCAGTCGTCGGTGCCAAGCCCAAAACCGACAATTCAGGCTTCCCAGAAACTGCGCTCAGCGCTGAAATCTGTGGCAACGAGGCAGTGAGACAATGCTTGGTGGAAGAGCTACAGGCCTTAGATCGATAGGGTCTTGCCCCTGTCGCCAGCCAGTGAAGAGGGGCCTGAGCGGGGACGCTTCTTGTCCTTGACTGGAGGGGTTGAGACCTCCGCAGAAATAGCCTCCGAGAAAGGAGAGGAAAGCAATCCTTTCAGAATCAATTTGTCACGCCATTCATTCAACATCGGTTGACTAAAACTCGCACAAATATCACATGGGGGAGTCGCAGAAAGGTGCGAAACGCCCAAACAATAAACGCATTTAAAATGCAAGTCGCTGTTCGGTAATTTACCATTGCACGACGTGCAGTGTTTAAAATCTGAAGTACCCTTTTTTTCTGACATTCTAGCACTCACTCAGACAAAAGGAGAGAGTGGTGCTGCGATAGCATTGTCACTTCACAGTAAGACGTTGTCCTGTTTGATTCTCAGCTAAAGTGTCTTCTGTGTGGAGACATGCATGAATGGGCGTACCTTTGTTGAAGGTTGTGCGTTAGGGCTGGCAACTCGGTACGTAAAAATCTACTGCCAATCATTAGCAGACCGGAGTTCTGCTGTGGCAACCCCTAACTGGGAAAAGCTGAAAGATACAACAACAACCAGCAATGGTATGAAGAATTACCATGAGGGTGGTAAAAAGTAAGGAAAGGCAAGAAAATACCAACAATGGTAAAAAAAAAAAGGAATACCTGCGGGTAGAGCTAGACTATGAAAAAGTCACTAGTAGAAAAATTAGTGGAGAAATACACACTTTATATAAGTCAAAAACTACTTAGCTGGAGAGGTTGGTAAAAACGCTGCTATATGGCTGCGTGGCAAATGAGATCTGGGGTATGGGATGAAGGGCACTGTGGGTAGTAGCGTGGCTCAAGAGTTTGGTGTATGCTAGCATGGTATTTGGCCGACTCGTTTCCAAGGGTTCATACCCATCAGTGAGGAATGGAAGAAGATTAACAACTTCAGATTCTACATTTCTGCAGGGGAGACTAGCCCCCTACATCCCCACACCCCCCTGCTTATTACATATACCAACTCAGATAATCGCACTACAGTGGGGAAAAGGATAAATTCCCCGATCCCCACTGTACTGTAATCGCCATACAAAAGCACAGATTTTTGTTTTGTGTCATTCAACTTTTCAGAAAATTCGATCTTTGGAATGGGACCCATTTTTGGTACACCATACTTTTTCCCACTGCATACCTCTAAACAATTTGTCAGGATATTTGAATTCACTTCAATCGGGCTTTAACACAAGTGAAATTAGGATGTCTCTCACACACATTACAGAAGCTAAATGAGCATATGCTAAAATGCATAGAAAATGAGAAAATAGAGGAAGAAAATACAGTTCACATAACAACTGTGGAGATAAAAAAGAAAGGTGTAAACCAAAGAAATGGATTCTGAAAGTTTAACAAATCAGGAAAGAAAGAAAAAGTTAATTAAGATATGCATTCACAAATTAGTCATAGACTCAAGGCAGTGGGGACTTCCATGGAACAAAAGTTAACAAAGGTAAAATAAAAATGTACTCAGGTACATAAGATAAATATCAAAGACCAGACAATTAGGATGGTACAGAAAATGAGTAAAATAAGGGATTGCTAGATGGAGTAATCCAATGGTGACTTCATGTTTACAGTTAAACAAATGAATGCAAAGTGGAATACAAGGCAGATACTACACAAAGGTGTAGGATTAGTGGAAGGCAGCAACAGACAAAAGAATTGCCAAAAGCAGTGAGGGCTCATGAAAAATGTGGGACAGCAACTCGTGGATCAGAAGGATCTCAATTTACAATATCCATGCGGCCGAGTAAGAAACTAAGCAAGTCTTTTCCACATCTTTCTGAATACACAATGGTCAACACAGAGAAAGAAAACAGTACTTATTATGCTCTCACATAAAAATTGCCAAAAAGAACGATTCCAGAAAATGAACATCAATATTTTGCATCAACTCTCATAATGTAATCAGATATAAGACAAGGTTTTTGCCACATTTTACTATTAAAGTACAGGTGGCAAACTGAAATAGTTATCCAATTTTCCTGGGTAACACAAGGTAAATGCCAACTTTAATATAAACATACATGCATAGTGCTTCTTTTATTTAACAAGCTATGCCAGTGCACATACAATGTAGCAAAGGCTGCTCAGTTGTAAGTATGACTGAATGAGAAAATGGAGTTCAGATACAAAAAGTTCAAAGAAAATTGACTATCCTCTGTGTGAGTATAGTTCAAATGCACCAACAAATCAACAGTCTAAGAAATGCCTATGCAATGCCAGGGTAGAGAAATATATTTTAAAATGTGATGAAATTTTCTCTCTTATTTCAGATTATTATCACACTTGTAAGCTATATTTAAGTTGTGTACAATATGCAACAAGAACTGCACTGTCAAACTCCATTCAAAAAATGTCCTGCAGTGACAGGGGAACTGCACTTCTATTTGTACTTTCATGTAATATATAGAAAAAATGCACTGTAAATCTGTAACCTTATTCAACATCATTTCTGACAGAAAATGCAATTTCACAAGAAAGAACCAACTACATATCTGTAAATGCAAGCAGGATGCAAAACTGATTTGGGTAGCCAAGTGCCATAAAATTCAATTAGACTTTCCAAAGAGATAGGTGACCAGAGCTGGGAAAGCAGTCATTAGTATGCAAAAGTGAAACTACTCCACTGCACCTCTGGGGTGGGTCTGAACATGTAAAATCCTGTTTGGTTACACCTCTGGTTTTCTGTGGGAAAAGGCAGCAAAAAGCTAGTATGCATGCTTAATGCAGTAATCTGTGTTACTGATGAATGTATTTGTATACGTATTTAATATGTAAAATTTATATTTTCTGTTGGAGCTTTTCTCCTCGGGCTTCCGTTGAAAATGGGCATTTGTAGCCCAGTCAGACAAACCCGGTCAACAAATATAAAATAAATAAATATAAAATAAAATAAATAAATGTACACACTTGGAAATGAAACCAGTGAAATAAAATTTCCCAGCCTTGCTTGGGAGATCTTGGTGCTCAGATATATGCAAGTGCTGCCTACAAATTGATCTACATAGTATTTTAGAACACAGCACATGTAAGGATTTTGTATTCTTTCAGACAGCAAAAGCTAAGGGATTTATCTAGCTTATTTACACATTTTCTTTAAGGACAATGCTGTCTGTGCAACAGAATTTTTTTAAATCTTACTATATCTAATTTTATCTTTACAGATGTAATTTGTATCAGCTCTAAATTCTCTACTAAGTCGTTTACCTAATTTATTCATGATTAAGATCCTGTTGCTACTATCTTTTATGCATTATTTATTATTTGAAAGAATATTATTTAGCACTGTAGGATAATTTTTCAGACTGCTCTGCACATCACCATGTGCCTTCTATAGTTTACATCTGGCTATAAATCAAGAGTAGCATGAAAACTGGTGGGCCTCTAGCTCAATAATCTGTAATGGTGGCAGTATTACCTTGGCTGGAAGAAATGTGTGGGAAATTGGAAAATTCTTCCAGCCTTTCCTGAGAACTTTCTGTGTGAAAATAAATGTTTTTAAAAACCAGTTACCATGGGTAAGGGGCACAGCAAGTCAAAGACAGTGCCGTGAATGCAGAGCCAAAGAATCAGCACAGTAAGAGGTCAGTGTACACTCCTAGTCTGCATGTGGATCTGCTTGCCCCATCATTCTTGCAAGAGTACTGAGTAGCAAATGTCCTCATAGCATGGATTTTGTTTTATATTCTTGTGATGCTCATATGTTTGTTAAATAGTCCTTTTTTAATGAGTGTAAGAATAGGCTTGACATAAGTTTTGCCAGAAAGTTCTCTTTGCATAGTCCTAGAAATGCAAACATATTAAAGCAGGCCTATATCTTCATTTTATATTTCCCATTTTACATGCAGTTACAGTAAATGGAGTTTCAACAGAAATCAGTGTTCAGTGAAATTACCTTCAGGCTATAGTACTGATAAGGATGAAATGTGCTAACAGAACGTGCAGAAAAAGAAGTTATGTACTCGCCATAATGTTCTATCTGAGTAGTTATACTTCATTGTTCTACAACCTGTGGGTATTCGGATACGAGCCGGCAACTTTTTTTTCTAGCATCTGCTCCAAGCTCAGAGTTCCGCCCCCTACCCATAATGCACTACCACATCTCCTACCTTCCCTCAGATCAAGTTTGCTGCAACTAAATACATAAGCAACTCAGCCCAATGAACCAAACCTATATACAGACGGGACAAGGTCTGGGGGATGGAAGGAGGGAAGTTTGCAGAAAAATGAAGTATAACTAATCAGATGGAACGTTATGGTGAGTACATAACTTCTTTATCTGAAGTAGTTAACTTCATTTTATCTGCAACCTGTGGGACAGAGTACCCAACTACTCCAATCCTGAGAGGCCCTTATGGAAGGATATTCCTGAGCACCGCAGAGCCAAAGGATGTTCTACCCTTAGAAATCAGGTCTAATTTGTAATGGGAAATGAAGGTATGTGAATTAGCCCAGGTCGCTGCTGCACAAATGTCATCCAAAGGAACCCTAGACCAAAAAGCAGCAGAAGTCGCCATGGACCTGGTAGAGTGAGCTTTAACAATACCAGGAGGAGATAAATCATTTGCTTTGTAGACATGTGAAATGCAAAGAGTAATCCATCTGGCCAAAGAAACCTTAGAAATAGCTTTTCCCAAAAGGGATTTGGAAAAGGAAACCAACAACTGGTCAGACTTGCGGAATGATTTTGTTCTATGAAGATAGAAGCGAAGTTATCTATGAACATCTAACAAATGAAGTTGGTATTCACCCTTGTTTTGGAAATTAGGAACGAAAACAGGCAGATTAATGGACTGGTTTATGTTTGCTTCAGATGCCACTTTAAGTAAGAAGGAAGGATTAGTACGGAGAGAGACCCTATCCTTATGGAAGACCAAATAAGGAGGCACGGCAGACAGAGTTTGAAGCTCAGAAACCCTCTTAGCAGATGTAATGGTGACTAGGAAAGCTGTCTTTCAGGATAAAAATTTGAAATCCACTGATGCTGCAGGTTCGAATGGAGGAGCCACCAATGCCTGTAGGACAAAAGTAAGGTCCCAAGGGGACACTGAATCCTTGACAGGAGGGCGCAACAGAAAAGTGCCTTTAAGAAAAGTCTTACACAGCCTAGAAGAGGCTAAGGCAATGTTGTCTTCACCAACATGACAATTAGAAATGGCTGCCAATTGTACTTTCACTGTGGAGGAGCTAGCTCCTTGCTGAAAAATGCCAGACAAGAAATCCAACACCGCTGGACCAGGGGCTGTGTAAAGGGATCTAGGTTTCTCTGTGAAGTCCAAATGGAAAAACACTTCCATTTACTGCGATAAAGTTTCCTAGTGGAATCTTTAAGAGAAGCCACCAGTATGGATTTTACCAGGGATGAAAGACCGGGAGTCCTGGCGATCAACGGAACTGGAGCAACCAAGCTGTCAGCTTGAGGCTGCCCAGGTCGGGTGGGCAGACACCCGAAGGATGGGAGATTAGATCCGGGCAGGGATCCAGAACCAACGGAGGAGCTAAGAGATGAGACCAAAGGAATGGGAACCAAACCTGACAAGGCCAGGATGGGACAATGAGGATAATTTTGCATCGCACTCGGCAAGCTTTCTGAAGAAACTTCGGAATGAGTAGCAATGGTGGGCAAGCATACAGAAGCCCAGGGGGCCAAGCATGGACTAGAGCATCTCTGGGGGCTTCCTCTGGTGAGGGAATCAGCGCGAAGAACTCGCTGCACTTCGCGTTGGAAGGAGATGTGAAGAGATCACAGCAAGGCTGACCCCATGCAAGGAATATCTCCTCTGCTACTGACTGTTTCAGAGACCACTTGTACGGCATCAGAATAGCCGACTCAATCTGTCTGCTAAAATGTTCAATCTGTCTGCTAAAATGTTAGAGCACCCCAGGATGTGGGTTACTCCCACACTCTCATGGCCTTGCGACATAGGGGATAGGATCTGGTTCCCCCCTGTTTGTTGATATACCAGACAACCGACATGTTGTCTGACTGAACTGCAATCAATCCAAGAGGGACGACAGTGTGAAAGGCTTCCGACACTAAAAGCACTGCCCTCATCTCTAGAACATTTATATGCAACTTGGTCTCTGACTGGGACCTCGTGCCTTGGACTGTCCTTCCTGAACAGTGCCCCCCCCACCCGAGTTGGGAGGCATCCGTGGTCACTGTAGCTTGGACTGGAGATGACGCGAAGGGGTGCCCTTCCATAATCTCCAGTGAATTTAATCACCAAAGAAGGGACGTCCTGCAAACGTGACTGATCCTGATCGGAAATTCCATGGGCAGGTCTAGCCAAGACCATTTAACAGCCAGAGTCCATTGAAAAACCCGCATATGAAGGCGTGCACAAGGGAGAATTGATATGGAGACAGCCATGGAGCCCAGTGCCCGGAGAACCTCGCTCGCCTTTGGAGACTTGAAGTTGTTCGCTATTTGAGCTATGTGGCACCTGAGCTGCAAAATCCTGTCTGAAGTTAAGAATACTTTCATCTGCAAGGTGTCTAGCCGTGCCTCAATGAAGTCTAAAACTTGTACTGGTTGCAACTGGGATTTTTGAACATTGACTGTAATCCCCAATAGATCTGCCAACTGAATAAAGTAGTCTCGGGCCAGACAAAGCAGATGCTTGTTGGGCGCAGCAAAGAGCCAGTCATCCAGGTAAGAAAATACCTGAATACCCTGAAGCCTCAGGTGAGCCGCTACAACTGCCATTACCTTGGTTGAACACCCTAGGGGCTGTGGTGAGACCGAAGGGTAGGGCCCTGAAATGAAAGTGACTGGCTCCCAGCTGGAAGCGCAGAAACCTCCTGGAGCTTCTGTGGATCTTGATGTGGTAGTAAGCATCCTGGAGGTCTAACAAGCACATCCAGTCGCACTCTCGGAGATAAGGTAGAATGGACTGTAGGGTGACCATCCAGAATTTCTGTTTGGCTACAGACAGGTTCAAAGTTGACAGGTCTAGAATGGGCATGAGGTCCCCCGTCTTTTTTGGCACTAAAAAGAACCCTGAGTAGACACCTGATCTGGACTGGTCGGGGGGGGGGGGACCTGTTCAATGGCTCGTTTGAGAAGCAGCTTTGAAATTTATAGACCTGCGGCCTGCCTGTGAGCGGATGGAACATCTGGGAGGTGTTTTGGAACATTTGGAGGGGCAACAAATGGGGTAGTGTAACCTCTGGATATAATCTGCAACACCCAGTGATCTGTCATAATGGATTCCCATGCCGCTGGGTGTAAAGACAATCTCCTCCTGACTGCCTCCAGAGTAGGACAGCAGAGCAACCCCTCAGGCCTGCTGACCGGGTCTATCAGGAAAAGGTTCCATAGACCCAAAATTCCTGGGACCCCCTCTACCTCTGGGTCGGCGTCGATCCTGTCCCCCTCTGCCTCTGGGGGAATAGTTGTCCTGAGAATCACAGGAAAACTGAGATTTTCAGAACCACATCTTCTTTTGCCCTCTTTGATTCCTAGAGAAGGACCGCTGAGGGTTAGAGCAGCAGATCCCGATGGCAGACAAAGTCTTCCCATCTTTTTCGCTCTGGACAAGTGTGTCACGTACTGTCTTCCTGAAGAGGGAAGAATCGTCATAGGCAGGATTAATAAACGATGCATTGAAAGGGTCTGCGAACTGACACAACCTGAGCCAGGCATGACGTCTCATGGCTATGCCTGTCCTGGCCACCCTAGCTGCTCCTTCCCTGGCACGGGAAAGGAGCCGCACAGACGAAACTGACTTCAGAGAAGACATTTTCACAGAGAACAACTGTTTGTCCTGCGGCGATAAGGACTCTAGGGGCGACTCAGCGAATTTCGATGCAAGGTCTCACTGAAGCCGGATCACGTGTGCCAAATAGTTCAACACACGGATTGAAAAGGTCAGTGAGGAATAAACGAGCTTCCCAAACCTATCCTCCAACCTGGACTCTTTGTCTGGAGGGTGGACCGAGGAACTCTCCTGCACTAATTCCTTCTTGGTGGCTGCTGCGACCAACATAGCATTAACTGGGGCTCGTTTTGACCAAGGTTGTCTGTCAGTAGGGGGAGATAAAATCTTGTCGGGGCATTTGGGGATGGGCTCTATGGTGTCAGGCTCCTTCCATGCCCGCGTGGTGATAAGGTCCACCAAGGGGTCCGCTGGCGGAGACACCCAGGAAGTAGATGGGGCCCATGCCAAAGGCCTCCAGGAACACTGACTCATCCCCAGAAGGTTTTGGGGCTGACCAACCACCCCTCCTGGTGCAGGATTTCCATGATTTCTCCAAAGGAGATGTCTTCGGGAGGTGACCTGGGGGAACCTTCTCCTTCATCTAAGTCAGTGTCCGTAGAGAAGGACTCGGGGGAGTCCAAGTGCCTCCTTTTGCACTTGCGCTTATGGTGACTCTCTGAAGAGGGCTCGTGAGCAGCAGGCTGTTCCTCAGGGGGAAATAACCTGGGGATCCTCTGGCACGGGCTGTCCTCAAGACAGGATGAAGGGAGCCGTCGCCAAATCCAGAGGTGTCTGGGTGGAATCAGAGGGGATGGGCTGCTGTCTCAATCCCTGGGAAAGAACCCTCTCCACCACTTCAAAGGCCGAAGGAGAGCGTACCTCCTTGGTACCCAGCAAGGAAGAAGCCCTCCCCGGATCCGAAGCAGGGACTGGAGCCGAAGTAAGGGTAGCCTGAGATCTGAGGAAACGGGTCAGATCTGAAAGAGGCAGAGCCGAAGAATCCATTCCCTCGGGTCCGACTCCCTGTCCGTGACTCCGAGAGTCACTCGGCTCCGAACTAGTCGGATCCGGGGAACTCAAGGTAACAGCCGGAGTCTAGGTTGGGGGAACAGTCGGCACCGAGCTACCAGCTCTGAAAAATCTCGGATCCAAGAGCCCCGAAGCCCGGATCGGGGAAGGAGAGATAGGGCGGAAAAAAGGCATGGAGGTCCCCCCTCCAGAGGGAGAGGGGCCTGGCAAGACTCCCATCTGTATTTGGGTCTGAATGAATCTCCGCATCATCCTGTCCATGTCTAAGTCTGATAAGCTCTGAGTCGATCGCAAAGAAGCCACCGACTCGGATCTGGCTGGTCTGCGTAGAGAGGGCGAGGAAGGCCTGGGTTCCAACGGCTCTGGTGAAAAATGAGGAGACCAGAGCCATGGAGAAACTGGCCTCATTGGACTTAGAAGGGGGGGACTAAGGAAGAGCTCCCTGTCCGGGGATCTCTTGCAAGGTCTATCCCTTTTCTTGTCCCTATCCTCCTTGCACCTTTCTCTGTCCTTGTCTTTATCCGCTACACTGACAGTAGCTTTTTCCTTGCTTGACCAAGCACCAGAAGAAGTGGGAGTTTAAGTCCCTGTCTGGGTGGGAGGTTGAGTACTAGGTACCGAAGCTGTGGTAGACTCCAGCATAGATGCAGAGAGAAGGTCTTTAGCTACCAATTTGGCCTTCCGATCCCTGAGGGCTCTAGGGTTGAACCCAGTGCAAATTGCACATTGTGTCGACAAATGAGACACTCCCAAACAAATAACACACAGAGTGCGACCATCAGCCGGGGAAAGTTTATGGCCACACACTGTGCATTTCTTAAATACTGATTTTGGCTGGTCAGCCATGGTCCTGCACCAAACACCACTACAAAAGCACCACACACAAAATACACATAGGGGAAGGGCAACAAAAAACAAGCGATATACTAGTGGGGGAGGAAGGGAAACAACTAACTCAGACACACTAAAGACAAATTATTTATAAACTTACTATCCCTGAGCTCAGAGTGAAGGAGACCACGATGCTCACTATTGGCACGGCAAACGAGATCTGAGGGAAGGTAGGAGATGGTACTGCATTATGGGTAGGGGGAGGAGCTTGGAGCAGATGCTAGAAAAAAAAGTTGCCGGCTCGGATCCGATATGGATCCGAATACCTACAAGTTGCAGATAAAATGAAGTTAACTACTTCAGATGATTTGGGACAAACAGATTTTGTTTAGATGGTCCAAGGCTATAGGACTGATAAGGATGAAATGTGCTAACAGAATGTGCAGAACATTTGGGATTTTGTTTAGATGGTCCAAGGCTTGGGAACAAAAGTTAAAGAAGTGTGTAGAGCTTCTAAGAAATGTACAGGGTTTTAGCATTATGAGAGGCACTTTCTAGTCAGAAGTCAGTTCAGTTTGAAGAAGATTGATTAAAGCAGCAGCCCAGTAAAGATACTCAGATGCAAGACTGAGTACAGATATTCAGAACTTGGTCAAAGTCCGCAGATTACAGAAAACAGTGCAGGTTGTCTTAATTCTGCCATTACAGAGAAAAGGAAGTAACCTGTATAAGCCTTGTTCTGATCTTGTTGAATTACTACTGCTATCTCCAATGTATGCTGCTACTACATAACAAACCACTTTTAATCAACCTCACAATGAGTTAAGACTTTTACTCTAAAAAGTAGAAGAAAATTTGGCACATAAAGGAGAAACTGAGATATTTGGCACTTGTTCAGTACAGCTCCGGGTAATTTAAAAGACATTCAGCCCAATTCTTACAATGTATAAAGAAATTTGACTATATTTGTTAGGCCTGGAGCATTCATCTCTGGTCCGCTCTGAAAAATATGATGAAACACTCTTAGAAAGCATAGCTTGTACAGGTATTAGAACATATGTTTCACAAATCACATACTAAAAGGAGAGTCAGGTCAGCGTGAATTAAAATATTTTTTGGTAAAAATGGTCAATTTTAAAAACTATAAGTATGTAGAATATTTGAGTCTGATTTTAGGCACACATGTTTTCAAACAGCACGTACTCAGCTTGTCAATACAAGGAAGGATAATTTTTGCAGTAGGTATACTGCATGATTTGACTAGAAAAAAAAACAGGATTTTTGCCAGTTCAAAAATTTAAAAGGTCACAGATAGTAACATCTGATGTACATCTACTGGGTATTAATGCTATAAACATAAGTAGCAATTTTCTCTTTTTTGTTGTAAAAGTTTGTTGTATTCCCTCAAGATTGATGATGTTATTGTTTGTGCAACGTGGTTGAAGAACAATATCTGGAAACCAGTTCTGGCAGGGTATAAATGTTTTTGCTGTAAAAGACTTCTAACAAAAATCAGATAGTGATGTTATGATAGAGATTAAAGATTAAAAAAGATAAAAAAAAAGTCACCCAATCATTAAACGGACTGCCAAAGACATAAAATATGAGTGTAACAACAGCCAAACAAACGACAGTCAGACGCATGGTAACCATAAAAACTTTAATAAACAAGTGCGAGTAGGTAAGCGCTTTAACCACTACAAGTGGCTTCTTCAGGCCACATAACTCGCAAAAGCAGAAACAAGCATTTAAATAGAGGACATCAGCTACTTACGTTTTAAATAAACCAATAAAATGCACAGCAGTCATAGTATTTCATTCATTCAGTGCTAAACACCCGGTGTCTTCCTTCATTATCAGCTCATAGGAACAGATAAAGCATGCTACATCATAAAATTCAGGAAATAAGCTCTTAAAACAACAGGATTCATATATTGCATGCATCAAAATTCAAAGTTGCTACAATTATAAATACACAGCATAAACAAAAGCATATAGCCCACGAAAGCAAAAACAGACATTTAAATAAATAACATCAGCTACTCACTTCATACTGTCTAAAAATAAGCCAATAAATACACAGCAGTCATTCACTCACTCAGTGCTGAGCCTGTGTCTTCCTCCATTACCAGCTTCACAAAAGCAGATAGAGTATGCTGCATCATCAAATTCAGAAAGTGAGCTCTTAAAGCAACAAAGCTCATATATTGCATGGATCAAGCAATTATAAATGCACAATATAAACAAGCACTAGAATGAATGCTACAATCATAATCACATCCATATATATAAAACACACAAATAATAAAAACAGAAGAAAGGCAACCTATTTAGGTATACCTCTCTTATTTAAACTGGCTTAATGGAAACTACCCCATTGAGCCCGGACCCCAATCAGCTCTAAGCATTCCTCTCAACCTGCAAACATCAAAAATCTGGATAAAGCCCATGAAAAATAGGTACAAATCTGTACACCGATTAACATAAAATTTGCATACATAATTATTGAACCCCGTCCACTCCAATGGAATTGTGGGTTATCAACTTTCAACTGCAAACTGAAGAACAGACAACCGAAATACGATCCCAGAGACACAGACCCTGTAGTAAATGGTAACCATTTTCTTTTAAATGTGTAACAATGATGTTCACTGGGAAGGGAGAAGATTAAGAACCTTAGAATTTTGTTTTTGGTGACTTGCAGTATGTGGGGTTTATGGTAAAAGTAGGGCATTTAATGGTAGGCAGTATTCTAATCTTAGCAAAAGAATATTATAGTTTGCTAGGACTTCCAAAAGTAATTTTTCATGGCCTTCTGATCAGTGGCGCAGCTACACTTTGTGCCGCCCAGGGCCTCCCCATATACAGCTCTCCCCAGTGCAGTCATTCCAATGTCCCATTACTTGGCTATTTCACCCCATTTACCATAAACACTGTAATGTGCATACGGCCTTACTTCTATGATTATTTGGATTTCATTTAAAAGTTTTATTTTACATTTTACAACACAAACACTAATAGACATATGCTAAACAAAGCAATGCAGTCTCAGTGAAAACAGACTTAACATTAAAACTTCTCTGCTGCCTTTGAAACTCAACATTCATTGAAACAGCATTGAAACCCAAATTCAAAGAAAATACATCTGGCCAGTGGCAGATGAAGATAAACTTTGGGCTGTTTTCAAATCATAGGCCCCTTGCACAGGAAGCATACATGTGTTCTTTGATACAACTTCCTGATTGTATTAAATTATTTTCCTAGATAAATACAAATTGTTAGAGGGTGTTTTAAATGTATTGTTTTGAACATTTTTCCAATAAAACAATGAAACAAAATGCATGCACCAATAATGACAAAACTGCCAAATTCAGAACATTTCCATCATAAAAGTCTACTCAAACATCTACAATCCACCAGAATCAGTGAATATGCACAAACTCTGCAGAAGTAAAAGTCATCTAACTCCACATTAAAAAGATTTGTAACTAATGAAGAGGTTGCTGCTAGCAAACAACTTTATATTTCATCTACAAATAAAGTGCCTGTTGCCCTTGAGGAATAAATTGCTTATGTTACATTAAAAAATGATAAGCTAGTAATATTGCAATAGGGAATGGATGGCAAACTGACAATAGGTACTAGTTATCATTGCCAAAGAGGACATTCTCAGGACTGCAGCATTCATCCTCTTTTAAACATGCAACACAGTACAGTATCAGCAATGCATCTACATACTGTGGGAGTAGAACCTACAGCCTTCTGCATCAAAAGCAAGCATTCAACCTTTTATGCTATTAACAATGCAAGCAGACTCAGCATAAGCAACACTACACGTCTCTTCCCCTGAATCTCTCAGCTCCTTGTAAAATCCACTTGACACTCAGCTGTATCTCTTAACTTTGCAGTGCAAGAAATCTGGAAAAAGACAAAAGCCCAAAAACCAGGGACGCATTTTAAACATTGCTTGTATAATCTTGGAAAATTGCTAGAATAAAATGTGTTACCACCATGCATTTCACTGCCAAATAATGAACTCAGGATCCTGTGTACTACAGTCAGAGCAATACACCACTATGCCAATTAAGATGTTTACTGAAAGATAGAAAGACTGAAACTTAAATGGTTATCATTTAGTGAATTCAGTTCTCACCCACCACAGCTCTCAGCTTCTTAGCACAAAACACCTGGACAAAGCCAATAATGGGGGACTACAGTCCCAAAAATTAGCGGCAAATTTCAATATTGATCTTATAAACTTGGAAAATTGCTAGAATAAAAAGGTTTTGTTACCATGTACTTTCTGAAGAATATGAAGTCTGAAATAAAAATGCCTGTCATTATTTAGTAAACTCAGTCCTTCACCGATTTGCCAAAAAAATCCAGAAAACCACAGATATTATGAGAAACAGAAGAGAACAAAAATATGAGGCAAAAATCTGGACAGTTTTCACAACTGGTGGTAGGTAGGGAATTCAGGCTCTTGCTTGCTACCTGTTCCAAAAGTACAGGGTTTGAGCCTGAGCACTCGGGAATCATGGCACCCCATTAACTCTAGCCACCAGGCATATTTAACTGAAGTAGTTGTAGATTTTTAATTTTAGAATAATGGTTGCAGTCTCAGGCTGAAACAACAAGAAGGCATCTCACAAGCCATAATACACATCTGCAGTCTCTCTGACCCAAAAGTCAACCTGATGAATAAAAGGTGAACATTACTATTTAGATAATTACATTTGTACATCTGTGCACTGGATTAGGGAAAATTAACAGTTGTTTAGGATTGGTCTGAAACATGCTAAAACTGAATGCATAAATTCACAAAGTAAACGAGCAACACAAGTGTCTTCATCTCAACATATAAGCAAACAATAGAATATATTAACTACTGTCAGCTGACATGTTTCAAGAACAAAAAGCAACATTTTTCTGCAACATAAACAAGTTAGTCAGTAGTTATTGCCCTCTAGTAAAGTGCATAAAAAGTACAGTTGTGTACCTACCATAAATGTAGATGTTCGAGTGTATTCACTGCTGTAGTCATTACTCTTGGGTTATCCTGCTGGCAGGCTACCCGTGGCCGGCCAGAATTCCAAAGTCTAGGTCCGTCGTCGGTTGCTGTCGCCTATTCCCTGACGTCAGTGCGCCAGGGGTATAAAAGATGCAGTCGACGCCATTTTCTTCAGTTTTTCTTGCCCCAGATGGTGCCCCCAAACTGGTAGGCTGAAAAATATGCCAATAAAAATGCATGCACAAAAAAAAAAAAAAAAAAAAAAAAAAAAAAAAAAATTCCTTCATCTACAAGCAAAGTAGGTTGTTGTATAGGATAGAGAAGTGCAGATAGGTCCCAGCAAAGAAAAGGGGGATGGTGGGTGGGTAACCTGGACTGCAACAGTGAATACACTCGAACATCTACATTTATGGTAGGTACACAACTGTACTATGTTCATCGTGTTTCACTGTTGCAGTCATTACTCTTGGGTTGAATCCCAAAGCTGAGGAAGGGTGGCTGGGCTAAACAGGATTAGGAGAGGCTATGAGACCCTGCAGGACTGCAGTGGCAAAAGCCTGCTCTGGACTTAAAGAGGTAAGTGGTAGTGCTTTGTGAAGGTGTGCACTGAACTCCAAGTTGCAGCCTCAAGATATCTTTGGTTGGCACTCCTCTGAGGAAGGCTGCTGAAGTGGCTGCTGCTCTGGTGGAATGAGACCTAACGCCCTTAGGCACTGATTTGCCATGTTGAAAATAGCAGAAACGGATGCAATGGCCTATCCATTTTGAAAAAGTCTGTTTTGAGATAGCCTTTCCTTGTGATCCTGCAGCATATGACACTAAAAGGTTGCTCAGTCTTTCTGAAAGCTTTAGTTCTGTCCAAGTAGAAGCGTAACTGCCTGTGTATGTCCAAATAATGCAGAATTTTCTCACCTTTGCTCTTTCGATTAGGATAAAAGGTTGGCAAGTGAATGGTTTGGTTAAGGGCCACACTGGACACCACCTTAGGCATGAATGTAGTGTTTCTTCTCAGAGAAACTCTGTCTGGATGAAAAATGATGAAAGGTTCCACAGCCATGAGTGCTTGCAACTCCGAGACCCGCCATGCAGATGTTATTGCTAGGAGCAGAGCTGTTTTCCAGGACAAGAATTTTATATCTGCTGTTGATGCTGGCTCGAAAGGAGGCAGTGTGAGTTTTTCCAAAACATAATTGAGGTCCCAGGCCAGAATTGGTACTCTCCTTGGAGGCCTAATGTTTTGGCCCCTCTGAGGTACTGCCTTATTAAAGGATGAGAAAAATAGGTGGTTCCATGTTGTAATGGGCTGAAATGGCAGAAGCATGAATCTTAATTGATGAGAAGGAAAGGCCTTTGTTCAGCATCTCAGTTAGGTATTGTAAAATCTGAGGGATATTTGGTACACACGTGTCAATGCCTTGTTCCTGGTTCCAAGCACAGAATCTCTTCCATTTTTCTGCATAAGATTTTCTGGTGCTGGGCCTCATGGCCTCCAAGATAACATCCATAACAGCTTTTGAAAGAGGAGTGTTCTGAATGGTTATATTATCCGCCATGCTGCCAGATTTAAGGTCCTGAGTTGGCTGTGCAGGATCTGATTGTTTTGTTGGGTCAGCAAGTGAGAAGTTTGAGGCAATATCCATGCTGGACCTTGAGACGAGCTCTTTAGGATTGGGTACCAGTGCTGGCGTGGCCAGTCTGGTACAATCAGTATCATTTTTGGCTTTTCTTGTCTGACCTTTAGGAGTACCCTGGGAAGGAGAGGAAGTGGGGGAAAGGCATATACCGTTAGATTTTTCCAGCTGAAGGATAGGGCGTCCACTTTCCATGCTTGCTTGTGATAAATCCTTGTGCAAAATCTCTGCAATTGGCAGTTGTGAGGGGAGGCAAATAGATCTATGTCTGGACATCCCCATTTCCTTATTATCATGTTGAAGATTTGTGGATCCAGTTTCCATTCGTGGGGATCCATGAGGTTTCTGCTTAGTTCGTCTGCCAGAGAATATGTTTTTCCTGGCAGGAATTGTGCTTGCAGGTGAATTTGAAAAGCCAATGCCGTGTCCCATAAGGTCATTGCTTGTCTGCATAGGGGGTAGGAATCTGTACCTCCCTGCTTGTTTATGTACCACATGACTGTAGTGTTGTCTGTCTTTATCAGTAACTGTCCTGGATGAAGCAGGTCCTTGAAAGCTGTCAGGGCATTTTGAACAGCTAGCATCTCTTTTTGATTGATGTGAAGATGCATCTGGTTTGCAGACCATGTGCCCTGAATACATTTTCCTGCCATATGGGCTCCCCAGGCATAATCTGATGCATCCGATGTCAGTGTCTGTCTGGCTGTGGGTAAACTGAATGGCAGACCCTTGTTGTGGTGACAGGCTTCTGCCCATCATCAAAACTCCTGTTGCAGGCAGGGAATGAGTGCAATTACTGTCTCCAGGCTGTGGCAATGCTGAGTCCAAACACTTTTTAGGTACCATTGTAGCTTCCTCATATGCAGTCTGGCATATGGAATAAGTAAAATGCAAGATGCCATGAAACCCAAGGCCTGCAGGATTTTCCTTGCAGATAAGTGTGTTTGTGTTGCCAATTTCTTGAAATAAGTAGTCAGATGCTTTTGTTTGTCTGGCGTGAGATAAGCCATGTGGGCAGTTGTATTTAAGCTTGCACCCAGGAATATTATCTCTTGAGAGGGCACTAGGTTTGATTTCTTTTCGTTTATTGTGTATCCTAGGCCAATTAGTAATATTTTTACAAACGCCAGATTCTTCAGAAGAATGTCTTTGTTCTCTGCTTGAATTAGGCAGTCATCCAAGTAGGGATATATTTGAATTCCTTTTTGTCTGCAAAACGCAATTACTGGTGCCAGGCATTTTGTGAAGACCCTGGGTGCAGTAGATAAGCCAAAGGGCAGTGCAGAGAATTGGTAATGCATTGAGCCAGCTATGAATCTGAGGTATCTTCTGCAAGACTGTATGATTGGGACATGCAGGTATGCCTCTTTTAGGTCCAAAGTTACGAGCCAAGCCTTCTTGCCCAGCATGGGCAGTAGCTGCTGTAGAGTCAACATCTTGAATTTTGGAACTTCCAGAAACGTATTTAAAATTGACAGGTCCAGAATTGGTCTCCAGGTTTTGTCCTTTCTGGGTACTAGAAAGAGTCTGAAGTAAAATCCTTGCCCCTGCTCTTGTTGTGGTACTTGCTGATGAGGGCTGTAATTTGTTTTTGTGCCTCTGCCCATTGACTGTGTGGCAGGTCTGGCATACCTTTTGACCTTGGTAGGGTGTGAAAATGGAACCTGTAGCCTTGGGACACTATGTTCAGGACCCATTTGTCTTGGGTAATCATTTGTCAATTTGATGAAAAAAGTGCTAGTTTTCCCCCTAAAGGGGGCTGCCAAAAGAAAAGTGCTTGGATCTGGTAGAGGAAAGTCATTGGGACTGTTTCCTGTAAGGTTGCGATTTGTCTTCTCCGCTTTTGGAGGTAGGAGCACCCCATTGTTTAGGCCTGTATGAGCCTTGGGGCGGAGAACTGCCTCTGGGACGCCTGTATCTGCCTCTTTGTGGTCTGTCTGACACTGGAAAGGACCAATTTTTAGTGGGCCAGTTCCTGCTAAACCTGGGTGGCTGCACCTGTAAGAAATCCTTGACTGTCTGCATGGATTTTGCTTTATCCTCCATATTTTTTCATCACCTCTTCTGCTTTAGTACCAAACAAAATATCATGCTGTAATGGTGCATCTAATAATTTTGCTTTAACATGATCAGGCAGATTCTGTTCCTTTAACCAAACATGTCTTCTAATAACAGAACCTGTAACAGCGACCCTGCAAGAGGTCTCCAGTGAATCATAACCACGTTGCAAAGTATGCTTTCTCACTTGTTCAGGTGCATGCAATAAATCCTGCAATTCTTTGTTCTCTGAACCTTCAGTATCTGTCAACAATTTCTGTTTAAGCAGTGACATTAAATATTGCTAATATTTAAGCATATGAAATTGACAATTTAAAGCCCTCACAGCCAGGGTAGCAGAAGTGTAGACTTTTTCCCCCATCTGTCTAGAGCCCTAGAATTCCTATCAGACTGGACAGGGTTTTTTTGCAGTGGAAGCTTTAACCCCTTTGGACCCTGAGATATAGTTTCTGGGTCAGCAGCGGGATTTTTATATAGGAATTTATGAGAATCCGGGACCCTGTAGTGCCTGTCTGGCTTAGCAGGTGCAGGGGGTAAAGAGTCAGGGGATAGGCCGGTCTCTGAAAATACATCATTTACAATATCCAGGACAGGTGGAATAGCAAGGGGTCTGTGCTGAGGAAGTAGCAGAAAGTCTTTGAGCCTTTTCTTAGATTCAGAATAATCTTGGCTCTCCCAGTGGAAATGCTCCCTCATGGTATGTAGGGTTTCCCCAAAAGAATAATCCTCAGGAGGAGAGGCTGAAGGAATGGATTCTTCAGCATCAGAATCCTCATAGGGAAGCATGGAGTAATCCTGTTCAGAAGAGGAATCAGAGGAAATAGAAACCTGATCAGAAGAATCATACTCAGTCTCTTGCCTAGGCCTCTTATCAGGAGAGGGATGGGAGCCCCTGATCAAACTAATTAGGTCTTCGGCCATTTTGAGCATCTGTTTTTTAGGCATGGAAGTCTGAGAAGGAGAATGCTATACTTGTTTCTTTGCCTTTAGAGCTGCTTTAGTCTTTGAAGCTGAAGATGGCTTAATATATAGCTGTGTAGGTCTGAAGACACCCTCAGAAGCCGACGCCTGCTCAGCGGCTCCAGACCCATTTGAGGGAATGATTTCCGAGTGTCCAATTCCTTGAGTTTCCAGAGGCCCAGTCGGCTCCACGTGGGAGTCGGAAGCGGCCTGTGGCTCTGAGATAGCAGGTGCCAGGGGCTGCGAAAGCACCTCACTGAGAACCGGCGACTGGCCTAGCAGAGGCTTCGTCGTCGGTTTTGGACCTCGGTTGCCTATCCTTTTCCTTGTCCTTGCGTTTTTTGTAAACTCCGGTTGTCGGCTGGTCCGACGGCATTATATAATTAAATCTTCGGCCAAAGTAATGAAATGCAAAATCGAACCGACGCTTGATAGTGCGTTGGTTAAATCTAGCACAAAACTGACAGCTGGCAACATTGTGATCAGGGCCTAGGCAAGGAATACAGTAAGAGTGAAAATCCTTATGAGATATTTGCTTCCCACAAGAAATACAATTGTTAACTTTTTCTGCCATCAGTCTGGAGCAAGAAAAAAAAGTTTCCCCAATGGGGTACTTAGCTTTAATGAAGACTTCGGTTCTGAAATTCGGATTTGAAAATCTCAGGAGTCGGCCAACTGGCACTTGCTTCGAGTACCGCGTGGCAAGAAAGACTGAAGAAAATGGTGTCAGCTGGTTCTTTTATACCCCTGTCGCACTGACGTCAGGGAAGAAGCGACGACATCCGACGCCGGACCTAGACTTTGGAATTCGGCCGACCGAGGACCCGCCTGATGGCAGGAAAACCCATCTGTTATGACTGCAGCTGTATGCACGATGAACATCATAGCTGGTCTCACTACCCTCTTGTAGACCTTCCCTTTCACTCTTACAGGCACTCGTCTGTCACAAATCACTCCTGACACTCTTCTCCACCCACTCCATCCTGCCTGTACGCTCTTCTTCACCTCTCTTCCACACTCACTGTTACTCTAAACTACTGACCCCAAGTATTTAAACTCATCCACCTTCACCACCTCTACTCCTTGCATCCTCACCATTCTTCTATCCTCCCTCTCATTCACACACATATATTCTTAGTCCTGCTGACCTTCATTCCTCTTCTCTCTAGAGCATATCTCCATCTCTCCAGGGTCTCCTCCACCTGTTCCCTACTCTCACTACAGATCACAATGTCATCTGCAGACATCATAGTCCATGGGGACTCCTGTCTGATCTCATCTGTCAACCTGTCCATGACCATTGCAAATAAGAAAGGGCTCAGAGCTGATCCTTGATGTAACCCCACCTCCACCTTAAACGCATCTGTCACTCCACCGCAGACCTCACCGCTGTCACACTACCCTCATACATATCCTGTACCACTCTTACATACTTCTCTGACACTCCTGACTTCCTCATACAATACCACAACTACTCTCTAGGCACCCTGTCATACGTTTTCCCTAAGTCTACAAAAACACAATGCAACTCCTTCTGACATTCTCTGTACTTCTCCATCAACACTCTCAGAGCAAACATCGCATCTGTAGTGCTCTTTCCCGGCATGAAACCATACTGCTGTTCACTAATCATCACGTCCCTTCTTAACCTAGCTTCCACTACTCTTTCCCATAACTTTATGCTGTGACTGATCAATTTAATCCCTCTGTAGTTGCTACAGCTCTGCACATCACCCTTATTCTTAAAAATCGGTACCAAAACACTTTTTCTCCATTCCTCAGACATCCTCTCACTTTCTAAGATTTCATTAAACAATCTGGTTAAAAACTCCACTGCCATTTCATCTAAACACCTCCATGCTTCCACAGGTATGTCACATCTGGGCCAACAGCCTTTCCATTTTTCATTCTCTTCATAGCTATCCTTACTTCCTCCTTGCTAATCCATTGTACCTCATGATTCACTATCTCTACATCATCCAACCTTCTCTTCCTCTCATTCTCTTCATTCATCAACCCCTCAAAAGTATTCTTTCCATCTCCTCAACACACTCTCCTCGCTTGTATGTCTTCCTCATTATCCTTTACCACCTTTACCTGCTGCACATCTTTCCTAGCTCGGTCCCTCTGTCTAGCCAATTGGTACAGGTCCTTTTCTCCCTCCTTCGTGTCCACCCTTTCATACAACTCTTCATATGCCTTATCCTTAGCATTCGCCACCTTCTCTCTTTGCCATGCATTTCATCTCCTTATACTCCTGTCTACTTTCTTCATCTCTCTGACAATCCCACTTCTTCTTTGCCAACCTCTTTGCCTGCATACTCTTCTGTACTTCCTCATTCCACCACCATGTCTCCTTGTCATCCTTCCTCTAACCCGATGTGCTACCAAGCACCTTTCTAGCAGTCTCCCTTACTAGCTCTGCTGTAGTTACCCAGCTATTTGGTAACTCTTCACTGCCACCCAGTGCCTGTCTTAACTCATTCCTGAACTCCACCTCACAATTACCCTTTTTCAACTTCCACCATTTGATCCTTGGTGCTGCCCTCACACTCCTCCTCCTCCTCTTGATCACAAATGTCATCCTACAAACCACCATCCTATGCTGCCTAACTACACTTTCTCCGGTCACCACTTTACAGTCTCCAATCTCCTTCAAACTAACCCTCCTACATAAGATATAATCCACCTGTGTGCATCTTCCTCCACTCTTGTATGTCACCCTATACTCCTCCCTCTTGTTAAAATACGTATGCACCACAGCCATGTCCATCCTTTTCGCAAAATCCACTACCATCTGACCTTCTGCTTTCCTTTGTTTAACACTATACCTACCCATCACTTCTTCATCCCCTCTGTTCCCTTCACCAACATGCCCACTGAAATCTGCTCCAATCACCACTCTCTCACCCTTGGGTACAGTCATCACCACTTCATCCAATTCACTCCAAAATGTTTCTGTCATCCATTGCACACCCAACTTGTGGAGCATAGGCACTAACAACATTCATCATTACACCATCAATTTCCAGCTTCATAAACATCACTCTATCTGACACTCTTTTCACTTCCAAAACACTCTTCGCATACTGTTCCTTCAGAATAACTCCTACGCCATTTCTCCTCCCATCCACATCATGATAAAAAAATTTGAACCCACCGCCTTACTCCCCTTCCATCTGGTCTCTTGCACACACAATATACCAACCTTCCTTCTGTCCATCATATCAGCTAGCTCTCTCCCTATACCAGTCATACTGCCAACATTCAAAGTTCCGACCCTCACTACCACAGTTCTAGCCTTTCTCCTCTCTTCCTGCCTTCGGCCATGCCTTCCCTCTCTTCTCCTCCTTCGGTCAACAGCAGCCCAATTTCCGCCAGCACCCTGTTGGCTAACAGTACTGGTGGCGGTCGTTGTTAACCCGGGCCTCGACCGATCCGGTATGGAAATATTTACTGGTGACTACATGAAATGATTTGACAAAGTTTTACGCCAGATGCCCTTCCTGACGCAAACACCCCCCCCCCCCCCCATTTATCTGGGCTTGGGACCGGCACAAAGAAATGCACTGGCTTGTGACTGGGTTTCAACAATATATGATCCAACTTCTGAAAATTATTTGTATAAGAAGATACACTTACATTTCCACCTGTAGAAAAAGTCAAATTCTGTCCCAGCCATTCATTCATATTAATAGGAACATTTGCTGCATTCCTTACTGTGTCCCTTCTAGTGTTTTGCCCTACACTAGTAGTGCTGGTTTGTAAACGCTGATCCAAATGGTTCTTGACTACTCCAACAGCATTATTTGAACCTCCTCCACGTAGGAGGTTACCAGGCATGTCTCCATTCACTGGCCCATGACTGCTTGTGTTGAAATTCACATTTTCATAGGTTCATACTAGGCTATCTGCCCTAGGGCATTTATAAGCCTAATAATAACAAAAGTGTCCAACGAGATAAAAGATCAGCTCCGATGCCACTTTCCAACTAGTTTAATGTTGCAAGCAAGTAAACAGAATTAATATAAGCGATAAAGCCAGATTAACGCTCTTTCCATTACATTTATAAGCCTAGCCAGAGTGTGTTTGGCTTTTGCCACCCATTTTAAATTAATTTTGCTATGCCCTTTTTCGAGGTTAGTATACTGTGCCTCTGTCTAACAGTGACACAGAAGTGATTCCCAGGGTAAACCTACGATCTCCCATCCACTCATCAAGATTCCTCTTGAAGAGAGTCAATGAGGGACTCTGCCTAACCTGGACTGGGATTTTATTCCAGAGTGAAGGGAGCCTCTGGGTTATGAATCTGTCCCTCCAGCATGTCCTGTTTATTTCAGTGCTGAGGTTCAAGTCTCTCGAGCGCGTAGCTCGATGGGATTTGGATTTTCTGAGGTGCAGCATGTCCATTAATTCCAGGTTGGACATGGCTTTATAAGTCAGGCACAAATCGCCTCTGAGCAGGCGGTATGCCACTGAGTAGAGCTGGAGTTTCTTTAACCGGGCAGAATATGGCATCTGTTTGAGCCCTTTGATCCTCTTGGTGAGGTACTTTTGGGGTCTTTCCAGTTACTGCAGGTGTCTGGTAAGGTACATCCCAAAAGGGGCATTGTACTCGATTATGGGCCTAATGAGGGATTAGTAAAGAGGCACGATGACCTCCCCTGATCGAGATGAGAATCCCTTCATGATTAGGTGGGCTATATAAAATGTTTTTCTAACCACTTTGGCCACGTGGTTGTCAAATGAGAGTTTGCTATCAACTTGGGTCCCCAGGTCCCTAATTACTTCTTCTGTACTTAACAGATTACCACCTATGTGGTAATTTGTGGGCACTTTGTTTTTGCCAAAGGGGATGACTATACACTTTTTGGCGTTTAGCTTGAGGCCGTGGCTCTGGCACCAGTTGTCTGTTTCTATGAGGCCCTTTTGAAGGATGTTTGTGTCGGCTGGAGAGTCGATTATGGCGCCCAGTTTAAAGTCATCTGCAAACTTGGTCAGCCACAATCCTTCCATGTTGGCCTGTACCTCCGAGAAATATATACCGAACAAGAGAGGTCCCAGGACTGAGCATTGTGGGATGCCACTTGTAACTGGTTTGGAGTCTGACATGGCTCCAGCAATTCTAACCATGTGGGTTCTGTCCTTGAGCCAGTTTGCAACCCATCTAGTGACATAGGGGTTTATATTTAAGCTGGTGAGCTTATCTATAATGCCCGAGTGGGGTATTGTATCGAAGGCTTTTGCAAGGTCCAGGTAGGCTGTGTGGACCACCTTCCCCTCTTCAATGGCCATGGTGACTGTTTCAAAGAAATTGACCAGGTTTAAGAGGCAGGATCTGCCCTTAACAAAGCCAAACTGGGTAGGATCCAGTGTCTGTAGGTCCCCAATATCTTTATTTATGAGGTCCATGATGATCCTTTCCATAGCTTTGCAGACCAAGCTAGTCAGGCTTATGGGGCGATAGTTTCCAGGATCCGTTGAGGCATCACCTTTGTGGAGAGGGACCACTGTTGCTGTACGCCACTCTTTGGGTACATATCCTGTAGTAAGGCTGAGATTGAACAGTAGTTTTATGTTTGGGTTTAGCTCTTTTTGGAGTTCATGTAGGACGCAGCCCGGGACACCGTCTGGTCCGATTGATGCTGTGTTTTTTGCTTTGGAGAGGGCGGCTCTTACCTGAGCATCTGAGATGTCAGGGGGGCAGCACTCTGCTGGGATAGATATTTGCTCTTTTGGTGGGGGAGGGGGGGTTTGCGCTGAACCTGTCAGCTAGAATGTTGGCAATGTCTGTGGGTTCGGTGTATTTTTTGTCATTTTGGACAAATTCTGAGCATATCTGGGAATTCCCACCCAGGTTCCTAACATAACTAAAGAAAGCCTTGTGATTATCCTTAGTGTCCTGTGCAATTTTTCTCTTGAAGCTGGCCTTAGACGATTTTATGAGTGCCTGTAGTTCTTTGCTAATACTGATCAGAGATGCTTTCCCTTTCTGGGATTTTGCTCTATCGTGTAGTAGCTTCCTCCTTCTACTGTATAGTTTGTTTATGGCTGGGGTCCACCACACAGGACGTCTGCCTTTGGAGGATTGGGTTTTGGTTTTATTTGGGATTGCATGATCCATGCATTCCTGAAGTTGTTCATAGAATGCGTTTATAAAGGATTCTGTGGTCTGGGCCGTATTTTCCACAGGGCCGGGGGCTTTGAAGGATTCCACCTTGGTTTTGAGGAGTGTGAAATTTGCTTTAGAGAAGTTTTTCACTGTCACCTAAAAGGCTTTGGAAAGAGCTCTCGCCATCACAAACAGATGCAGCAGTGAGTACTTCCTGATTTCATCCTCCATTCAGAGCCAACGTCATCTGGGCATGCTCAATGCGGTCCATTCTCTGAGAAATCCTCTCAAGTTGGGCTAAAATCCACTCAACTGTCTCATCAAGCGACAAATAAAATAAAGATTGCTGCAAATCAATCCCCTGTACCTCCGAGGCCATAGAAAACCAACAAAATATATAGAAAACAAACAAAATAAATATAAACAAAAACGGAGTGCAGGGAGATATAAAACACCAACAAAAAACAATTATAACTGTTGTTAGTTAAAACAATATGTTCAATAAAACAAAAGAGAAACAAGTGCTTTCGTCTCCACAATAGGAGACTTTATCAAATTCAAATATAAAACGAAATGACACAATTTTAAAATGTAGCATGCCCACACTGTAACCCAATCAAAAAGGATCACCAATGATTACATGAATAAATTAGCAAACGCTAGCCCTCATAACATTCAAAGCAAGTTTTCCAAATTAAAGCAATACAAGCTTATAAAGAATGAAGTATACAAATAACATGTTTGGCAGAAAAAATGCTACTAAATAAAGCAAATTAATTATATGCAATAGCTAAAAATATGTGCAATGGTTAAAATTAGGTTTAAAACTTCAAAAGCCCTACTAATACTATAAAACTAAACATGAATATGCAATGTACAGAAATGCATCTACACAAAATAAATACAACATGAAATCTCACTCTACTGTACAACAATGTATATCTGTGTGAGATACATGTATAAAACTCTAATATAATATAATATATTACAGTAACCACCACCTAAAAGGAGGGAACACACTCAGGACCGGGAACAGTAAATAAAAAACTGTATGTTAATAAATACAAACTGATATAATACAAATGTGAAATTCATCATAGTAGTCATAATAGGTATCTGTAGTCTCTCTGGCCCAAAAGTCAACCTGATGAATAAAAGGTGAACATTATTATTTAGATAATTACATTTCTACATCTGTGCACTGGATTAGGGAAAATTAACCGTTGTTTAGGTGTGGTCTGAAACATGCTAAAACTGAATGCATAAATTCACAAAGTAAACGAGCAACACAAGTGTCTTCATCTCAACATATAAGCAAACAATATAATATACACATTACTGTCAGCCGACATGTTTCAAGAACAAAAAGCAATGTTTTTCTGCAACATAAACAAGTTAGTCAGTAGTTATTGCCTTCAAGTAAGTGCATAAAACTAGAAATGACCAAAGCAAGATGTAATTTATACATATGCAGTGCAATTGGAAGTTCATAGTCATTTAGAAAGGACTGTAGAAAACCAACCTAAAGTGCCCAATATCCTGTTCTCAGCAAAATCTCAGTACAAAAAAATGGTGTGCACTGACAAGCTCCTCCAAGTTATTATAGCCTACTCCAAACACAGATCTGGTTCATAGATCTCAGGAAGTGAGAGTATTTTCCTTTCTCAACACATATAGAACTTCTATATAAAGGCTATTCTGTAACCAGGTCTAATGAGATGACTAATTACACCAATAATCTAGGAATACAAAGAATTAGGAAGGAAAGGAAATCATTAAAAAATAGCTTGTACTGTTGTATCTGATTAGCTATCATTCTTATCCTGGAGGCATAGTTAGCTACATTACATGTCCATGAAATAAAATGTCCTACCTCACCATGTCTTTTGTTAAAAATAAATAAATAAATAACATGTTTGATCTCTAACTTGTTGAAACTGCCTCAGTAACATTTCTGAAATCAGTATCATTCAATTTGTTTCCAACTTACTACACATGCAGTTTTCCAAGCATTCCCTTATTACACCTTGCCAGGTGGGTAACGTATCTCTTTACTCTATTTTCTAGTTGAATAGAGGATTATTTATCTACATACTGTTCAAAATACAGCGCGTGAACAACCTTTCACACACTGAACTTCTTCCTTCATAGGATATTCAGGACCACAAACCACAGTCAGGTTTAAACATTCTCATTATCCTAACATTTCATACATAAAAAATTGTTTATAGTCCACTCAAAGTGAACACACTGAATTATATCTAATTTGTATCTCACACACACACACACACACACACACAAACACACACACACACACACACACACACACACACACACACACACACCCCTTACATAAAGGAGCCTTGTTTGCATAACATAACAAAGCCTTGCTTGAATGCATAACATAACAGAGCCTAGAATGCATAAGATAACGGAGCCTTGAATCCACAACATAACGGAGCCTTGCTTGCCTTGAATGCATAAAATAACGAACCTTGAATAAAGGTAAAATAACAAACCACATTCCCTACCTAACACAGCCTTGAATATATAAAATAACGAATGAGCCTTAAATGTCTAGAGCCTTTCCCTTAAGAGTTTGTAGCAGTGCTCATGGAAGAAACTGCTCATCCAGCACCATATGCCTGTTCCCTAATGAATCGCCACATACATTCGCAAATGGAGCCTTGAATATATAAAATAACGAACAAACCTTAAAATGTAAAATAAACCTTGCAGCATATGTTTCTGGACCCTCACATTTTGAAAGAAAAGGAGCTTTCCCTTGCAGTTTAAGAACTATTCCCTTGCAGCACCGCTCATAGAAGCCGGAAATGTTCACAAGTCAGCCCTGGAGCTCAATTCCGACAGGCTGGCAGGCTGTTCATGGCGCTGACGTTAGGTCAACAACAAAAATTTAAAAAACAAAGCCGGGAAACTCAGAAATTAAGGGGTGCCACTCGGGAAACATGGCACCCCATTAACTGGACCTCAAAATCAGTAATAACCAAGAAATTTGGCACGGTTAAGAGGTATGGCTCTAAGCTTAAGGATCCAGTGAAGTTCTGCTTCTTCCATCCTATTCTCAGTGTCTCCTAATCTAACACTGGCTCCTACACTTTCAACAACCCTAAATTTAAATACATGCTTACCTTCATTTGCTAACACATATCTAAATATAGCACTATTATTGCTCCACTTACGTGTACTGTAGAGGTGCTCCCTTATTCGTTCCCTTAGAGTACGTCCCATCTTACCCACATAAAATCTCTGACAACAATGACACCACACTAAACAGACTATGTGGCTAGTGGCACAAGTGGCCCTAGAGGTGAACCTATACTCCTTACAAGTATCTGGATATAAGAAATTGTCCATAGTTTCTATAGGTTGGCAAAAACCACACTGGCCACATTGCAGCAATTTTGAATGGTCTTGATGCATGCAATATATGAGCTTTGTTGCTTTAAGAGCTCACTTTCTAAATTTGATGATGCAGCATACTCTACCTGCTTTTGTAAATCTGGTAATGGAGGAAGACACAGGTTAAGTACTGAGTGAGTGAAATACTGTGACTGCTGTCTCTTTACTGGCTTATTTTTAGACAGTATAAACTGAGTAGCTGATGTTATTTATTTAAATGTCTGTTTTTGCTTTTGTGAGCTATATGCTTTTGTTTATGCTGTGTATTTATAAATGTAGCAACTCTGAATGTTGATGCATGCAATATATGAATCCTGTGATGTAACATGCTTTATCTGTTCCTATGAGCTGGTAATGAAGGAAGACACAAGTTTAGCATTGAATGAATGAAATACTGTGACTGCTGTGCATTTTATTGGCTTATTTAAAAAGTGAGTAGCTGATGTCATGTATTTAAATGCTTGTTTCTGCTTTTGTGAGTTATATGGTCTGAAGAAGCCACATGTAGTGGTGAAAGCACTTACCTACTCACACTTGCTTATTAAAGTTTTTATAGTTGCTGTGCGTCTGAGAGATTAAAGATTGTTATGAGACCTGTGATTATTACATGTTCTATGAAAACACCAATACTACAGATAATATAATGGTGACAAAGATAACCCTGAAACGATTGCTGAATTGTATAGACCCAAGTCTAGTGCTGATGACCTACATAAATTCATACATTTCCTGCATGAAACACGGGAGGGAAATATAAACAGCGGCTTTGAACTTTCATTTACCAGAAACATAATGGAATACTATTATTTTATTTATTTATTTTATTTTATACTTGTTGACTGGGATAGTCCAACTGTCCATTTTCAGTGGAGGCCCGGGGAGAAAAGCTCCACAGAGACAAGTTAACAGACAAGCAGATAATTCAGGATATATATTTTAAACTAGGCCCATTGGGCTTACAGAAAGGAATTAAGCATCAGAGAGGTACAGTTGATAACAAGTCTAAATGACAATATACAGAACAGGCTTGAATCCAAATAAAAATGCTGAGGTAAGGCTCCAGAATCCAAACAAATAAATAAACCAGTCTTCAGAAGTAATAAAAAGCAGTTCCATCTTTAATGTAACACAAGCGCTTTCACACAATGCTTCATCAGGTGTATGAATAACATAATAAACCACACCTCTTTAAATATCTTAATCTTACCACATGACTTAAGAATCTAATCAATTTAAAGTTATATACTATTATAAAATACAAGTCAGATAATAAATGTGTGGAAGTGTGTTAACATCAACTGGTATAACAGAAAATACAATTTATAATATATATATAAAAAATTTAAAACTCATATTTAATGAAACATTTAAAAACATCCTAAAAATATATGTCATAAAGATATATATATGTATATACACGATAATGCAATATAAAATCTATAACAGCTATATTAGAATAAAGCCCTGCATTCATATTACCTACGTAATCCTCTTCTTCTTAAAATGGGCTTAATGGGCATGCTATCATTAAGTCCATGGCCATAATTAGCCCTCAACATGCCTATCCATTTGGCCTCTACCTCTTCAGTTCTATCCCTAACATCCCCACATCTCAGACTCTCAAAGGTTCTGGAAACTATCATAAATTTGAACCTGTGCTGCTCTCCCTCTTTGGAGACATGTTTAGAAAGGGCATTACATTCAGACCTCTTACCTACATGATATATATGCTCTCTGATTCTTTCCCTTAGACTACGATCTGTCTTACCTACATAAAAACAATTACATAAACAGCAGGTAGCGAGATATACCTCATGTGTGATCACACATGTACCACTGACCCTAATATCAAAAACTCTACCAGTGTCTGGATGTCTAAAATATAAATCCTCATTAATAAACTGACACTGATTACAGTTGCCACATGGTTTTGTTTCACTTGAGCTAGCAACACTAACGCTATCTCTATTAATACATAGCCTTCTCCTAAGGTTCTTTTTATTTTTAAAAGTAAACTGTGGTCTTGCACCAACAACTCTACTGATGATAGGATCTGTCATTAGTATATTCCAGTGGTTATTGATAATGCTGGTATATTTCCAAACATCTCTTGAATATGGGATGTTAACATTCAAAGTGTTATCTCTCTCCCTCACTTCCCTAATACACTTGTCTGTAAAATATGGTTTAGCACTTGACCCCCTCAGTTGTTTAACTTTCCTAAAACCATCATCTATAATATTTTTCTCATAGCCTCTCTCTTCCAAATCATGACCCATCTTAATCAGTTGCTTTTCAAATTTCTCATCCTTTGCACTTAATCTGGATGCTCTAAAGAACTGATTTTGGGCAACATTTCTAAACACATATCTGGGATGCATACTTTCCCTTAACAACAGACTATTCACATGACATTCCTTCCTAAAAAGTCTGGTGATAATTGTACCTGAACTCTCCTTTTCTAAAAATACATCCAAAAAACTAATTCTCTCCTCAGAATAGTTCAGGGTAAATCTCAGAAATTGTGTTGTGTTATTAATATAATCAACAAAGCATAACAAATCCGAAGCTGTACCTCCCCACAAAATAAAAAGATCATCAACAAACCTTCTGTAAAATAATACAAATTCACGATATGGTCCATTAAAGACATGCTCCGTCTCCCATGTCAACATAACTGCATTAGCATATGTGTTAGAGCATGAACTCCCCATCGTTACGCCATTTCTTTGATAATATATCTGATTCTTAAACAGAAATACATTATTCATAAGCACTATACTCATTAATTCATGTAGTACTCTCACTCCATCAATATTATATAAACCTGCTTGGGTCATAAGTCTACTAAGGAACTCTAAACCCACTGTATTGGGAATAACAGTGAACAAAGAAACAATGTCCAATGTTACAAAAATAAAATGATTATTTGCCACACCTTGATTCATAAATGCATAAAGGTCATTAAGAAATTGTTCAGTGTCTTTTAGCACAAATTCAGAACTCTCAATAATAGGTTTCAGCTTTTTGTCCAAATATATAGAAATTGCTTCAGTACACCACCCTCTGCCTGAGACTATAGGTCTCATGGGAGGTCTAACAGGATTCTTATGAATCTTGGGCAATCCTTGTATGTGGGGTATGGTGTACTTAATACTAATAAAGTATTTGGCTAGCTCCTTACTTAGGAGCTCTACTTGTTCCAAATGTCTAACAATATTATTAACTGTTAGAACCATCACTTCAACATAAGAATGTTTAACCTTCTGATAAAAGTCAGTATTATCAAGCATCTCATACATTAAAACATCATAAGGGTATAAATGATAAACCCTTACAAAGTACACACAATTCAGAATCTGACAAAACATGTTTCGATAAATTAGTTATGTGAGTCTTACTTGTTGAAAGGCTTTCTTTATAGTGTAGGTATTGTCCTTCACCTCTTCGTGTTTCCTTTTGTATCTGGTATTGCTCCTGCCCCTGTGCTGGTATTTCTGCCCCTGAGAGTCTCTCCGATTCACTGTGGTATCCCTCATGGGAAGTGGAAATTTCAATCCATAATTACCTGGAACATTAGCTTCTCTCACTTCTAAACGATGCTCGGGTTGCGGAGTGCTCAAAGCTTCATTCTCAGCTTCCCTATGCACTTCTGCAGTGGTTAAAACAACCTTTCTCCTCGCGCCCAAATTAGCGCTAGGATTCACAAATGAACCACTAGTTTGGGAATGAATATTAGCATCCACTGAATTTTCGGGTTGAGACATCACTCTCCCCTGTCGTGTTGGTTGCCTGCCATCATTAAAGTCAACGGCTCTCGTGCTGACATCATTACACTGTTCCTCGTCGATCATAGATTGCCTGGTTTCACTCAAAAAGACATCACGTGGCCATGTGAAGATATTGCCAGAGGCAAAATCTTGACGATCTCTTCGTAATTTCTTTAACTTAATTTGCAGGAGTTTACGTTTATATGTAGTGACATTATCTGTAGTCTCTGTTAATAATCTAAAGAACACATCTCCATTGTATTTTCTGCACAGTTGAGGGTAGTTGGTCTTCACCTCTCCTAGCAAAATCACTTCTTTCCTCTCTGCTGCACTAATGAGCAGCTTTATATAGCCCATACTAGTGGCGATATTTAACTTTTGCCACTCACTAATGAGTAAAGAGTCACGGTCAGCCTGAGCTGGCATTTTTAAAACTCTCAGGCCACGCGGTATCAAATTCTCAGCTAGACAAACTTGTAAATGAAATTTCTCATATTGTAGTCTAGCTAATTTTGACATACTTTTTTCTAATGTCAATAAATCAGTTCTAAGTAATAGGAAATCATACTCAGATTCATTGTCACCTTCAATCGTTAAATTTTTGTTAAGAAGAGGATTCTCTCGATCAGTCACTTTAGAAATAAACAGTTCAGCACTTACACGGGGTTCTTGAGCATTTGGAAAGAATTAGAGAGCATATATATCATATAGGCAAGAGGTCTGAATGTAATGCCCTTTCTAAACATGTCTCCAAAGAGGGAGAGCAGCACAGGTTCAAATTTATGATAGTTTCCAGAACCTTTGAGAGTCTGAGATGTGGGGATGTTAGGGATAGAACTGAAGAGGTAGAGGCCAAATGGATAGTCATGTTGAGGGCTAATTATGGCCATGGACTTAATGATAGCATGCCCATTAAGCCCATTTTAAGAAGAAGAGGATTACGTAGGTAATATGAATGCAGGGCTTTACTTTAATATAGTTGTTATAGATTTTATATTGCATTATCATGTATATACATATATATATATATCTTTATGACATATATTTTAGGATGTTTTAAAATGTTTCATTAAATATGAGTTTTAAAAATTGTTTATATATATATATATTATAAATTGTATTTTCTGTTATACCAGTTGATGTTAACACACTTCCACCCATTTATTATCTGAGTTAAATTTTATAATAGTATATTACTTTAAATTGATTAGATTCTTAAGTCATGTGGTAAGATTAAGATATTTAAAGAGGTGTGGTTGATTATGTTATTCATACACCTGATGAAGCATTGTGTGAAAGCGCTTGTGTTACATTAAAGACGGAACTGCTTTTTATTACCTCTGAAGACTGGTTTATTTATTTGTTTGGATTCTGGAGCCTTACCTCAGCATTTCTATTTGGATTCAAGCCTGTACTGAGTATTCCTGCAGAGGTATTTGGTGTTTATTAGGCATTTTTTGTATTGCCTTAATATACAGAACAGATTAACACAGATAAGCCATCTTTCTTCAGTTGTGGTATACAAGTTTTATGAGGATAAAACATGCAAGTTACAATAATATAGATGAGATAAAAGTATTAGTCTGGTGAGGAACAGGGACATAGCCATTTTATGCTTAGGTAAGATTTGAGAGTTATTTTAAATTTAGAGAGGGATGCTTCAAGCGTTAAGGATGTAGGCAGAGAATTCCAGAGTTTGGCTATGTAAGAAGAATATAGGGAGTCACCAGCATGATTGGTAACTGCTAACAGTAATTTATTAGTGGAGCGGAGTTGCCTAGGACAGGAGTACTGTTGGATTAAGTTTCTTAATGAAGGTGTTGTGTTTGGATGATAGAGTAGCTTGTGTGTGATGATCAGCTGGTTATAGGTTAGTAGGTTTGGTAGTTCAAGCCAATCCAATTGTTTTAGATTTTGGCAGTGATGAGTTCTAAAGGAGCTGTTGTTGGCAAATTTGGCTATCTGATTATAACAGGAGGTCAATTTATTGGTTTCTTTTTTGGATAGGTTGGTCAAGATTGGTGATGCATATAGTAGTGCTCAGAGAAGGTGTGTTTGTGCTATTGTAGTTCTAGCATTGTGAGTCAGGAATGATTTGTGTTTGTAGAGACTACCCAGCTTTTTGTTAGTATTTTTTATAGCCAGATTAATGTGTGCATCAAATTTGAGCTTATTATCAATAGTGATACCTAGGAGCTTTGTTTGGTAGTCAGATGATATAGTGGTACCGTTTTTTTGAGTGGATAGTAAAGGAGGAGGTGGGGGCAGTAGTGATTGAAGGATGAAATATGAGGAGTTTAGTTTTTTTGGGGTTGAGTATTAAGGAATTGTCAGTAAGCCAGGTTTCGACTGAGTGAAGGTTTTCCTGGGTTTTTTGTGTAGGTCTGCTAGGGTAGGGGCACTGCATATTATAGTAGAGTCGTCAGCGTATTGGATAAGGTTTGAATTATTTACAGCTGTGTGGAGATTATTAGTAAAAATTAGGAATAGTAGGGGGCCCTGTATGGATCCCTGAGGTACACCGAGTGTCACAGATAAGAGTGGAGACAAGTTATTGTTCCATACTACTGCCTGTTGTCTATAGCGGAGGTAGTTCTTAAACCATGAGATAGCCAAATTATCTAGGCCTAAGATAGAAAGTTGGGAGAATAATTTTTCATAATTAACCATGTCAAATGCCTTTGACAGGTCTAGGAAAAGGGCTGCAGAAAATTTGCCATAATTTCTGCTGTGGTTAATGGTATCAGTGAATGCTAGCAAGGCAGTGGTTGTGCTTTGACCTGGGCGGTACCCATGTTGGGTTTGGGATATAAGATCTTGCTTAAGAAGGTGGAAAATTAATTGGTTGTGACTACATTTCTCCAGTATTTTAGCAAGTGGGGATAGGATAGCTATTGGCCTGTAGTTAGATATATATCGTAAGAATTGCCCCCTTTATGAAGGGGTATAATATAGGCTGTTTTCCAGATCAGGGGTACTGAGCTTTCAGAGATGGACCTGTTTATTAGGATAGAGACTGGTATGGCTATTTCTGTTGCTGCCAGTTTTAAGAATTCGTTGGGGAGGGAGTCTACTCCTAGTGTTGTTGGTTTTAATTGAGAGAGTAATTTTCTTATGTAGGAGGTTGGGGTGGGTTGAAGCTTAAAAGTTGGGTTATTATTAGGTTTGGGGTCAACAGTAGTGGTTTTGGTATAAGTTTGATTTTGTGAAAGGGCAAGAATGGTCTCAGTAAAGAAAGTATTGAATGATTCAGCTATGTTTTCTTTCATTAACCCGGTTGTTGGGGGTGGAGTGGTGATTTTTCCAGGGCATAGTAACCTGTTTAATCCTGCCCAGAATTTTTTTGGGTTGTTCCTGTGTTGATTTTGGTGGTTGATAAAGTAATTTCTTTTATCTTGCTTGACTAGTCTTTTGGTTAGGTTTCTAATCTGTTGGTAGGCTTGCTGTGTACTTGGTGTTTTGTTGGATCTCCAGATTTTCCAGGCTCTGTTCCTTTCTGTTATTTTTTGTCTTGTTTCCCCAGTTAGCCATGGAACTGTTTTGGTCTTAACTCTGGTAGTTCTTTCTGGAGCATGCCTATTTAATATTTTTAGAAATGTGGAGTTAAAATGATTGATGGCTTCATCTAGTGGCAGGTAATATAGTTGGGACCAGTTGTAGAGTTTCAGGTCATTTAAGAAGTTTGATAGGTTAAAGTGTTTTTTGTTCCTAATTGTTTGAAGTATAGGGATTTGGGGGTGGTGGGAGTTGTGTTTAAGTAAGAAGGTAGCTTGATGGTCGCTTAGTGAGTCAGGAAGTGTGCCTGCTAGGTAGGAGGACTCAACAACATTAGTAAGGAAATTATTTTCAGTGCATGTTCAGGAACAACTGCTGCAGATTTTAAGAAAACCTACCAGGAAATAGAGCACGCTAGACATTGATTGTGTTCCTAAGGAAATGACTGTTAGTCTGACAGTTGGCACAGAGGGTTAAGACTATGAGCTTTAGTTGCAGGGTTTGATGCCCTTATTTGTCTGCTGGGCGACCTTGAGCAACTCACTTGACCAGACAGTGCTTGGGGCAGCTTAGAATTAGGGCTCAGCTCCTCAATGGTCCCTGGACTGCAAGCCTAATAACTACCTATGGACTACATCACAAGTTTTACCACCAATGATGTGCAATGATCGGGGGAGGGGGGGCTCAAAGGATACATTTTTGCAAGATGCCAAACTTTAAACTAATGAACTGAAAATTAATAACAGACTAGAAGGAAGCAAAGCTATCATTATGAAAAAAATGTATATAAAGATACTGAGCATTGTAGATGAACATTTTACAATTAATTAAGATGTAGTAGGAGTAATCAATAAACTCTGTGTAGATTATAAAATTTATTCTCAAATTCAGCACATTACAGATATATTTATAAAATCTTATGCAAAACAGTGACTCCACAAAGAATGTGATAAATTGTCCTAGCAATATCTGGGTACTTTGGCATGAATTTAGAGTACTACTAAAATCTGTTATTCACTAGGTCATCTATGAATGGGGACGTTCTTCAAGATTGGATATAGGCACATGTTAAACCCATCTTTAAGGGAATAATAAACAGGACAAAACCAGAGTCAGAGTCAAACAGACCCATATGTTTACTTTCTTGTTTGTTTTGGAAAATAATGGAGAAGGTTATTTGGGTAAATTACTGGCAGAACTGAAAAGCTTGGGACTTGAAAAATAAATCTACAGCAACCTGTAATATGATGTTTTATAATAATAGCTATTAATGAAAATTTATGCTGTGATATCATTTATGAGGACTTAGCTTCAGCCTTTGACAGGGTCATATACAAAACATTAATCAATAAATTAGAACCATGTATTAATATAATTTTTAAATGATAGACAACTGTATGGCTTACAAATACGACATGGCAAAGATACAGCAAATGGACAGGAGATAGGTTACAGTCAGGGTACCCCACAGAACTCTGTCCTAGGCTGATATTGTTTAGGTTGTAACATTCACATCTTTTTCATCGGAATTGTTCTACAGTTTGTATGCAGATGACACGAAAATGGGGAAACTGTCAAGTTCTACTGCAAAGATAGCCTATTTGGGACAAGAGATAATATGTTGATAAATAGATCAGAAACTAAGCATATGAGATTTGGGAGACAGAGATTGAAGTGAATATTTAAAACAGCACAGAGTGACTGAAAAAGTTATGTACTTACCATAACATTCCATGTCTGTAGTCCATCTCGCCTACATTGTTGCTGGATGGGTTCGGAGCCGATCCTCGACTCTTACTCGGCCGATAAAACTAAAGCGCGAGAGCTTTTACCGGCTCAAGACTATCTCCTATCCCATGGTGCATCACAGCAATTCCCCAGATCTTATTTGCAAGAAAGTAACTACATACATAATAGTAATTATATTATCAATAACTATGTACATACAAACAAAGGTACTTTGTATTACTATCCATGCCATGTGGACAGACAACTATAACAAGGTCAGACAGCATAATGGATAGTCCACCAGTTCCTCCAGGATACAGGAAAGGGGAAGGAGGGTGGGACGCAAGACTGTAGGCGAGATGGACTACAAACATGGAACGTTATGGTAAGTACATAGCTTCTTTATGTTATGTAGTTCTATCTCGCCGTAATTCTTGTTGGATGGGACAGCGTCCCCAGCACCTTTATCTCAGGTGGCTCAAGCAAAGAGACTCTTCAGCACAGTGGACCCAAAGGATGACCTGTACTGGGAGGCCAAATCCAATTTGTAATAAGTGACAAAGGTATGAGGTCTGACCAAGCAGCTGCTGCGCAAATGGTATCAACTGGGAGCTTTGATCTGAAGGCATATGAAGTTGATACTGCTCTAGTTGAATGGCCTTTTACTTTAGCATGTAGTTGTTTCCCAGCCTTTTTGTAAGCAAATGAGATGCAGTCTGAAAGCCAATTAGACAGAGTAACCTTGGAGACGGGCAAGCCTTTGTTTTTGTCTGAGAAAGAAACAAACAATTGATCCGATTTCCGAAAATCTTTAGTCCTGTCCAGGTAAAATCGGAGAATTCTACGGACATCTAATCTGAGAAGGAGGACTCCTTTTAAAAAGGTTTTACATAAACAGTGGGGCATAATCGGATTTCCCATGTTCCGGAAATGATAATTAGAGATGGCAGCTAACTGAACTCTAATGGTAGCAGCTGCAGATCCTTCTTGGAAAATAGATGCAAGGAAGGACAGGATAGATTCTATAGGAGCCGAGTAGGGATGTATGGTTTGTTTAGCTGCCCAAATGGAAAACCTTCTCCATTTGCTGGAATATAACATCCTGGTGGAAGGTTTGTGGGAAGAAACGGTAGGAGAAAGGGATATACACCTGGCTATTCTTGGAACTGTAGCAGCCATGCTGTCAAATTCAGGGTTTGGATGGCAGGATGGAACTGTCCTGATTGATGAATCAGAAGGTCTGGAGATGGTTCCAGAATCCATGGTTCCTCCAAGAGATGGGGTCACAGGAAAGGGAACCAGACTTGGTGAGGTCAGTAAGGAGCAATGAGGATCAGGGTACTCTTCAACAATTTTGCTTTCTGAATCACTTTTGGTATGAGGAAAGGGTGGAAAAGCATAAAGAAGTCCCAGAGGCCAATTGTGGACCAGAGCATCACTGGGTGACATCCCCGGATGGGGAATGAGGGCAAAGTAGTTGCTGCATTTGGTATTCATGTATGTGGCAAATAGGTTGCAGCAAGGTTGGCCCAATTTGCGGAAAATCTCTGCAACTTCTGTTTTCAGGGACCACTTGTGAAGCATCAGAATTGCTCGACTCAGTTTGTCTGCTATCACAGTGGAATTCCCCAGAATGTGTGTTGCTACCAGAAATTGTTGAGAGTCCATCGCCCATTTCCATACTCTTTGTGCCTCTCGACAAAGTGGGTAAGACTTGGTTCCCCTTGCTTGTTTATGTACCACACTACAGACATGTTGTCTGATTGAATCGCAACTGTCCCGGTGAAAAGAAAACTGTGAAGTGCTTGCAACGCATATAGCACTGCTGCTTGCAACGCATATAGCACTGCTCTCATCTCCAGAACATTTATATGCAAGTGGTTCTCGTGATCCTGCCAGATACCTTGGACAGTCATTCCCAGATAATGCCCCCCCCCACCCTATCTGGGAAGCGTCCGTGGTCAAGACTGCATTTTGTTGAGGGAGAGCAAGGGGACGACCTACATGAAGCTGATCTGTATGCAACCACCACGTTAGATCCTTCTTGCAGGAGTTTGTGGTGAGTATTTGGTGGGATAAGGGTAAATTCTGCATTGACCACTGGGCAAATAGTAGCCACTGAAGTAATATGGGCTAAGGGAACTAAGAGAAGGGTGGATGCTATAGTCCCTAGAACTTGAAGAACTATCCTGGCCTGTACTTTGTCTTTGTTAGCAAGAATCTGACTTGGTTGTGCAAGGATTCTATCCTTTCTGGTGTCAGTTTTGCTGTCATGGTGGTTGAGTCTATTACCGAGCCTAAGAAGACAATGCACTGCGATGGAGATAAAGCGGATTTTTTTTTAGATTTACTGTAATCTCTAATCTGGCACAGAAGAATAGTCTTGTCCCTGGCTCGGATTAGTCAGTGCTTGGTGGTAGCAGTGAGGAAAATTCAAAAACGCAAAAACAAAAATGATCCCAAATACCAAAAGACTGAATGGAAAAGCAGACCAGGGCACTCCACGAGACAAAATACTGTGAAATCACAACCAGATTATTGATGCTTCCTTCCTGGTACCTCGGCCAGATCGTCTTCAAACGGGAATAATTTTTGACACCAAAGCCATGCTTTAAATACATTCAAACACAACTGGTGATGAATTAATGACCCAATCACAATAATTAATCAGTTTCAATGGTTTTAAAAACCCAAATTTTAAAGTGACTGTGCTTCAATTCAACCAAAGGTGCATGTGGAAAAAGTACAGTTGTGTACACTTACCATAAATGTAGATGTTAGAGTGTATTCACTGTTGCAGCCATTACATTTGGGTAATCTGCTGGAAGGTTGCCCTCAGTCGGCCTGAATAACAAAGTCGTGGGTCCTGCGTCAGTTGCTGTCTCCTCTTCCATGACGTCAGGTCGTCAGGGGTATAAAACATGCAGCCGATGCCATTTTATTCAGTTTTTCTTGCCCCAGATGTCAGGTGCCCCCCAAATGGGGAGCAAAAAAAAAAAAATATATATATATATATATATATATATATTATATATATATATATATATATAAAAATAAAAAATATATAAAAGCATTTTTAGAAACAAACTTTACCTTCAACTAAAAGCAAATACACCACAAAGGCTTTTGAGTATAGTGAAGGAAAGAAAAGGTATAGAATGGGGGATGGCGGGTGGGTAACCCGGACTGCAACAGTGAACACACTCGAACATCTACATTTATGGTAAGTGTACACAACTGTACTATGTTCTTCCTGTTTCACTGTTGCAGTCATTACATTTGAGTAGAATCCCAAAGCTATGGATGGGAGGATAGAACTAAATAACATTAGGAGCGACTAAAAGGCCCTGCAGAACTGCAGTGGCAAAGCCTACCCTGGATTTGGAGAAGAGAGGCAAATGATAATGCTTTGAGAAGGTATGAACAGAGCTCCAAGTAGCAGCCTCTAGAATGTCTTTGGTTGGAACCCCTCTGAGAAAAGATGCTGAGGTAGAGGCAGCCCTGGTGGAATGTGACTTGATCCCCTTGGGCACAGGTTTACCATGGTGCAAGCAGCAGAAACGAATGCAGTGGTTTATCCACTTAGAAATAGTCTGCTTTGATACAGCCTTCCCCTCTGATCCTGCAGCAAATGCCACAAGTAGTTGCTCAGACTTGAGATTTGGTCCTGTTTAAGTAGAATCTTAGTTGTCTGTGTACATCCAATGAATGCAGATTCCGCTCTCCCTTCTTCTGCGGATTTGGGTAAAATGTTGGCAGGTGAATTGTCTGGTTAAGAGCCACACTGGATACCACCTTAGGCATAAAAGAAGGATTGGTCCTGAGGGACACCCTGTCCGGGTAAAATGTAATAAAAGGCTCCACAGCCATGAGAGCCTGCAGTTCTGAAACCTTCTTGCTGAAGTGACTGCCAAGAGGAAAGCTGTTTTCCAAGATAGACATTTTATATCCGCAGTAGCTGCTGGTTCAAAAGGAGGCAGGGTGAGTTTTTCCTGCACAAAGTTGAGGTCCCATGCAGGAGTTGGCGATCTTCTGGGAGGCCTTACATTTTTGGCTTCTCTAAGATACTGTTTAAGCAGAGGATGAGAAAAGAGGGGAGGCTCCGTGTTGTAATGAGCCGAGATGGCAGAGGCATAGATTTTTATTGAAGAAAAAGAAAGGCCCTTGTCAAGCATCTCAAGTCAAATATTGTAAAATCTGAGGGATATTGGGCTTTGCTGTGTCCGTTCCAAGCACAGAATCTCTTGCATTTATCAGCATAAGGTTTTCTAGTACTAGGCCTTCTGGCTTCCAAAATGACATCCATCACAGATTTACTGAGAGGTGTTGTTTGAATAATTAAATGATCAGCCATGCTGCAAGGTTCAGAGTTCGGAGCTGGGTGTGCAGAATTTGATTGTTCTGCTGAGAAAGTAGATGAGGTATTTGAGGCAAGTACCAAGGTGGAAGTTGAGACATATTCCTTAGAATTGGGTACCAGTGCTGGCGAGGCCAATCTGGAGCAACTAGGATCATTTTTGGTTTTTCCTGTCTGACTTTTAGTAAGACCTTGAAGAGAAGAGGCAGAGGGGGGGAAGGCATAGACTGATAGGCATCCACTTTCTATGCTTTTCTGTGATAAGTTCTTGTGCAGAATTTGTCCAGTTGATAATTTTGGGGAGAGGCAAAGAGATCTATGTCTGGGCTCCCCAATTTCTGTGTTAACATGCTGAAGATTTGTGGATCCAGTTTCCACTCATGCGGGTCCATAAGATTTCTGCTTAGGTTGTCTGCCAGAGTATTTTGTTTTCCTGGCAGGAATTGAACTTGAAGATGTATTTGGTAAGTCAAAGCTGTGTTCCACAATACCATAGCTAGTCTGCAAAGGGGGTAGGAATGTGTACCCCCTGCTTGTTTATGTACCACATAACCGTGGTGTTGTCCGTCTTTATCAGGAGTTGTTCTGGATGAAGTAAGTCCTTGAAGGCTGAGCATTCTGAACAGCTAGCATCTCTTTCTGGTTGATATGCAGATGCATTTGTTTTGGGCTCCATTTGTCCTGAAAGCATCGCCCCGCCAGGTGGGCCCCCCAAGCATAGTCTGATGCATCTGTAGTTAGGGTTTGGGTGGCAGGGGGTAGAGTGAATGACAGTCCCTTGTTTTGGTGACATGTCTCTGCCCACCAAAGAAACTCCTGTTGTAGGCAGGGAATGAGAGGAATCACTGTTTTCAGATTGTGACAATGTTGACTCCATAAACTTTTTAGGTACCACTGTAGTTTCCTCATATGCAGTCTCGCATATGGAATTAGTAGAATGCAGGATGCCATGAACCCCAAAGCCTGCATAATTTATCTTGCAGATAACTGGGTTTTTGTTGCCATTTGTTTGAAGTATGTTGTCAGTTGCCTTTGTTTGTCTGGCGTAAGGTAAGCCATCTGGGCAGTTGTATTCAAGCTTGCACACAGGAATGTAATTATTTGAGAGGGTACCAGTTGGGATTTCTTTTTGTTTATTGTGTACTCTAGGCATATTAGAAGCCTTTTTACAAATGCCAGATGTTGAAGAAGAGTGTCCTTGTCCTCTGCTTGAATGAGACAGTCGTCCAGATAAGGGTAAATTTGTATGCTTCTTTGTCTGCAGAATGCAATTACTGGTGCCAGGCATTTTGTAAAGACCCCGGGCGCAGTAGATAAGCCAAAGGGCAGTGCAGAGAATTGGTAATGCAAAAAATCTGCCTTGAAGCGGAGGCATCTTCTGCATGATTTCCTTATTGGGATATGCAGGTATGCCTCTTTTAAGTCTACAGTCACTAACCAAGCGTTCCTGCCCAGCATAGGCGGCAGCTGTTGTAAAGTCAGCATTTTGAATTTTGGAATGTCCAGGAACATGTTGAAAAATGATAAGTCCAGTATTGGACGCCAGGCATAGTCTTTTCTGGGTACCAGGAAAAGTCTTGAATAAAAACCTTGCCCTTTTTCCTTTTCTGGTACTGGCTGAATAGCCCCCATATCCATGAGGGACATAACTTGTTTCCGAGACTCTGACCACTGATTTTGTGGCAGATCTGGCCAACCGTTTGGAATTGGCAAAGTATGGAAATGAAATCTGTACCCCAGGGATATTATGTTTAATACCCACTTGTCCTAGGTAATTAACTGCCAGTTTTGAGCATGAAGTGCTAGTTTTCCCCCCAAGGGGGCTGACAAAAGATAAGTGCTTGGTGAAGATAAAGGGAAATCACGGAGACTGCTTACTGTAGGGTTGTGCTTTGTTTCCTCCAGATTTGGAGGTGGAGGCACCCCATTGCTTTGACCTGTAAGAACCCTATGATTGGTATCTGGAGCCTTTTGAGTGCCTGGATTTGCCTTGAGTGGCTCTGTTGGACACAGGAAAGGACCAATTTTTAGTAGGCCAGTGCCTACTGAACCTGGGTGGCTGCACTTGCAAGAAATCTTTTACAGTTTGCATAGATTTAGCTTTGTATTCCATTTTCTTTAAAACATCTTCTGTCTTATTACCAGACAGAGTATCATGCTGCAAGGGGGCATCCAACAATTTAGCTTTAACATGATCAGGCAGATTTGGCTCCTTGAGCCAGGCATGCCTTCTAATCACAGATCCAGTAACTGCGGCCCTGCAAGAGGCCTCCAAGGAATCAAAACCACATTGCAAAGTATGCTTTCCAATCTGTTCTGCTGAATGCAATAATTCCTGTAATTCTTTATTTTCCACACAATCAGAAATCAATATAATTTTCTGTTTCCGTAAGCCCATAACATGCTGTTGACATTTAAGCATGCGAATCTGGCAGTTTAAGGCCCTAATTGCCAAGTTTGCGGACATATAAACCTTCTTTCCCCATCTATCCAGCGACCTGGAAGCTCTATCAGAGGGGGTAGGATTTTTGGCTGTAGAGGCCTTTACACCTTTGGGACCCTGTGAGATAGTCTCAGGATCAGCAGCAGAATTTTTGAATAGAAATTTGTGAGAGTCAGGAACCCTGTAATATCTGTCTGGCTTACTAAGAGCCGGAGGTAGGGAATCAGGAGCCATGCTCGATTCCGAAAACACATCATCAACAATGTCTAATACAGGAGGTATTGCTGACTCTCCCAGTGAAAATGTTCCCTAAAAGTATGCAAAGTTTCTCCAAAAGAGTAATCCTCAGGAGGAGATGCAGATGGGATGGATTCTTCTGCATCAGAATCCTCATAGGGTGGAATAGAAAATTCCTGATCAGAAGAGGAATCAGAAGAAATGGAAACCTGATCTGAAGATTCATAATCAGTGCCTTGCTTAGGCCTCTTAGCAGGGGGGGTTGGGAACCCCTGATCAAGGTAATTAAGTCCTCAGCCATTTTGATCATCTGTTTTTTAGGCATAGGGCCCTGAGCACGTGGCTCATGCGTCATGTTTTTAGAGCTAGAAGATGGTTTTTGATCTTGTTTTTGAGGCTGGCGTCGGTTTTATATAAAATATTGAGGCCTGAAAACACCCTCAGAAGCCGGTGCCTGCCCAGTGGCTCGGGACCCATCCGAGAGAGAGACATCCACAGGCTCAATACTCTGAGAATATCGTGGCATACCGGACTCCACATGGGTCTAGATAGAGGCCTGCGACTCAAAAGTAGCAGGTATCAGGGTCTGCGAAAGCGCCTCACTGAGTACCGGCGACTGGCTTAGGAGAAGTTTTGTCGTCGGTTTTGGACCTCAACGGTCTGTCTCTGTCTTTTCCTTTGCGTTTTTTGTGAACTCCGGTAGTCGGATTGCTAACTGACGACATTTCAGGGTAATTAAATCTTGATCCAAAATATTTAGAAGCAAAAATATATCGATGCTTAATAGTGTGTTGGTTAAATCTTGCACAAAACTGACAGCAAGGCACGTTATGATCTGGGCCTAGGCAAGGAATACAGTACAAATGAAAATCCTTATGAGGTATTTGCTTCCCACAAGTAATGCAATTATTAACTTTTACTGACATCGGTAAGGAGCAAGAAAAGGTTTCCCCAGCGGGGTACTTAGCTTTAGTTTGAAGACTTCGGTTCTGAAACTCGAATGTGAAAATTTCAGGAGTCGGCCGACCGGCACTTGCGAACTGCTTCGGGCACCGCACGGTAAGAAAGACTGAATAAAATGGCGTCGGCTGCATGTTTTATACCCCTGAAGACCTGACATCATGGAAAAGGAGACAGCAACCGGCGCAGGCCCCAAGTCTTTGCTATTCAGGCTGACTGAAGGCAACCTGACAGCAGATTACCCAAATGTAATGACTGCAACAGTGAAACACGAAGGACATATGCATTAATTAATAAAACCAATAGAAAATAAGGAATGCTGGTTATGACTTCACAGTATTTTGTCTCATGGAGTGCCCTGGTCTGCTTTTTCATTCAGTCTTTCAGTATTTGTTTTGGTAGCAGCGAGGAGCCAGTCGTCTAAGTACGGAAACACCTGGAATCCCTGACGTCTCAGGTTAGCCATGACCACTGCCATACATCTGGTGAACACTCTGGGGGCTGTAGTGAAGCCAAAGGGCAGTGTTTGAAATTGAAAATGACTGGCTCCCAGCCGAAAGCGTAGATTTCTTCCAGAGCGCCTGTCCATTTTGACATGGTAGTACATGTCCTGAAGCTCTATGGAGCATATTCAATTGTCTTTTCCAATAAACGGAAAAACTGACTGCAGTGCGATCATACGGAACTTCTATTTTTTTTACAGACTTGTTTAGCTTGTTGAGGTCTAGAATTGATCTCCAGTCCCTGGTCTTTTTTGGAACTAAAAAGAATCGTAAGTTCCGGATCCTATTTGCTCTGTGGGGACTTCTTGGATGACTCTTTTTTGAAGCAACGAGACCTCTGATGTTGCATGGTCTATCTGAATGGGTGGCACATCTGGTAAAGACCAATTTACTGGGGGATCGGAAACAGAGGGAATGAGGTAACATCTGGAAATTATATTTTGTACCCATCGATCTTGGAAAATTTGTAGCCAGGTGCTTGGGTACAGTGAGAGATGACCCCCGACTGCCTCCAGAGATGGACATTCGGGCAACCCCTCAGGGGCGATGAAAGGGACTATCATAGAAAGCATCTCTATCATCCTAGTGTTGCAGACCCCCTCTGCCGTGAACGCGGCATCTTCCATTATACCCCCCCTCTGCCTCTAGAGGAGGGCTGACTTTGTGCCAGAGGGAAGCCTTTTTGGGATTTACGGAACCACATTTTCCCTCCTGTTTAGCCCTTGGGATAGGGTCTAAAAGGAAGGGAGAAACGGACTCCTAGACAGCAGATAAGGTTTTCCCTTCCTGCTCGCACCTGGTCAAAGTCTCTTTTACCTGAGGTCCAAAGAGGGTTGAACCATCAAAGGGGACGTTAGTAAAGGAAGACAAAGGCTTCCGTAAAGTTGCATAGATGCATCCAGGAATGTCTCCTAAGAGAGATCCCTGCTGTGGCTGCCCTGCTCATTCCGTCAGCTGCACAGGAAATCAGCCTCATGGAGAAGTTAGCAATAGAGGTAAGGGTGGAGAGCTACACAGACACCTTGTCAGCGGATCCCAAAGCTACTGAACCCTGAAGGGTATCTCCCAACTTCTTCAGGAGATCCCTTTGAAGTCTAGCAAAATGGGACAGTTAATTCAGTGATCATAAGATAAATACCACTGAAGAAAAGATATGCTTTCCATACATATCCATCATCCTAGACTCTTTATTAGGAGGATGGATATTTGAGGATATCTCTGACAACTCCTTCTTCGTGGCTGCTGCTACCACCTTAGCATCCACAGGAACTCCTTTAGTTAGGAAGGATTTGTCTTCTGGAGCAGTTATAAATTTGTATGGCCTCCTTGGGATAGGCTCCACTGTGTCCAGAGAGGTCCAAGCTGTCCAGGATATGACCCCTAAAAGTTGGTCATATGATTGTGTCACCCAGGGGGTGGAAGGTCGGGAATCAAAAGCCTCAAGGTACACAGATTCATCCTCAGTAGGGTTAGAGGTCTTCCTATCACCCCTCTGTCTAAGGATTTCAAGGATGTCCGCAAAGGAGACATCCTCAGAGGGGGATCTTGGGGACCCTTCGGACTCATCCAAATCAGTGTCCGAAGTGACAGACTCAGGTGAGTCAATGTGCTTCCTCTTACAAAGCCTCTTCCAGGGGACCTCTCCAGTGGGATAATCCGGGGAGGTCTCGGAACAGGGGGCACCTCCAATGGGGGTTCCTTGGGGCTCTGGTTCCCTACGCTTAGGGACAGGCAGGGGAGAAGAGGTTGCTACCGGCTGCTGGAGGGACATAGGGTCCAAAGGCAGGCCTTTGGCACTATTTAAAGCTTTCTCTATCGCTTCAAAAGCCTTACCACCCTGTTCCAAAGACCTCTGCTCTGAGGAAACGGAAGGTCGACTCCGAGCAGGAGGGACAGGTCCCGAAGTGGACATGGGAGCCAAGCTCACAAGAGCCAAAGTACCGAGAGGGAGGGTCAGTTCCGAAGAAAAACAGGGGTGACTATACCTCTCGGAGTCAACCCGAGAGTGTCGGCTCCCAGACCCCTTGGCTCCAGACTGAGCCGGTAAGGATAGAGCTATCGGCTCCGAGGAAGCAGGAAGAATTCTCGGAACCGAAGGTTCCAGCATTAAAGGACCCAAAACATTAGACTCAGAGAGTGAAGCTGTCAGAGGAGGAGCAGTAGCCTGAAGATGGGACAGCTCTGACGCCTTTGGGTCCAGGGGAGCTAAAAGTTTAGCCAGTGACTGGTCACAGAGCAGCCTCTTCACCACCCGCTCGACATACTCATCAGAAAGTGTCCTGGAGGAATGGGTGGAGATAGATGGAGATCTCCTCCTTTCCAAAATAGGAGATCTCAAGGTTGGTGAAACCAGTTCCAAAACAGGTGAGTGTCTCGACACAGAAGGTTGTCTTGGCACCGATGAAACAGATGGCATCGAGACTGAAGAAGCAGAATCGGAGCCAGAACTCTTCGGTTCTGGCGCTTTAGATTTCTTTGATGGTTCCAAAGCCGGAACCGATGGAGATTTCCTTTTATGAGTTTTGGGAACTGTCTGACCATGTTCCAGCTGTTCCTGGAAGGAACTAGTCATAAGGCCCATGTCTATCAGTTTCCTTTTCCGTTCATTAAGAACCCTAGTGCTGAAAACATGACAGAAAGTACAGGGTTTTTGTAAATGAGCCTCTCCAAGACTGTGCACACAGCTGTTTTTTTTAGAACACTTGTCGCATTTTTTAAAGCCAGAAGAGGGCAGTGTTCTTTATGTTCTCTATCTTTATCTTTAGACATATTATTACTAAGAAGAAATGACAATATAACAACAACAAATTAACAGTATAAGTATACAAGGAGAAAAAAAACATACATACATATATATATATATATATATGTACGTATATATATATATATATATATGTATACATATATATATATATATATATATATATATATGTATATATATATATATATATATATATATATATATATACACACACACATAAATAGGAAAAAAACTAAAAGAAAAAGGTGAAGAAATATGGTGAAAAATATCGAAAATTATCGAAAAATTTTACTTAGCCAACAAGCCAGTAAGAAGACAACCTCAAAGCTTTCGCGGCTAATGTGGGAATTGCCGTGATGCACCATGGGATAGGGGATAGCCTCGAGCTTTAGTATCGGCCGATTCGGAGCAGAGGATCGGCTCCGAACCCATCCAGCAAGAATTACGGCAAGATAGGACTGGATAACATCTGTAGATTCATTTAAGGACCTGGGTGTATGGGGAGATCTAGCTTTGAGTTTTTCCCTACTCATATCAACCAACTATAAAGCTAAAGCCTGTACAAAAAGATTAAGTAAATTACAGTAGACTCAAACTATAGTATGAAATAACAGAAATCTACGACAACAAGCAAGAGTGTGAACTGGAAAGAGTACAGCTGAAATTTACCAAAGGCATCCAAGGATGTGAAAATGTGTAGCATCACAAGACAGGACAAAGTAAAAGTGATGTTTGACAGTGTAAGTGATGCAACAGGTAGCACACTTGCCTTTGGTGCAGAAGGCTGCGGGTTCTAGTTCCACAAAAGGTAAGTGACTGCTGACGCTAAAAGGGGAGTGTTGCACTGTTTACTGTGTCATCCTTTAGATGAGACATTATCTACCTGAGGTGGTGGTAGCTCAGGTGCATGCAAAAGATCCCACTGCACCTAAAAAAAATTGATCCTTATTTAATCTATTTGCTTCTCCAACATGGCATTTTTCTTCACTAAACAAAGAAGGTTTGTTTGCACTCTGCTTACCCTTGCACTATGAATGACTACACAGACGTTTATAGGTTCATGGGTACCTACTAGGCTAGCTGCTCTTGCGGATTCATTTCAAGCCTAACCATTTTCCCTTTTTTGCTCGAATTAACCTATCCCATTTGGTTAGAGATTGTCCTTACCCACATCCCATGGTCGATAATTATATATTACCCCTAATGAAACCATACCATTGATGATTTGAGGAGACCTAAGCATGGAATAAAGCATTCAGGAGCGGTCTCTGTCTATACATAGTACAGGGAGCAGCCCTGGAGTAAATTTTCTGTTTCCCATCCATAGACCCCAGCTGCATTTGAATATGGACAGGGATGAACTTTGTTTTATGTGGATAGGGAGTATGTTCCACAGCAGCAGTATCCTCTGCTAAATACACCCGTCCCTCCAAACCGTTCTGTTGGTGTTGTAGAAGAGGTTTAGATACCCAAGTAAAGTATTTCTAATACCATGGACTTGCTGATGTGCAGTAAATCCATCAGTATTGGGTCAGAGGATGCTCTATATGCCAAACACAGGTCACCTCTTAGCAGTCTATAGGACACCAAGTACAGTGACAGAGCTTTGAGTCAATCCATGAATACCATGTTGTTTAGACCTTGTATCCTTTTAGTAAGGTATATCTGTGGGCGTTCTAGCTGGTACATGTGACTAGGCAGATACATAAGAGAGCATTATACTCAATGACTGGCCTAATAAGGGATGAGTAAAAGGGGACAATGACATCCCTAGATCTAGACCCAATCTCTTTGTTTATAAACTGTGCAATATAGGACTTTCTTACAACAATGAGCAGATATTGGTCAAAAGTTAGGTCACTGTCCACACAGCTTCCCAAATAACAAAAACTGAGTCAACTCTTATGGCTGTATTGTCACTAGGGTAGCTCCCCAGGGCAGACAATTTCCCAAAGGAAGCAACTGGCATTTAGTTTCAGTCCATTATTCTGGCACCTGTTATTTATTTATTTGGAACTAAACTTCTTGCAGGATGGATCTGCAATGTTAATCAACCAGAGCCTTTTGGTATTGGGTTTTATTTAAGAAAAATTAGATGCCAAACAGGAAAGGTCCCAGCACAGAAGTCTGGGGGACACCAGTGATGACGGATATCTTTGTGGACTTATTTTGATTTCCTGCATACTATTTGTGAGCCAGCTATCACTCTAGCAGGTGACACATGGGTTTACTCCCAGTTTACTTAGCTTTTCTAGCATGCCTGAGTGTGAAAAGCTTTGGTCAGGTATGTGGTGTGCACCATTTTCAGTTCATCCATTGCTTTGGTGATCCTTCCACAAATACGTCCAACAGGTTGAATAAGCATGACCTACCCTTCAGAAATCCAAACTGAGAGGAGTCTAGTGTTTGAAGATTCCCTGTGTCCTGATTATTACTAATTAATTACGGATTATTACTGAACTATTGTCTCACATTGTTACCACTCTAATCTGTAAAGTTGGTATCATATGTACTTTAATTGGAATACATTCATTTGAGCGACCAACCTTTCCTCGATTGGGTATAATGCAGAGTTTAAATGTCAAATTTCTCAGTGGCAAATGGTCGGAATGTCGTACAAAACACTGAATGTGACATTTAGACCGCTCTACCACCTAAACAAGCACTACCATGGGTCAAAAAGGGGGGAATATTATGCATTTCGCAACCATGAGAATTTGCTGCACTGTTTGCAAACATTTGCCGATCGGTCATCCACCGGCCAATCAAATGAATGTATACCACTTTATTTTATTTCTATATTTTTCATATTTTATCTCAACTAACTCCTCTTTAGCTGTTACCGGTAGTTGCGTGTATAGTACCTTTGTTGTTTTTGTTTTTTTCCCTAGCTTTTATATTCAACACACTCTGTCCCCTCCTGTTTTCCCTAGGTTTTAAAAGCAAAGTGTTTTCCCTCAAGACTGCGTCTACCTTTACTGATACTGCTCCAACTCCTGGAATTATGCCTGTGCTCGACTGTATAGCCAGTTTACAGTAAAAGTATGTTCTAAGCTCATACCACAAACTAGTCTTACTTTGTCTACTGTACAGGATACCTGCGTACCACTGAGACTCCCCCATACTCACCTGTTTAGAAACCTTGCCTCTGTCTCTCTTTGCCATCCATACGCTAGTCACTACCCTAGTGTCAACCCTCTTAGTTAGCTATACTCTTTTTGTTTTTCTGCTTGCGGTTTCCTTTTAACTGTTTTTATCTTACTGCATATAACTGTGTATACCTCGTTATTACATCTCTTAACTCTCTGTCTACACCTCCCCACCTCTTCTACTTACATGCTGACTCTCACTGCGTGCTCCTTTTTCCCTCCTGGCCTGCTGATTGTTTCTTGTGGTGACTGCTGTTTTTTGGCCCATCCCGCTCTGTTCTCCCTCGCTATGCTCAGGCTCACTTTGCTCTCCTCCCACCCCCCATATCACTTCCTTTATACCTAACCACCCAATTCCATCCACCCCTAACTCCACCCCTTCCTGTCTGCTAAAACATTCTAAACACCGTACCCTCCCCTACTTAATCACTTTGTAGTTTAGTCTGCTGCAAATCCTCCTCCTTCCTTCATATCTCCTACTCCCCCAACAGGTTGTTTCACTTTTACTTCAACTCTCTAAGAGGTCCAACAACTTACTTTTACTAGTCCCTTACCCACTCCTCACTCCATACTTCCCCACCTTAGACCATGGCTATTGCAACCCTCTATTCTCCTCTTGCCTCCATTACTTCTCCTTCTCATTCTTACATCTTGTACTACTCCATTACCACCTGTCCATAGAGATCCCACTAATCACCATACTAACTGCTTCTCTTCTCTGAAGTACGCTATTACAATCTCCTCCTCTATCTTTTCCATGAACATCCCTCTGCCTAAAATCAAACTTCCTCCCCCTCACTCTCTAGCATCTAAAACCAAGACTAAGTACTTGACTTGCAGCCCACTTAAATTCAAACGTTACCACCTTCATGTAGCCCTGCTTCTATCAGGAGACATGCATCCAAATCCTGGGCCCATCCATCACCCTACCTCTCCCTACTTAATAAACTCATCCCCTCCAAACAAACATATTTCCTTTTACTCTATGAACACCCGTAGTATTCTAAACAAAGTTAGTGAAATCCATGCCTGGGTAGCCTTCCACACCCCTGATGCCATCACCCTAACAGAGACTTGGCTAAAACCCCAAACCTCTGATAAGACATTCTCCCCCCTGGTTATAATATACTTTGCATAGATCGCCAAAACAAAAAATAGGATGGCGTAGCCATCCTCTACTCCAACCACTTCACTATTACAAGTATTATGAAACATATCCCATCCTCCTTGGGGATGTCAACATTAACTGGTTAACTCTCAGTAATCCAAACTCTAATACTCATTATTAATTTATATGGCTTTACACAGCTAATCTCCCAACTTACTCATACAAACAACTCTCACACATCTAGTACTCGTATTGACTGGATACTTGTATCTAATCCTTCCAAATATCAGAACCCTGAAACCCTACCAAACACCCTGAGCGATCACTCCCCTATAAAACTGCTTAGGTTAACTCCCCACTTCTCAAAACCACCTAAATTTATCACTTGTCACAAACTCTCTAACTTCCATCCAGAAACCTTTAATGCCCTCCTCTTTAAAGTAAACAGGAAATTCCTTACCCAACTCCCACTAGAAAAAGCAGTCCTAGCTTTCAAATCTACCTTCCTTAGCATCTTAGACTCACTTGCTCCCCCTCACAAGGTCCAAATTAAGTCCACCATATCTCCGTAGCTTTCCAAAGCCACTCATACCCTTATGATAACTAGAAACAAATTATGGAAAAAATGGTCACAAACTAAGCTCCTGCAGACTTGCAAAAATATAAAGAATTCAGAAATCTTACAAAAAAACACAAAAGATAAAAAGGACTTCTATAACAAACCTCCCACAGCCCTAAAATCTAATCCTAAAAAATTCTGGAACTCTATTAACCAAATATTACATCCCGGTAATCTTAGCTCACCCAATCCATGCCCAAGACATCTGAAGAAACTGCCACTATCTTCAATAACTATTTTATCGATTCAATATCTAAGCTACTGAACCCTAACCCAAACTCCACTACTACTAACGACTCCAACTTTTCTGAACCTACTCCTAATACTACCTCCTCAAATACCTTCTCCCTCAAACATGTACCTACTAGATACATCAAAACTCTACTATTTGAATTAAAACCATGCTCGGCATCAGCTGACAATATTCCTTCCACTTTTCTTCTACTAGCAGCTGACTCTCTTGCTGTCCCTGTATTTATCCTAATTAATCGCTCTCTCTCAATCTAAAGTTCCTTCCATCTGGAAACAATGCTACACTCTACCTATACACAAAGGAAGTAACTCCTCTGATATCTCCAACTTTAGACCTATCGCTATCCTCTCCCCTCTCTCTAAAGTACTAGAAAAATGTATTCATAAACAAGTTATGCAGTATCTAATACAGAAAAATCTGCTTTTTTTTGAACAAAGAATAGAGTTGGATGAATATGTTGCAACCAACGACAACTATATAGGAATGGACAATGTATTGAATGCAATAGAAAATGTATTTTTAAGTAATCCTACTATTGTGACCAATAATATGGGGGATTTTAAAGTATTTAATTATTCAAAATTATTAATTAATGAACAACAAGCAAACCTATTTTCAAGAGGTTTTAGTTTTGTGCCATGTAAGAAAGGGAATTTAGTGGAATCTGTGTTAGATTTAAAATTAAATTTAAAAGTTTTTTTCCAACATGACATTGAATGTAATAATCAGTATCATAAAGAAAAGTTTAGCAAACCTAGTATATTTAACCCCCCCATGAATGATAATGTAGCCATTTTTGAAAAGTTAAGTGAAATTGATATGAGGAAGTTTTATAAATCATATAGGGAGAATATACATTCCAACATGACTAAAGATGAGCAAGTTATGCTTAAAGAAATATGTAACATGAAGGATATTAGAATTATGAGGCCCGATAAGGGTAATGGAATGGTTATTATTGACAACAGTGACTATATATCCTACATGACAAATATGTTATTAAGCGAAGCATACATTGAAGTGAGCAAAAATGAAATTAATATTGCCTTTAAGAAAATAGATTTGCAATTAGATGACATGTTATATCAAGGGGAAATCTCTGAGAATGAACATGAATATTTGATGAATGAAAATCCTGTTATAAGTGGAATCTTTGGTATACCCAAGGTTCATAAAGGATTAAATAATTTGCAGTTTCGACCTATTGTTGATGGAAAGAGAAGCAAAACTTGCTTCATTAGTCAATTTTTAGATAATTATTTTAAAAAAGGCATGTTAAGATTCCCATACATTACCAAAGATTCATGGGATTTCCTGAGTAGACTTAAAGAATTTAACATGAAAGACGGGTATTATTTTGTAACAGTAGATGTATGCAACCTATTTACAACCATACCGCATGATATAGGGCTTATATGGCTGGAGGAACAATTATTTGAAACACATTTGTATGAACAGGATAGAATAAATACATTTGTTAATTTGATGGAGATAGTTTTGTACAATAACTTTTTGTACTACGAAGGTAGTTATTACCAGCAAATCAATGGAGTAGCAATGGGGGCACCTTGTGCCCCAATGTATGCTAATCTCATTATGAGTTACTGGGAAAACAATTATGTATTTAAAACGGAACATCATGAACACATCAAAATGTACACCAGATACCTGGATATTTTTATCATCTGGGATAATGATAAAAATGCTTTGAATTTGTTCCTAGAATACATTAATACGACTGTTAGATTTTTGAAATTTACTCATCAAGTTAGTCAGAATAATATTGCTTATTTGGATGTCAAGTTATCCTATAATAAAGAAACAAATAGCTTAAAAACAAACATTTACAGAAAATCAACATTCTCGAACTCATATCTACATTTTAATAGTTGGCACCCTGACCATCAGAAAAAAGCCATTGTTAAGGGGCAGATGGTCAGGGCGGCCAGGATGGTGAGTGACGATCAGGAATTTGAGGAATTGAAGTATATGTCACAATTATTTTCTAATAGGGGCTATCCTGAACAACTTTGTCAAAGTATTTTTCAGGAGGTACAGGAAAAAAGAAAAAATGGGACATATCAAGCAATACTTGAGTGTGGATTCTCAATACAAAGATGTAAAACAAGTGACACTTGCATTGAACACACGTATAGTAATATTCCCTTATATATAACAACATTTAATGATAGTTTTGAAATTATTGAAACTATAATTAAAAGGAACTGGAATATTTTGGTTAGGAATAATATTTGGGGTAACTTGTTTCAAGGACAAATCAAATTTGTATATAGAAAAAGTTTGTCATTTAAGGATATGTTTGAACAAAATAATAACAATAGAAACAGATATAACACAAGACCAAAAGGTAACTTTAGATGCGGTAGGTGCTCTGTATGTACACACATTCATTGTACAGGCAACAATATGGTTGTAAATGCTTGCAACATTAATATCAATGGACATTTTAATTGTTACACATCCAATGTTGTTTATCTTGCTTTATGTCAAAAATGTAGGGCATTCTATGTTGGGAAAACTAGCAGGCATTTTAGGGATAGAATAAAAGAACATTTGTTAGATATTCAACATTCTAAAACAACTAATGCCTTGGCTAGACACATTATTAGTAATGCCGGACATAAGTTTAAATTTTGTGTAATTAATCAAGTTATGTTTGATGAACAGGGTAGGACCACACAATATGACCTGGATGTTAAAGAACTCAAATGGCAGATTCTTTTGGACTCATATAATATACCTGGATTAAATGAATATCATACCATTACACCGTTATTAAAAATTAATAGAGTACATGGGAAATAGGGGGAAAATTAAATGGGGTTATGTAGTTACATAATGTACATAGTTAATTATTTAATAATACTATATATAATGAATTGTTGCTATTGTTTTCATTAATATGGAATGACAATATTTTCATATATATTTTACATGTAACATACATAATGAATTTATTTATAGATGTATTATTTATTATGTCATATATTGACCTTTTTACATATATACATATGCATTTATATATATTTACACGTTCACATATACATTTTTTATATTTATATTATTGTATTACTTGAGTTTGTCATGGGTTGCATTAAATTTATTTACACTGAAATATTTCTGTAAGAAATAAATTGTGTGCCCGACGCCTTAGTTCACAAAAATTCCTTAACACACAATACAGTGTAGGCTTTACATTAGGTATTTTTTAATGTTTTTTAGCAATAAGTTAAATTAATCAATACAACACATTATTCATTTTAGGAATAGATGATATCAATTAAGCAATTAATAGGGTGGAGTTTTATGTATTTAAGAATGTTTTAGAGACTGTGCTTTGTATTCTGATGAAGTTCGTTGGTACGGACGAAACCTAGGTAAATACATGGAAAACGCTTTGGTTTAATAAAGGAGTTGTTACAAGTTGGCGGCGTGCTTTTTGTGAGCAATCTACACACCTTGGAACAGTGGTAGTATTGTATTTTGGACTTGCATTTGCTGGTTTCATTCTCCTTACTGGCTTGCCACTGTTTTTTGCTTCACACGTTATTACATCCCGGTAATCTTAGCTCACCCAATCCATGCCCAAGACATCTGAAGAAACTGCCACTATCTTCAATAACTATTTTATCGATTCAATATCTAAGCTACTGAACCCTAACCCAAACTCCACTACTACTAACGACTCCAACTTTTCTGAACCTACTCCTAATACTACCTCCTCAAATACCTTCTCCCTCAAACATGTACCTACTAGATACATCAAAACTCTACTATTTGAATTAAAACCATGCTCGGCATCAGCTGACAATATTCCTTCCACTTTTCTTCTACTAGCAGCTGACTCTCTTGCTGTCCCTGTATTTATCCTAATTAATCGCTCTCTCTCAATCTAAAGTTCCTTCAATCTGGAAACAATGCTACACTCTACCTATACACAAAGGAGGTAACTCCTCTGATATCTCCAACTTTAGACCTATCGCTATCCTCTCCCCTCTCTCTAAAGTACTAGAAAAATGTATTCATAAACAAGTTATGCAGTATCTAATACAGAAAAATCTGCTTACACCCACTCCTCAACATGGCTTCAGACCCAAACACAGCACCACTGCAGCTCTATTATCCTTCCTCAACACTGTCTCTATAGCCATGGACAACCATAAACTTATTTCTTGCCTATTCTTGGACCTCTCAAAAGCTTTCGACACCGTCTCACACTCATCTGCTGCACAAACTGCAGAACCTCAACTTCTCCTCTGACACGGTTGCATAGTTCTCCAGCTACCTCACTGATTGAGATCAGTGAGATGGCACTCTGCACTCTCCCCTCCTCTCCCTGTAAAAATGGGTGTAGCTCAAGGGTCTACCCTAGGGCCTTTACTTTTTAATATCTTTACTAATCAGTTCTACACCTCCTGTCCTCAGTCATCTTTAGTGCAATATGCAGATGACTCTACAGTCATCACTACAGCCCACTCTCCCTCTAAGGTCTTCTCAGCTACTCAGGCATCTCTTAGCTTAGTTGAAACATGGCTCTCCAACAACCAGCTAGAGAGAGAGAGCTTGTGGTACAGTAATTCATCCTCGGTAACCAATCTTGACAGTCTTACCATCTGGTCCTTCACTAAAATTCCTCTTTTGTCAGAAGGAATGTTTACTGCCAAAATATAAGAAGCTGTTGGAATAGGTTGGTTTTCTATAAATGGAGGAATCATACTGTTGTTTCTCATTGTTTTCATAAAGCTATACATCCAAGTAATTCACACTACCAACACTGACAGTGTGTGTAAAAGACAAACTGGTAGTGGATTTAATTCATTCTGGGAATTGTGGAATTTTTTGTATGTCATCATCCCATAAAATTAGATCATCCAAATACCTGAAATATTTGAAAATTAATTTTAATTCAAAAATGATTTGAGTTTCCCACCACCACAAAACAATATCTGCAACACTGGGACTGAGGAAGCCCACATAACCACGCCTCATCTGCTTGAAGTATTCCCCCTGGAACCAAACAAAGTTGTGTCTCAAAACTAGGTCCATGAAAGTTGCTAAAATGTAGGCTGAATTATGAGTTATCCTGCTTCCTCTTCGTTAGGAATGGACAAAAATAATTTCTTGAAGGAAAATAATATTTTCATTGTATTCATATATGGCTAAACTTTTAAGCAAATGCCATGAGTCTTTGAGGACATGGGCCTTATCCTCAAAACATGTCTTTAGGTGGTGGTCTAGCAACTTGGCTATGGGGCTCCATTTTTGACCCCCTTGATGACACAGTTGGTCTCATTGAGGGATTAACAATCAATTTGTGGACCTTAGGAATCCCAGACAATGCTGGAATTAAAGGTTTTTTATACCTTCAGGTATTTGGTCTCTTCAGGACTGAACTGGTATTCCAAAAAGGTTCCTCAAGGTTTAAGTCCAACCTATAACTGGATACACTGACCTCAGTTAAAGACACTGAAAGGAAATACTCATTGTTATGCAAAAATTCTAACATTTTGCCACTGTCAGTGTATTGATCCACGATGACCAACCCACCCCTTTGTTAGGTTTCATGACCCTTACTGTTTTGTTGTTGGCAAGTTCTGACAAAGAATTCAGCTCTTTTTCACTTAAATTGGGTCCACTGTCCTTCAAAACCCCTCTATAACTTGCTTTGATATCAATTTCACAGAGCTTCTCAAATAATGCTGCTGGGGCTAACAAATGGGGGTTGTATGTGCTACGTCTGTGCAGTGGTGGTACTGGTTCCTTAGAAAAATCTTTGTTGTTTTCCAACAACAGTTTTAAATTCACATTCCTAGCAAACATTTTGAGATCTAATATACTGTCTACAATGCTAGGGTTACTATAAGATAAAAAGTTAAAACCTCTTGACAATAAAACTCTGTACTTTCTGTAATGTTAATGTCATTGTAATTATATATCTTGAACCCATTAGCTTCAAACACAATCTCATTATCAGCAAGGTCCCTTACCACTGGTAAAAGGAAGAATTCCTCCTCCCCTTCCCTGTCTGTTGTCTCCTCTGGTGATATCGGGAATTCTGCTGTTGGTTCTCCATAACTGATTGGTAGTATTGTATTTCTGAGTTGGTTCTGTCCCTCAGCCTCACTGATCTCCTGGGAAGGAGGGATTGGTCCTCCCAAAAATTTTGTGTTTGTTGCTCTTGGAAAACATTTTGTTCAAGTATTTCATCTGAATCTGTTGTCCCCCAATGTCGTCAGTATCTACGAATGAACTTCTGTTATTCTGAACACTCTTGGGTATTGGATATGCTATCTTCTGCTGGTATTCCTCCTCGTCTCTTACTAGTTTCTTTTCTTTTTTTTTTTTTCAAGTTTATTATGTGCTGTTCAACTCTGCTGAAGATCCTTTTATATAGGTCTTTGTGTACAGTAGATAAATCCTCCGTGATGTCTCGCGGAAGGAATAAAATCTCTTCCTTGAGGCTCACAATAGTCCTTTGGTTGTCTTTCATTAGGAAATTCATATAATTGAGCTCTGTATAAATAGTACTAAAAGTTTGTGGTGCAAGAGGAAGCCATTCTTAATGTTACTTGGAAACTTACGCATTCTCAAGCCTTTCAGCACTCGTTGCACCCTAATGCAATCCTCAAAAAAAAAAAAAGTTATCTAATTGTAAGCCCCTGTATTTCTTGAGCAACCTCTCCAGTCTAAACAATGTTTGCTTAAGACTATCCCCCTTTCATCTCCTCCTACCCGGTTTTGCTCTGGATTATCATTTCCCAAAGAAAAATATCTGTTCAAAGTAGGAAATCTACGTTACTGGTAGGGTAGTTTTCAATTCCTTCTAATCGCAGGTTCACATCTCTGATTTGTTGCCCAGTCATGTTGGTTCTTTGCAAAATCACCTCCGAATAGGTGAGATTGTTGTGAAATACAACCCCTTAGCTGAAAAGTGCGTCTTAAAGTTGGTTAAAGGGTCTGCTCTGTGAGAAACATTAAGTCCACTTGCCTCAAATGAGACCAATCTATCCAATTTTGCTCTCACTTGGGTTAAAATGGCTATTAACTGTGTTAACGTCATACTGTCTTCATTAGAAGACAACTGCAGATCACCGGTTCCTTCCCTTTCCATGTTGACAAGTAGTTTTAAAATGTAGCTTTAAGTGTTAAAGCGAGTCTTCCACAAAAGATGAAAAACAGTAAACAATGGTTAACCTAGACAGTAACAAAAAATCAGTAATCAAAAAAAGTCCACCAGGATGAATAAGCATGACCTACCTTTGAGAAATCCAAACTGAGATGGGTCCATTGTTTGAATATTACCTATATCCTGATTGATTAGTTCAATAATAAATCTTTCCATGGCTTTGCATATGGGCCTGGTCAGACATTCAGGTCTAGAATTGCCTGGGTCTGTGGAAGGGCCTTCCTTATGCAGGGGAATGATTATAGCTGTTCTCCATGCACTTGGTACAAAACCTATATGGAGGCTAAAATTTAAAAATGTTGTTGGGGGTGTAGCTAAGTCGTGCTTCATGCTATTTGAGATGCATTCAGGGATATTCTTAGGACCCACCAATGTAGTAGTTTTAGCTTTTGATACCACCTTTAGGACATGGCCTTCTGTGATAGCTCGAGCATTTCAAAAATGTAATTCACTGCATTTGCATCCATTCAGTCAATGCTGCTGTCAAGTCATATCTGACTCCTGCCACAACTACATGAACAGCTACCATCCACCGATTTTACCAGAAAAGTAGGGAATGGAAACAGATTACCAGATTACACACATCCAGACAAGGTGGAGTGGTCAATCTGCTTAACTGGACACCAGTTTCGTCTCAAATCATGCAGAGAACAGCAATATGAACACAAGGAGGACATGCAAATTCCACACAGAAGATACACAAGCCAAGAATAAAATGGGAGTATCTTTTACTGTGAAGTGACAATGGTACTCACTGCACTGCTTTGCCAATCAACTCTCTGGGAAATACACCTTTAAACTGTATTAGACAAGACCTATTCACACCTACATTCTCTCTGGGCAGAGGATTTCTCTTTGTACATTTTATTAATTAAAAAAAAAGATGTTTCAACATTGAAAGAAATTTCAAAAATTACTCTATTTAATGTAAGTGATAAAGTTACTTCTACTTGTTCTGATCCAGGGGTCACTGAAATGTCATATAAAACTGGTACTGTGCATCATCTGTCATGCTACCTCATGCCAAAATGCTTTATGTGATCCAAATCAAACTGCAGAAACTTAAAGGAAACAGCAGTTACATTAACTGAAAATACTACTACAGAAAGATTTCTATGGCCTGTGAAACATTCTGCTGTTTCAAAGACATAATACTTTGCTATGATCCAGCTGTGAAGACAATGGAGACTGGCGTCTTATCTAGCTATCCAACACTACAAAACTTTACCCAAAAGTTTGTGTTGCACAAATCACCTGCTGCCTCAGAGGTTCAATCATCCTAAAGCATAAGAAATTGCTGTCCCAAAGTGGAGTTTATCATAAAAGATAAAACTTCAGCTACATAACCGATATAGTATACAGAGTGAGAATCTATAAACTAAAAGGTGTTGCTCATTATATGGAACATTAAGGAATCCAGCTCTTTCACTCTCTCTCATGGAAGCTTTTCCACTCCTAACAAACTTTTATTTTCTGTGATAAGTTTAATCATTTTTCTTTAGGAAGATGCAGCTCAGGATGTGGCCACTTCTCACCAGGATGTTTTAAATGCACAGTCACAACAATGTATTTTACATAACGATATGCAGTTGCTTCACTCTTCGGTAGACATCAAAACATAAATGCCAAAAGAGCAGCTGACCAACAAAGCAAAGTTATCTAATGAAAAATCGAACCTTCTAATTTTATCATAAAAAAAGAAATTATAACATTATGCATGGTGGAAGTATAGCTATAATTTATACACATACACTCAAACTTGAAAGTCTAGAACTAAACCCGCCCAAGACTCAATAATACTGAAATATAAAATGAAATATAAAATGTATCATCTTGAAGTTAACCCCAAAATATATAACATCTATATCAGTCTACATCCCTCCCAGCAACAGCCCATCCATAAATTATAAAACTTCTTTATTAGTCATCCTCTAAATTTAATCAGATAACCATAACAATAGCGGACTTTAATATTTACTGGCACGCTTGTACGTCAGACAACCATTCTAACTTCATAAACCTGTAAGAATTCACCCAAACAATACAATCACCAACTAGAATAGACAAACACAGCAATAGGCAGTCAATTCTTGACTGGACCTTAACTAACAAGCCCTCACTGGTTTATCATTCAGGCTGCTTCCCTGGCAGCCTCAGCGATCATCTACCCTCCTATCTACTTAGACAATGCTAAGCCCCCCCAAAAAATGCCATGTACAAACAAGTTCATAACAAAAGCAAATTTCACCACATACTTTTAAATCATTCCTCCAGCATTGTGACTGGTCTCCGCTAAAAGACCTCCATCTAGTTTCTGATGTACAATCCTTTAACAACAAATTCCTAGACATACTAAACAGTGCAACACCTTCTAGAAAGGTCCAAGTAAAATCAAACTATGGTATCTTTAGTTAACCGTGGTGCAAACAGCTACTCAAGCACAGAGGCAAAGCCTGGACACAATATCAGGACAGCAAAAAACAAGCCACCCTAGACTGCTCCCGGCAACTAAGAAACAAATCCCCCCCCCAAAAGAAAAAAACAGATCAAGAATGATAAACACATACTACACTAAGATCCAACAAAAACACCAAAATAATCCTCAAAAATTCGGGGGCGCAATTAAACAACTACTACAACCTGGACAATCCACAACTCCAACCCCCACCACCACAAATACTACAGATAGCATAGCTACCCAGTTTAACACATATTTTATTAACTCCATACTATCACTAGTCAAAAATAACAACAATGCTCCCCTGTCCATCTCAACAAGAGCAGAAGCAACTAGCAATTCCTTCTCCCTATAACCTGTCCAAACAAGCTGAATCCCACATTCCTCGCAGCACATCAGTTGCTACTGAATATCTCAAACTAGAAGCAGACGTTATCTCTTACCCTGTCTCTCTCTTACTCAACTGATCCATCACAGTACAATATATCTCAAGCTCTGGACAATATCCACATCATCCTTCTGCACAAAGGTGGCACCTCAACAGGCCAACAGCCATTTTATCACTGCTACCTAAAATTCTAGAAAAAAGTATACACTCACAACTCACGAATTATCTAGTATGCAATAATCTACTAACCAATTCCCAACATGGTTTCCAACACAAGCATAGTAAAACTTATAAGGGCGGTTGTGGTACTAACACAATCAACTAGTTTCCTCCATCTTCCTAGAAATGTCCAAGGCTTTCAATACCATTTCCCAGCAAAAGCTCCTCAATGAACTCTCATCCCTAAATATAAACCAAACAGCCCTCTCATGGTTTCACAACTACCTATCTGACAAACAACAAGCTGTCAAATGGCAAGGCGATCTCTCTTTCCTTTACTCGTTACAGTAAGTACACCACAAGGTTCAATTCTAGGACCTCTCCTCTTTACAATCTTCATTAACAAACTCTACACTGCTGCTCACCTTGCCATTATCGTTTAAAACACAGATGACTCCAATCTCATCGGTGCTGCGCCTTCCCTTCCGCAATTGCAAGATATAACCCAACAATCCTTCTCAGCCACTGAACATTGGCTCTCCCACTATCAACATATTCTCAATCCCAATAAAACTAAACTAATACTCTCTTCCAATAACAAATCACCTGACCACATATCCCCCTTTCTCATTTATTCATCTAACAAAACCAAAATTAATCCTCTCACACTAAACTGCTTGGAGTCACAACTGACAACAACTTGATATACGATAAACACTTAGAACTAGTCATTAAAAAGGCCCACATAAAACTTGGCTCCCTCTACAGAATCAAGCCATACATCATCAATTCTACCAGTCTATAGCAAGGACCTTCTTACTATCTACCCTATTATATGATAATATAGATAGAATCACATTAGAGAACCACGACAGATTGCTGCTTGCTATATTTTTATCTGTGACTGCATAACTGTCTGGGTTTTTTCTAATGTTCTTCCAATTGGCTTAGTATCTGCATATACTAAGTAGTTGGTTCAGGACATTGTCCTGCATGCGGTAGCTAATTGCTCAGTGTGTTTTTATATAATCTTTATAATATATATTTATTATCTCAAAAGTGCTTACTCCTCTCTGTACTCTTCTTTTCTAGACCTAACACCACTCTTACGTATTCAACTGCGGTACCACCTTTAACATTCTTGTAGGAAAAGCGCAGTCCAGGTCTGAACTGTCTGCAAACAGCTACAGTTAATTTTGAGTATGTGTCTACCTGTTTGAGCCAATATTAATTTTCCCCTGGAGAGCACTCTGCTTTGGCTTGTAAGCAGCCCCCCCCCCACCACACACACACATCTTCCACTTTCTCTTATTCCCGTCTGTTAGCAAATAGTATCGATAACTGATCAATACTGTGTGTTTGTTAATTTAAACTATGACCACAGTAGCCTACTGATACAAGGTTATCCTGTTTTTCCACCTGAGAAATTAAGAAATTACTTACAGTTTCAGAGCAGTCATTGGTCAATTGTGATTGTTTCCAGCCCCCTCATACGAGCAACTAACAGGGTCTCTACCCGCTTCACTCCCCACCCGTGGTCCCACCTTTATTGCACTCAAACCCCTCCCATCTTTCCAATAGCCAACCACAGCGCTAACCCAACACTACCTCCTCCATCTTCCCCTTACTATCACACCTCCTCAACTAACATGTACAAGCATACCTTTCCTATGCTCACTGCATGCACTCTCCTTGCATATCTTACATCCTACCAAAGCTCCATCATTCCCCCACTCAATCACTACCACTGTACTACTACTCACACCACCACTCATGTCTCACCCACACTCAGCTCCCCTTCCACCAGCTCAAGAACCATCCCTATGCACCCCCCACATATTCTACCAACTATATTACTCACACATAAAGTATCCCTACAACTTAACATAGTAACCCTCCTACCATACCCATTACCCACAGAGCACAATCATAACGTTTCCCTTATAAACAAACACATTCAAAAACTGAGAAAACTAAAAATCTCATGCATATCAAAACTAGCCCTAAGTGGAGACATCCACCCCAACCCTGGCCCTACCATCTCCAACCCCAATCCTCATAATCAGACTAGAAACCACAATTTCTCCCATATTACAGCCAATAGAAACCCAAGTGACTTCCTTCTACTAAGCCTAAATATTAGAAGTATATCCAACAAAGTCCATGAACTCCATGCCACCATAGACTTGTACTCCCCAGATATAGTCATCCTGACAGAAACCTGGCTAAAACCTCACATTACCAGTGAGCAAATACTCTCTACAGGTTACAGCATACTAAGAGTAGACCGGCTAAACAAAAAAGGAGGTGGTATAGCTATAATATTTAAACAAAATCTAAACATCCAGATCTTAAAATCATCAGCTCCACAAATAGGCAATGAAGAAATAATATATGCCAACCTCAAAATTAACCAAAACAAAACCTTCAACATAATTGGATGCTACTTCCCACCTGGCCAAAACATCCCTCCACTAGAAAACCTCCTCAGCTAGTCTACCCACCATCTCCCCCAAGAAACTATCATCTTAGGTGATTTCAATATTGACTGGCAATCCTGTTCTGGCAACAATCCAACCCACCATGTACACTTTCATGGCTTCACCCAACTAGTCCAGTCACCAACCAGGATAAATAAAAACCCCAGCAAGCACACTACCCTGGATTGGATACTAGTCAGTAAGAGCCCCCAGTCATATATAACAGGCTGCTTATCAGATAGCCTCAGTGATCACTCCCCAACATTCCTACTCAAAAAATACCTATACCAAGCTAAACCTGTCATCTACCGTCAAATACGTAAAAAACTAAACTTTAACCCACTCACATTCATCTCATCCCTCAAAGAATGTAACTGGCATCCTCTAAAGTACCTCAGTCTAGATGACGCAATTTAATTTTTTAATACTACCTTCCTGAACATCCTTAATTACCATGCCCCCATAAGATTTTCCAGAACCAAAGCACAACCCTCCCCATGGCTACAGAAAACCACTAAGTCAGAAATGAAAAACAGGGATAAAGCCTGGGAGCACTGGCGCAAAACCAAAACCCCCTCAGCTAGACAGAAATTCCTAGAACTATGCAATAGAGTCAAAAAGCTAATAAAACAGGACAAATTCCAATACTACCAGTCTGCCCTAGACTCCTCACAACACAGCCCCAAACAATTCTGGTCCTCCATAAACTCCATCCTCCGCCCAGGTAAAGTCAGTACCCCTCCTCCTAACATCCCTAACTCCTCAGAAAATATTGCTACCTCATTCAACACACACTTCACCCAAACCATACTATCACTAGCTAAACAACACAACCCCCCTCCAACCCACACCTTCAACTAGTAATCTCCCCACTGCCTTCTCTTTTTCTCCTGTACCTACCTCCAACATAAAAAATCTCTTAATTAAACTTAAACCCACCAAATTAGCAGCAGACAACCTCCCAAGTGAATACCTACAAATCGCAGCTGATGCTCTGGCCTAGCCAGTATCCATCTTGATTAACCGATCTCTGTCAGAAAGTTAAGTTCCCACACTGTGGAAAGTATCACATATAATTCCCCTCCACAAAGGCGGACCCTCCGCAGAACTAACCAATTACTGCCCCATAGCTATTCTCTCTCCACTCTCCAAAATACTAGAGAGATGCATACACTCTCAGGTCTCAGACTACCTACTTACTAACAACCTCCTTTCCAGTACTCAGCATGGTTTCTGACCAAACCATAGCACCACCACTGCCTTACTCTCCTTTACTAACACTATCCTTCAGCATAAAAACAATGGCTATCTCTCCTCTGCTACTTTCCTAGACCTATCTAAAGCATTTGACATGGTCCCACACAAACAACTTATCACTGTCCTCAATAACCTGTCCTTCTCACAATCAGTCACCAACTAGTTTCAGAGTTACCTGTCTGACCGCCAACAATCCATTGTATTGCAGAATGACATATCTCCCCAACTACCTGTCTCCATAGGGGTTCCCCAAGGATCCATCCTTGGACCCCTACTCTTCTCTGTTTACACCAATAATCTAGCCTCTGCCACCAAACATGGCACACTCATACAATACGCAGATGACTTGACTATCATCTGCTCAGCCCAGTCCCTACCCAAACTGCAAAATGTCACACAGGAAGCCTTTTCCTCTGTTGAAACATGGTTATCTGATGCCCAATTAATACTCAACCCAAACAAAACTAAACTACTCATCTTCCAACCCACCAAACATACTCAAAACAACTCTCACTTTAACATCACAGCAAAAGACAACACCACTATATACCCAACTGAACACACCAAATTGCTAGGAGTGGAAATAGACAATAAACTAACATTTGACATTCACATATCCATGACCATAAAAAAGTCCACAAAAAACAGTCCACAAAAAACTAGGAGCGTTATACAGAAATAAGCAGTTTCTCACCAAAGCAGCAAAGATTTCAATAGCAAATTCCCACCTTATCTCCACCCTACTTTATGCCTCTCCAATATATACCAACCTAAGGCAATGTGATCTAAACAAGCTAGAGACCTGCTACAACAAAATCGCCAAATTCGCCACAGGGACATCCTACTGTAGTCACCACTGTCTCTCACTTGCCGAACTGGGCTGGCTTGAACTCCCTCACCTCCTTCAGTGGTATCAACTCTCACTCGCCCACAAACTAGTAAACCATCCACTAAATGTCCCATCCCTCCAGAATCTACTCCAACCCTATCGCACCACCAGACCACAAAGATCCAGCAACAAAAATCACTTGCATATCACTAAAGACAATAACTCTGCTGGTTAAGCACTATTCTCTTGCGCCACAGCCAAATTATGGAACTCACTCCCACCCACAATTACCTCTGTACCATCATGCACCCACTTCAAAACTTTACTAAAAGCGCACCTAAAAACATGCTGGCTTGCAACTCCCACTCTAATATCATCCACCCCATCCAACCACTACCTTTCTCTCCAGTCCACTAACTACCTTGATTATAGCAAGCTCAGATGCTCATAAGCCTAGTACTTATTATACAGCAGGAACTTCTCATTGTAACATTTGTTAATGTCTGTTATGTACTTCACAGATAAAGATTCTAGTTGTCTACTGATGTACTATGTTCTTCATCTGTAAATATGTTGTAAGCAATTGCTATGTTAAATTGTTAATCGCTATGTAATCCAATGTAACTACTGTCTGTTTATTTTACTGTGCAGCTTTTCTCCCCCGGCCTCCGCTGAAAATGGACCTACATCCAGTCGGACACTCCCGGTCAACAAATTTAAATAAATAAATAAATAAATATGCCACTCTCATCTTCACAAACCTTAAGAAAACAAACCTAACTAAACTGGAAGCCTGCTACAACAAAATCACCAGATTTGTCAAAAACTCACCATACAGATTAAACCACTGTACTGCTCTTCACAAATCAAAATGGCTAGAAATATCCAACCTCTTATCCTTCAATCAACTAACAACCACTCATACCGTCATATACCATCCTGATAAGTGCCCAACACTCCAAAGTCTTGTACAACCCTACTCCAGCAATAGAATCCTAAGATCTTACAACAAATTCCTATTAAAAATCACAAAATCTAGTAACAGCTTTGGGGAATCTCTTTACTTCAACCATACATCCAGCACCTGGAATACCATCCCCCAACACATCCTAAATACCTCCAACCCATCCAAGTTTAAACAATTTCTCAAGGTACACTTAACTGACAAATGGCTCTGCTCACACACATCCCCAGGTTGACCGTACCATCACGCCTATTGCTCTTTCCTCATCTCTACCTCTCACACCCAATTTTCTCTCTTAAGCTCTGCCACTTCCATCTCACTAACCCCTTCTAAAATCCCCTCCTGGATTTCCCCTCTATCTTCCTTTATTCATGGTCCACTGTGAAAATACCTATACACCAACAGGCATCTTATATATCCCCGTGTATACTGTATTTTACAAATTCTATAAGCTGTAGTTGCTTACTTTGCAAATAACATATGCTTGTTAGCATGTATTATGGAGATTTTTTTCTCTATGGAGCTCCTTTGAAATTGGCCTACTTGTACCTATTGTACTGTACTGTGAATACTATATCCTGTAAATTCTATAAGATATACTTGTACTTTGTAAATAATGCTGTACTTCTTAACTTGCACTTGTAGCTTTTTCTCCCTGGGCCGCCCTGAAAATGGGCTACTAGCCCAGTAGGACCTCCCTAATAAACAAATGTAAAATAAATAAAAAATAACCTGTACTGTAAAGCTGTTCTGTCTCAAAAAGGCAGACAGTGTTGCAAATACATCATTCCTTTGCTTCAGTTTGGCAAACTGACGTGAAGTAACAAGGTCTACAACACAAGCTTTGAAAAACAAAAAGACAACACAACCAAGTCTAAATAGCAATATAGCATAACTTTAACTCTAAACCTAAAATCTATCCGTAATCCAACTCTATTAACAAAAAATAACCAAAACTTCAGTTCTAGTCCCAACCCAGTGTCACTGACTGTGCTACGACTGTGTTCAACCAAATATAATTTCATTCAATGTAGCATTCACATAAATGAAATCCTCATCTAATGCTGCATTCTCAAAAATAAAATCTGACCTGTAGGACTCAACCAAACTACCCGTGAGCAAGCAATCTACTCACATTATAGCATCACCTCCATCCCAACGGAACCAATTTATACTCCAGTGTCACTGAAGTTCTCTGTTCTCCCATGTGGCATTTCAGAAATAGGTTCTATAGAGCTCAAGGAAAACACATACTAAGATTAACAAGGTGCAAATCAACTAACTACTAAATCATTCATCATACCATAAGATATTCACATTTTGCTGCACTACACTATATAACTGGTATTAAACCAGGGGGTTACAGACCATGAGAAACTTCACTCAGGATACTGTTGGTAACACCCACAGATGGAAATATTATCCCACAACCACTGAAAAACATACAGAAGTTTAAAAATGTATCAACCCAAAATCACTGAGAAATACCACCAGTTAAAAAATTCAAGGGGAAATGTACCCCTCCCCTTACAAGCCACTACCAAATGGCATAGTTACAGTACTTTTAAAAAAATTCTCACAACATGGCCCAGCCATTTGCATGACAGACTACTTAGGTGATAAAGTCTACCATCCAAGTTACACGTAGCATGTACAAATTCAATTTTTAAACACTTGTGACCACTGTGCAATTTTAGCAGCTTCCCGTAGACCAAAACAAAAGCACAGAACAGGCACTTTGACTTTTTTTCAAACCCAAGCAAACACACAACTTGCATACTATACATGATCAACATTTTTTTAAGAAAAAGAACACACTGTGACTACCAGACATTGGATCGAAGTGCTCTGTAAATACCTCTCAACTATCCAGATTTTTGCCTCATATTTTTTTTTCTAGCAAATGAGTGGCAAATTGTTGAGGATGGAAGCCAGAAAACAATGATAGGCATTTGAGTTTTAGACTTCATAATCTTCAGAAAATTAATGCTAACGGAAAACCTCTTATTCTATCAGCTTTCAACGCTTATAACAGCAATAATATATTAATATTTAAAAATTGTCCTTACTTTTGGGGCTTTGTCCCCCTTTATTTATGGTTTGGTCCAGATTATTTGCACTAGAGGTTGACAGGTACGGCTCTGTAACTTTGAAGAAAAACTAACTAGACATAAGGAATCGCAACCAATAAATGTAAGCTTTTAATTGTGCAGATAAAGCGTATGCAAGAAATACAATTTTCGCTGATAGAAAGTTGTAAAACAGGACAAATGCATATTAGCGCATATTCGTACAGACCAGAAACACAATTCTTCTTCATGCAAGAATTTTTAATACGTGTTACAATAAACATGCATACTAATTAAACAATATACATCCTGAGCCATGAGCAATGCTGCAAAAGTTTTCTGCAGCTTTAAAGTCCAGTAACGATCACTTCGCTGAACTAACAAATCCAGTTGTAAAGTAAAAATTAGGCAGTTAAAATACACGGTGACGGAGTTTTTTTGTAACTGCATCTCTAAAACTGAACGCCCCAAAGCAAAGGGCTTCTTCAATGCCAGGGGATTCCCCATTAAGCGAATCCCCCAGTGACAGCATTACAGTCCAAACAGGGGGCTTATCTACTACCGCTTTCCCAAGCCAAAAAAAAAAAATCAGATCCCTGATTTGTCCCCAACTCACCGTACGCGGAAAACGTCTCCCTTTCTGCAGCTTGTAAACAAGTCGCTTGTGTCCATGGCCGGTGAGACGGCGCGACGCTGAAAGGCATTGAACCTGAAGGTCTTGGTCAGGAAAAAACTCCAAATACAGACAGCTGTCTGCAGACACCCTGAACTAGCTGTCTAAAGTGTCTTTAACAACTATAAGACAGCAGAAACCAAACTAATACTCTTGTTATACAAGTTATTGGGATGTGCTGTAAGTCTAACTGTCCCTTCCTCAAGCTCCCATGTAGTGTTTGGAAAATCAGCTGACTGTAGCACCAACTATCAACACAACTGTAAACAAACGTTCCCACGAGGGCAGAAAAGTGATGCACACAGATCGCACCAAAACATCTACTGTAATTTTACGACAAGGTCCGACAGCGACACCTTTGAGGCAGGAGGAGGTCATTGCAGGCGAGGTGTAAAACGTTGCAGAGCAGTTTAAGATGATTGCCGTTGGTCGGCTTTCTTTGCTCTCTCATAACCTAATAAACTCCAGTGCTGCTGCTGTGCCTTCAACTGTAACTTCGTTTTTCTTTAAGTGTACGACAAATGTTAAAAGTGATGTTTTAGGCAACGCAATAATTGCATTAGTGTGACGGTTTCCTCAAATCGCAGGCAACGCAATAATTGCATTAGTGTGACGGTTTCCTCAAATCGCAGGCAACGGATTAAGTCAGTGCACCATGGATTCTGAGCCGTTTTCCAGCTACGGCCCCTGTCATTTTTATTAAATGTGTACTTATCTATCAGATTTTTTAGAAATATATATTTCAGTAAGGCACAGCTTTTTAGTGTTTGTTTTGAATGTGATTATTATTGACCATTTTCTCAGCAAAAAGTGAAAGAAATTTTACTACGCAGTAGTAACAAAGGTACGCACTTCACAATATTTCAGCCGTAAAAGACCACTTTTATTGCTCTCGTTACAGGTTTTATGAGTCCAGTTAACGTTCTTAGATTAGTACTAGGTGAACTGCCTTTGTGGGCCATTTTAAGCCAGGCTAATTTCATGAGAATCAAGCCCTGCACCTTGTGTTTCTACTGTAAACATCTTAACCATTAAGCTAGTCTCAATTCTTTCGCCTCATAGTGTGACGTTGTCCTGTCCGATTCTCAGCTAGAGCGTCTTGTGTGTGGAGACATGCGTGAATAAGCGTACTTTCGTTGAAGGTTTTGCGTCAGAGCTGGTAACTCGGCACGTAAAAATGTACTACCAGTCAGTAGCGGACCGGAGTTCCGCAGTGCGACCCCTTACTAGGGTTGCCACCCTTTCAAATACCCAAAGTGGGACATTTTTTGCATATACCCATAACCAGTGCAAAGGATGAAATTTCACTCTGCAATATAGAAGTTTATTCTTGTAAAATTTGTGGTGCTTATGATATATCATATCAGTAAGTGTTTTAAATAAAAAAAATAAATAAATAACTTTTATGCAACTATTAAAGAAAACTTATGAAATATTTTTGTCCTAAAATCTCAGGACTTTTGCCATTTTTTCAATATTTTTGCAGGACACAACCGCACAAAGTGGGACTGTCCCTTGCAAAGTGGGACAGGTGGTAACCCTACCCCTAACCGGGGAAAAAGCTGAAAGACACAACAACTAGTCTCAATTCTAAATCAGTACCAGGATAATTGCCATTGTGGGCCATTCCAAGCTTAACTAATTATTCCATGTGAAATCAAATTCTGCACCTTGTGCTTATAAAGTTAACACACCTTAACCACTATGCAGTATCAACCTAACCACTGGATTCAGGCCAGTGGTACTAAGAATGGCATTACTGTATTGTAGTACCTCACAGGATGCGCAGTAGCAAGGCCCACCGAAAACCATTCCACTATCCAGCACCCAGTGACATGTACAAATATATAATGAGCATTCATGGAGGTGTCCTCACCTGCCTCTTTAATATTCATCATGTATTCACATTTCGATTCATGGAAATAGCCACCTTGGTGTGTTGGTGCTAAGTTCGATGTTTATTTCCCTGAATTGACATGCTAATATCTGATAAAAATCAATGTTTATTAAACAGACACTGACATTTGAGTTTCAAACTTCAAATCATTCAGAAAAAGCATGCTAACATAAAACCTGTTTAGTTTTTACGTTTATGAGACCAATATTAAATATTTAATGTCTGTCCACATTTTTGGGCTTTCTGGCTTTGTCAACATTTTGTTTTGCTAAGAGGTTGAAAGGTACTATAATATATAAAGGCCTTTTAATCAGAAAAATAAGAAAAGGGCTCTTTTTTTCTGACATTATGCGCAGATTTTCCTAACAGCCAGTAATATAGGTTCATAGGTTGGTACTAGGCTGTCGGCCCTTGGGTCTATACAAGCCTAGCCATAACAATTCCATGGCTATTACTTCCCTGGTCCCCTGTCTAACAGGGCGATTGACGTGAACCCTGGGGTGAATTTCCTATCTCCCATCCAATCATCAAGGTTTTTTTTGAAGAGGGCCAAAGAGGTGCTCAACTTGACATGTATGGGCAGTCTATTCCAGAGTATGGGGAGTCTCTGGGTCAGGAACCCACCCTCCAGCATGTTTTGTTCATTGTGATGACCAGGTTTAGATCCCTGGAGCGTGTGGCTCTGAGGGATTGGGATTTCTTTAAGTGTAGCATGTCCAACAGCTCTGGGTTTGACATGGCCTTGTATGTTAAGCAGAGATCGCCTCTGAGCAGGCGATATGCAACAGAGTATAGCTGGAGTTGTTTAAGACGGTCAGCATAGGGCATCTGCTTTAGGCTTGTGATTCTTTTAGTGAGGTACTTCTGTGGCCTCTGCAGTTGTGGCAGAGGTCTTGTGAGGTACATACCAAACGGGGAGTTGTACTCTATAATGGGTCTAATGAAGGATGAGTACAGTGGTTCATAGGTTCATACTAGGCTATCTGCCCTAGGGCATTTATAAGCCTAGCCAGAGTGTGTGTGGCTTTCACCACCCCTTAGGATGAGAATACTATACCCATTAGTTTGCTGTGCCTCTGTCCAGCAGTGATACAGAGATGATTCCCGGGGTAAACCTACGATCTCCCATCCACTCGTCAAGATTTCTCTTGAACAGAGTCAGTGAGGGGCTCTGCCTCACATGGACTGGGATTCTGTTCCATAGTGTAGGGAGTCTCTGGGTGATGAATCTGTCCCTCCAGCACGTCCTATTTATATCCATGTTGAGGTTTAAGTCTCTTGCTCTCGTGGCTCTGGTGGATTTGGATTTTTGAGGTGGAGCATGTCCATTAATTCGGGTTGGACATGGCCTTGTATGTCAGGCACAGATCACCTCTGAGCAGACGGTATGCGACTGAATAGAGCTGGAGTTTCTTCAGTCGGGCATCGTATGACATATGTTTGAGCCCCTTTATCCTTTTGGTGAGGAACTTTTGGGGTCTTTCCAACTGCTGCAGGTGTCGGGTAAGGTACATTCCGAATGGGGCGTTGTACTCAATCATTGGTCTGATAAGTGAAGAGTACAGGGGTACAATGACCTCTCCTGATCTGGATGTGAATCCCTTCATGATCAGGTGGGCAATGTAGAAGGTCTTCCTAACCACTTTGGCAATAGTGTCAAAAGAGAGGTTACTATCAACTTGGGTCCCCAGGTCCCTGATAACTTCTTCCGTGTTTAATGGATTACCACCTATGTGGTAATTAGGGGTTACCTTGTTTTTCCCAAAGGGTATGACTATACATTTTTTGGCATTTAGCTTAAGGCCATGGCTCTGGCACCAGTTATCCATTTCTATGAGACCTTTCTGGAGGATGTCTGTGTCTGATGGAGTGTCAATTATGGTGCCCAGTTTGCAGTCATCTGCAAATTTTGTCAGCCACAATCCCCCTATGTTTGCCTGCACTTCAGAAAAATAAATGCCGAACAAGAGGGGCCCAGGACTGAGCCCTGTGGGACACCGCTCATGACCGGCTTAGAGTCTGACATGGCACCAGCAACTCTAACCCTGTGTGTTCTGTCCTTGAGCCAGTTTGCAACCCATCTTGTGACATATGGGTTTACATCTAAGCTGGTGAGCTTTTCTATGATGCCCGAGTGGGGTATTGTGTCGAATGCTTTTGCTAGGTCAAGGTAGGCTGTGTGAACTGCCTTACCCTCATCAATGGCCTTAGTGACTGTTTCAAAAAAGTTGACCAAGTTCAAGAGGCAGGATCTGCCCTTGACAAAGCCAAATTGGGTAGGATCCAGTGTCTGTAGGTCCCCAATGTCTTTATTTATGAGTTCCATTATGATCCTCTCCATAGCTTTGCAGACAAGGCTCGTCAAGCTTATGGGGCGGTAATTTCCAGGGTCCGTAGAAGCACCGCCTTTGTGGAGTGGGACCACAGTTGCCGTACGCCATTCTTTGGGTATGTATCCTGTAGTAAGGCTAAGATTAAACAGCAGCCTTATGTGTGGGTTTAGTTCCTCATTGAGTTCGTGTAGCACACAGCCGGGGACACCGTCCGGTCTCATTGATGCTGTGTTTTTTGCTTTAGAGAGAGCAGCTCTCACCTGGGCATCTGAGATGTTTGGGAGGCTAGACTGTGGTGGGATAGATATTTCTCCTTTTGGGGGGGAGGGAGAAATTTGCACTGAACCTGTCTGCCAGTATGTTGGCAATGTCTGTGGGTTCAGTGATTTTTTCATCATTTTGGACTAATTCTGAGCATATCTGGGAGTTTCCACCCAGGTTTCTAACATAGCTAAAGAAGGCTTTATGATTGTCTTTTGTGTCATTAGCGATTTTTCTCTCAAAGTTGGCCTTGGATGATTTTATGAGTGATCGTAGGTTTTTGCTAGTATTGATCAGAGATGCCTTCCCATTTAGGGATTTTGCTCTGTCATGTAGTAGCTTTCTCCTCTTGTTGTAGAGTTTGTTTATGGCTGGAGTCCACCAGACCGGCCTGCCTTTGGTGGAAAAGGTCTTGATTTTATTACGGATTGCTTGATCCATACATTCCTGGAGGTGCTCGAGAAGGCATTTGTAAGGGTTTCAGCAGCGTGGGTTGTGGTTTCCACTGGCTCGGGGCCTTGAAGGATACCACTCCAGTCTTAAGAAGTGTGAAGTTTGCTTTGGGGAAGTACTTCACTGTGCTCTTTTTAGCTGGGGGTGGGGGCGGGTTATGGTTCTCCAGTGTGATTATGTTATGGTCTGGTCTCACCAATAAGGGGTATACTTCCGTGTGGAGCATTTTGTCCCCATGTTTGTGATGATCAGGTCTAGTATATTTTCTCCTCATGTGGGAATGGTGACTAGTTGTTCCATAGCATTTGAGTTTATGAACTCAAGGAACCTTTGGGCTAGGGTGTTGGGGCTTGAGTAATGTTCCCAGTCTATGTTTGGGTAGTTGAAGTCACCCAATATGATGGTGTTTGGAGAGACATTTATACTCTCCAGTGTCTTCAGGAAGGCTGTGTGGGTTTCCTGAGTTTGAGAAGGTGGTCTGTAGCGTGTTACAAACTGTAGGGCAGTTTTACCTATGGTTAATTGCACCTGGATGGTCTCCGATGCTTCGTGCGTTGCCACTAACCTGGAGGTGTGGGTATCCTTTATGAATATGGATACTCCCCCTCCTTTTGTAGTTCGGTCCGGATTTTGGGGCGGAACGCATGATATGAGGTATAACCTGATAGTGCTGGGGTGCTCTCAGGAGCCTTGAACCAGGTTTCAGTCACAGCACAAACATCGATGTTCTCCATACTGAGGAGGGCTTCGAGGGCATGCATCTTGAGGTTTAGACTTCTGGCATTGAGCAGTATTACCCTTAGTGTTTCTCCATTTTTGTTTTCTAGGGCGGTAGGTTTATCATTTGAGCCTTGCCTAAAAAGGCACTATGGGGTGGCAAGAGCCTTTGCCAATATCCGAAGCCCAGGGTGACAGGTGCAAGCCGTCCCTTGCGAAGCAGCGTGGCTTGTCAAGCATGTCATCCCAGGCAGACAGACATTGGATCCCCTTAGAATGACACCAGTAATTAAGCCAATTATTAAAGCGGATCATTTTGTCTCTGTATTGTGGCATCATTCTTGGTGAGGGTAGGATACTGCTCAGGGTCAGGGTCATACCAGCCTGGGCTACATAATCTGAGAGCTCCTCTATGTCTCTTTTCATGTAGTCCAGGGAGGTACGTCTCAGGTCGTTCACACCGGCATGGACAATGACTGAGTCATACTTGTACTTGCTGTGGAGTGACCTGAGTGCTTGTATTAGTGGGACAATGACCTCCTTTTTTCTGGATGAAAAGCCCTTAATGATGAGGTGTGCCATATAGAAGGATTTCCTGATTGTTATGGCGATGTGGTTATCTAAGCTGAGACCACTGTCCACTTGTGTCCTTAAGTCCCTTATCAATCTTTCGGTGTTTAGTGTACTGCCACTTATGTAGTAATTCATGGGCACATGTTTTTTCCCAAAGGGGATAACTATACATTTCTTGGCAATGAGCTTGAGCCCATGGCACCAAGCATCTGTTTCTGTACGGCCCTTTTGTAGAATATCCACATCATTTGGGGATTCAATAATGGCTCCCAGTTTGCAGTCATCTGCAAACTTTGTTAGCCAGAGTCCCTTAGTGCTAGCCTGTACTTCAGAGAAGTAGATGCCAACAAGAGTAGTCCCAGGACTGAACCCTGAGGTACTCCGCTTGTCACTTGTCTGGAGCTGGACTTTGAGTCAGCTACTTTTACAGTGTGGGTTCTGTCAGTAAGCCAGTTGGCAACCCATCGAATGATGTAGGGATTAATGCCCAGCTTAGTAAGTTTATCTATGATTCCAGAGTGGGGGATGGTGTTGAAGGCCTTGGCAAGGTCCAGATAGGCTGTGTGGACCACCTTGCCCTCATCCATGACTCTGGATACTGATTCGAACAAGTCAATCAGGTTGAGGAGGCAAGATCGGCCCTTTACAAAACCAAACTGGGTGGGGTCCAATGTTTGAAGGTTGCCAATGTCTTTGTTTATAAGTTCCATTATAATGCATTCCATGGCTTTGCAGATCAGGCTTGTCAGACTGATGGGACGATAGTTCCCAGGATCCAAGGTGGATCTCCCCTTGTGGAGTGGGATAACTGTAGCTGTGCACCACTGATTGGGCACGAAGCCTGAGGTGAGGCTATGATTAAACATGACACTTAGGTGAGGTGCCAGTTCAATTTGTAGTTCATGTAGTACACAGCCCGGGATGTCATCTGGTCCAATGGATGCTGTATTCTTAGCTTTGGAGAGTGAGTTTTTTACCTGTGTGACGATGATTACCAGAATTTGGCAATCTTTTGGTATTGAGCTGGACCCTATAGGGGGTGAGAGGGGGGTGAAGTTGGCACTGAATCGATCTGCCAGGATTTTGGCAATATCCTTGGGATCAGTATATTTAATGCCATTCTGTTGTAGCTCAGAACAGATCTGAGAATTGCCTTTTAGATTCTTGACATAACTATAGAATGCCTTGTGGTTGTCCTTGGAATCTTTGGCAATTTTATTTTCGTAACTAGCTTTGGTGGATTTTATGAGGGATCTCAGCTTCTTATTGTGGCTGGTAAGGGAGTATTTTGCATCCTGGGATTTTCCTCTTTTCTACAACAGTTTCTTGTTTCTGTTGTATAGTTTGTCTATGGCAGGGGACCACCAGATTTGCTTCTTTTTTTTTTTTTGGAGGAGAGCATCTTGGTTCTGTTTGGAATGGCACTATTCATGCATGAGTGGATGTGCTCGTACAGTGCCTTAGTGTAGGATTCAGCAGTCGAACTTTCAGTTCCTGTCTGCAAGGGTGTCATGAAGTTTACCACTTCTGACTTGAGTAGCATGAAGTTAGCTTTGGAGAAGTTTTTTATGGAGGTTCCGTACTGGGGGGTTGGGGGTGGGATGTGGACTTCAAGGGTGATTAGCTTATGGTCAGACATGACCAACACGGGGATGACCACTGACATGGAGCATAGATCTCCCATGTTGGTAATGACCAGGTCTAGGATATTTGCGCTCTTGGTGGGGCTCTGGATTAGTTGATCCAGGGCATTGGAATTTATGAATTCCAAGAACCGTTGGGCTAAGGTGTTTGTGCCCAAGTAGTTTTCCCAATTAATGGCAGGGTAGTTGAAATCACCCAGTATTAGGGCGTTTGGTTGTATCTTAATATTTTCCAGTATGTTTAGAAAGGTGTAATGAGAATCTTGGGGCATGGTGGGGAATCTGTAGCAAGCTACAATTTGGACTGCAGTCTTACCTAGTATTAGTTGTACCTGTAGAATTTCAGATGCATTATGTTGGGCAACTAGCCTGGAGGTGTGAATATCCTTGGTGAGTATGAACACTCCCCCGCATTTAGTGTTTCGGTCCTGGTTTGGTGACCGAAAAGTGTGGTAAGAGTTGTAGCCTGGTATTGCAGGGGTGCTCTCTGGAGCCTTGAACCAGGTCTCAGTTACTGCACAGATATCGATGTTCTCCATTTTTAGAAGTGCCTTGAGAGAGTGCATTTTGAGGTTTAGACTTCTAGCACTGAGTAGCATTACCTTCAGATTTTGCATGCTTATATCTGTTACGGTGGTGGCTTTTGTCCTTTGAGCCTTGCCTAAAAAAAGGCATTATAGGGGTGGCAAGAGCCTTAGCCAGTAACCTGAATCCCAAGGGCGACAGGTGCAGACCACCTCTAGCAAAGCATTGTGGTCTGTTGATCATGTCATCCCAAGCAGACAGATACTGGATCCCCTTTGAATGACACCAGAAACTTAGCCAATTGTTGAAGTCAATCATTTTGTCCTTATACTGTGGTATCATTCTGGGCGAAGGCAGGATGCTACTCAGGGCTAGGGTCATACCTGCCTGGGCCACATAATCTGAGAGCTCTTCCATGTCTCTTTTCATGTAGTCCAGGGAGGTACGTCTCAAATCATTCACTCCAACATGGACAGTGATAGAGTCATATTTGTACTTGTTGTGGAGTGACTTGAGTGCATGCATGATGTGGCGGATCCTGGCACCCGACAGGCAGCTGACTGTAATTTTCTCCTTGTTCAGCCTGGTGAGTGGGACATCAGTGTGCCTGACTATAGAGCCACCTATGACTAATGTGTTGGGCACGTTGTCTTGTTTTAGGGGCTGTTGTTGTGTGGCACACTGGTGTTGTGAGCTATGTGACACTTTGGTTGTGATTGGTGGTTGTTTGCGTTTCAGCTTCGGAGGTCCTTGTTGCTTGGGCAGGTTAATGTTAAGGGCCTCCGCATAAGTGGGTTTAGTGTTACTATGTGTGGATGTTGGAGGCGTGAGTTCTGAAGGTCTATGTGTTGCTTGAGGTACAGTGCAGGTGTTAACCTTCTCCTCTTGACTGTCTAGCACAATCTTGGGTGGAGAGAGCTTTGCTTCCAGTTTGGCTATGTAAGTGCATCTCTCGCAGGTTGTAGTGTTGGGTGGTAGGAGGAGAGGGTTGTCTGTGTACATGAGGCAATTGCTGCATTGCCCCAGTATGCCCAGATTCACCAGGTGGACAGGAGAAATCACCGGAAGCTGACCATTGGACATGCCTGGTTCAGTCCTTCTTTTGTAAAGTACAAGAGCTGTTTTCCCTTACCTTGACAAGGTACTTTGCAATTATAGGCTGTTAAGAGCCTACAATTAATTTATCATTATTAACAAGGATAATCAAGTGCTTGTATCAGTTTAAGTCTTCCTAGTGCTTTCCAGCAGGTTTTATAGCAAGTGCTAGTCACAGGGATTCAAATTTTATTGCTACTACTGACAAACCAGCTAGTTCTAAGGGAAAGTTTAAAGAGCAGACTTTCTGGCACCGGGAGTAGTTTAAAGTACTAGACTAATAGGTTAATAAAAGTGCAGGAGAGCAGAGAACTAGCAGATCTGAGGAAAAAAATTGAAGAGCACTGCTAGCATACAAAAAGTCCAGGATACAGCAAGTCTGTATCTGGGCTGCACCAGTTCCAGGAAACGTAGTAAACAGTTTTTTTTTGTTTTGTTTTTTAAGTAGAAAGTGAAGAGGCAGAAGATAATGAGATAATTCAATATGCAGAAGCTAAAGGGGTGGGCCTTTTCTAGATTCTCACTATTAACAGTAGAATGAGCTGATGTAATGTGACTGGGTGGGAGTGTCCAGTATCGACTTAATACCAGAGGCGGGCAACTCAAAGCCACCAAGACAAAAAGACCAAAACAAGAACGGAGAGGGTGGGTGGGGAAAAACAGTTGTACAGATTACAGAGATATTAAATCAAAATACAGACAAAAAAATGAGAATAAACTCTTATCTTTTCTCAATATCACAGCTGGCAGTAAGTCAGTCTCTCTGTAGCAGCCTGAGCAATAGGTATATCTGCTTTAAAACACGGGACAGAAACCAAACCAATTATCCAAACAATACAGATGCAGGAATATATATTTAATTTTTGAAAGCTGAAAGTTATACATACCTCTGAAAATAAATAAGCCTCACACCCAGATAAAATCCATATTTTAAATGGATAACTCTTGTTGTTGTTGTGTCTTTCAGCTTTTCCCGGTTAGGGGTCGCCACAGCGGAACTCCGGTCTGCTAATGATTGGCAGTAGATTTTTACGTGCCGAGTTGCCAGCTCTGACGCACAACCTTCAACAAAGGTATGCCCATTCACACATCTCCACACAGAAGACACTTTAGCTGAGAATCGAACAGGACAAAATCTTACTGTGAGGCGACAACGCTACCGCAGCACCACCACCGCAGTCTTTAAAGGAATAAGTGATTTAATTTAGGTAATTATCAGTGACTGTAGACTTTTCCTCAGGTTTTGTAAAATAGCAGCAAATCCTTCTGTAGCTCCTGACCAGTTTTCTGTTAACACTTAACATCCAACAGCCAAAGGTCAACATGTAATGTATGCATGACGTCACTGGCAAATCTGCACATCAATAAAGCATGCATTATTCGCATATGACATCATGATCATTTGACATGTCAATCACTCACATAGGCCACTCCTATTTATGCACAGTCTGACATTGTGGTCATACCACTTCCCAAAGGGGTACCCACTACAGATGCAGGAATCTATATACCCATAAGCCTCACCAGTCTTGTTTGTTAGAGCATGGAACACATCATTATGAAACTCATAGGTTCATATGTTCATAGGTTGGTACTGGGCTATCTGCCCAAAGACATATATTAGCACAGCCACGTTGTGCAGTATTCACCTCCCCTTTAGTAGTTCCCTAGACCCTTGTACTAGCAAACACTTGGCCCCTATCTAGTAGTGCTGTTGGTGTGATCCCCGGTGTGAACTTTCTGTTACCCATCCACTCATCAAGGTTCCTCTTGAAGAGTGATAGTGAGGGGCTTTGTCTTATGTAGATCGGGACCCTGTTCCATAGTAAGGGAAGTCTCTGCGAAGGGAATCTATCCCTCCAGCATGTTCTATTCATTGTTGTGTTGAGGTTTATATCCCTAGAGCGTGTAGCTCGAGTAGATTTGGTTTTGCTAAGATGGAGTATGTTCAACAATTCTGGGTTGGACATGGCTCTGTACGTTAGACAGAGATCGCCTCTGAGAAGGCGGTATGCAACAGAGAACAGTTTTAGCTTTTTCAATCGTGCTGCATAGGGCAACTGTCTGAGGCCAGTAATCCTCTTGGCTAGGAACCTCTGTGGTCTCTCCAGCTGCTGGAGATGTCTAGCCAGGTACATTCCAATTGGTGCATTGTACTCAATAATGGGTCTGATGAGGGAAGAGTAGAGGGGCACCATTACATCCTTAGATCTTGATGCGAACCCTTTCGTGATCAGATGGGTCACATAGAAGGATTTTCTAACCACTTTGGCAACATGGTTATCAAAGGAAAGCTGACTATCTACTTGGGTCCCTAGATCCCTTATTTCTTCTATAGATTTCAGGGGATTACCTCCTATGTTGTAGTTTGCGGGTACTCTGTTTTTTCCAAAGGGGATTACTACACATTTTTTGCATTTAGCTTGAGACCATGGCTTTGACACCATGCATCAGTCTCATTTAGGCCCTTCTGGAGGATCTCCATGTCGGCCGGAGACTCTCTTATAGCACCCAGTTTGCAGTCGTCCACAAACTTAGTCAGCCACAGCCCTTCCGTGCTTGCCTGTACTTCTGAGAAGTATATGCCAAACAGGAGCGGCCCCAGGACAGAGCCCTGAGGCACACCGCTCGTTACTGGTCTGGATTCGGACATAGATCCCGCTACTCTTACTTTATGGGATCTGTCTGAGAGCCAGTTTGCGATCCATCTTGTGATGTAAGGGTTTATGCGCAGGCTGGTGAGCTTATCAATAATACCTGAATGGGGAATGGTGTCATATGCTTTAGCAAGGTCAAGGTAAGCCGTGTGTACCTCCTTTTATCTATAGCCTGAGTAACTGTCTCAAAGAAATCCACCAGGTTCAGGAGGCATGATCTGCCCTTGACGAAGCCGAACTGTGTGGGGTCCAGCTACTGGAGGTTCCCAATCTCTCCATTTATGACTTCCATAATGATTCGCTCCATAGCCTTACAGATCAAACTGGTCAGGCTTATTGGTCGGTAGTTCCCAGGGTCAGTTGTGGCCCCACCCTTGTCTAGCGGGACCACCATTGCCGTGCGCCATTCTATGGGCACATATCCTGTGGAGAGGCTGAGACTGAACAGGGTATTAAGATGTGGGGGTTAATTCCTTTTGGAGCTCGGGTATGACACATCCCGGGGCACCATCTGGTCCCATGGAGGCAGTGTTTTTAGCTTTAGATAGAGCCTTGTTAACCAACGTATCAGTAATAATTGGACTTACACAATCCCCTGGAATGGTAATAGGCCCTGTAGGTGGTGGTGGTGGTGGTGGGGGAATTTGCACTGAACCTGTCAGCCAAGATGTTGGCAATGTCAGAAGGGTCAGTGTATTTTGTTCCATTTTGTACTAGCTCAGAACAGATCTGAGCATTGCCATTTAGGTTTTTGATGTAGCCATAGAAGGTCTTATGGTTATCCTTGGCAACTTTCTTTTCAAAATTAGCTTTAGTTGACTTGATGAGGGCCCTCAATTTCTTACTAATGCTGATCAGGGATGATTTTTCTACTTGAGATTTGGCCTTTTTTTGTATAAGTCTCCTCCTTTTATTGTAAAGTTTGCTTATGGCCGGGGTCCACCAGACTGGTTTCTTCTTGCTTGAGGAAGGAGTCTTGGTTATATTTGGGATAGCACAGTCCATGCAATCCTGAAGATGCATATAGAGTGCCTTGGTATAGGATTCCGCATCCTGGATATCATTATCCTTCTGCAAGGGAATAGTGAAGCTTTCCACTTCGGATGCAAGTAGTTTGAAGTTTGCTTTGGAAAGGTTTTTGACTATGGTTTCTTTGACTGGGGGAGGTGGAGGGGTGAGGATGTCCAGGGTTATCAGTTTGTGGTCGGATCTGACCAAGGAGGGAGTGATAACGGGTGTGGTACAATGGGATCCCATATTTGTGATGATTAAATCCAATATGTTGTCCCCTCTAGTGGGGGAACATACCAGTTGTTCAAGGGCATTTGAATTTATAAATTCTATGAATCGCTGAGCATAGGATTTGGAACATTGGTAGTTCGTCCAGTTTATACCAGGGTAGTTGAAATCACCCAAGATTATGGTGTTGGGTAGGACCTTTATATTTTCCAATGTCTCAAGGAATGCAGAGTGAGCATCTTGGGACATGGTGGGCGATCTATAACCAGCTATGACTTGAAATGTGGTTTTGTCTGCTGATAGTTGCGCATGGATGATCTCTGGGGCATCATGCTGCGCTACTAACCTGGAGATATGGGTATTCTTGATGAATATGGCTACACCTCCGCCCTTTGTACTGCGATCCTGCAACTGAGGCCGGAAGGTATGATATGAATTGTAACCTGGCAGTGCTGGGGTGCTGTCTTGAGCCTTGATGTCTTGAGCCTTGAACCAGGTTTCCGTCACTGCACAAACATCAATTTTCTCCATGCTGAGGAGAGCCTCGAGTGTGTGCATTTTGAGGTTGAGACTTCTGGCGTTGAGTAGCATTACTCTTAGTTTTTGGTTACCTGTGCTGGTTACTCATTGACAAAGACAAGCAATCTTCAATTCCTGGACTCAAACCAGTTTGGATTTGTTAAGGCAGCTTCTGCCTCCTAAACCTGTGGACATTAGGCATTGGACTTGGGTAAATCAGTTCACACTGCATTCCCAAACTTTGCCAAACCCTTTGATACATTCCACATTCTGGCTTCATTCATAAGCTAATCAAACAAAACGAACCCCCCGATGTTACCTACTGAATAGCAAACTGGCTCACTGACCCAACCCAGTCTATTAGTGTTGCAGACACATTTTCAACTAAAAGAGTAGCTACCAGTGCTGTACCCCAGGGATCTGTACTGGAACTACTCCTGTTTGTTATCTACTTCTTTTATGTCGAAGCCAAGACCAAGGGCATGTGGCTGATAAGATTTGCTGACAATTGCAAACTGGGAGCTGTCAAAAAAACCTCAACTAATCACTGGATTCCCTAGGAGGACCTAACTTGTGGCAAAGCTGGGCACCCATGCTGCTATCACACAGGTAACATCCCCTTAAAATCTGACTTGTCATAAGGGACTTAGGCACTTTTATTGACAATGAACTATCCATTGCCACCATGTTACCACTGTTATTAAGAAACCCTTTTATATAACCCTCTAGTCCTCTCCTCTTATCAGGCAAATTATAGGACCCAGCTCAAGAGGCCACAGAGTTTTCCAAGGCAATTACGGCATGTCCACTTTGAGATGCACTGTGTACTTTAAAGTGCTGTCACCCTTTTCCATGTCTGTTAACTTTTGAGAGGAGATCTCTGCCTAATATAGGGCCTCAAAAGATCTGGTGCTGTGTAACCTTCACAATGACAAAACAAATAACGCCCTAAACACCCACTCAAGAGATCTGAAATTCCACTACAATATAAATAGGATATGCTAGCATGATAGAGTTCGGTTACAGAGAATACCTCTTTTATGGAATAAACTTTCCCTGGATTTAAAGCATAGTCATTCACTGACCATTTTTAAGGGAAACCTAGATTAATGTATAGGAAATCTTAAGTACACCCCAGTTTGGTCTCTCAAAACCCTTATGGAAAGAGTATGTGATTAGGCCCAAAGTTGGCCTGGCGCCCTCAAGCCCTTATGGAAAGGAGAAGATAACTAAGTACAAAGTAATTCACCGTGTTGGAGGTATGCTATTAATTTCATTTTCTTGGTAAATTCAATGAAAGATCATGTAGCTAATACTAACCTATGATTCTATGATTGTCTTGCAGTCTGACTTGGTTTTTTGAGTTAGGTTAAGCTGTTTTATAATTCTTGGTACTTCCACTAGTAAGCCTGTAGATCTCTCTCTCTCTCTCTCTCTCTCTAGCCACACTTAGGCTCCTGATATTCCATGACTTCTTCTGGTTAAGATTTCTGGTCATGGTTGCACAAAAGTCTTTACAACTTGTCACAAACATCCCTATCCACAAGGGGCAAATGTTGCTGTGGTTTTGGGTTCCCCACTTTTTTAAACACCACCACACAGGTGATTCATATTAAGCTCCTCTTTTACAGTATTTACTACCATAATACCTGACAAGTATACATCATCAGTTAGTGAATATATCCCATATCAAAGCAGTACATATGCATAAATCCCCCTTTTTACACTGACTGGGATGGGTTATTGGGCTGAGGCAACCATTTGTGTACTTATTGCCATGCCTAAGTTTGACTGTTAAATGAAATGACTATAGTGTCAAAGCCCACCTATGCTTATGTCCTTTTTCATATAACCACTGTAGGGGTGTGGGATCAGTTACCAGAGTGAAGCAGCTTTATCCGAATATATCATATTGCAGTGAAACTGGGGTCCAGTTAATAGTGAGGCACTCTTGCTCTTAAGCAGAGCATCTCATCTCAGTCCTGTGTAACTTCCTGCAGAGGTAGCAGATCTCCTTAAATGGCACAGCTCCTAACCCCACTTCAGGTGCATTGGTGTGTACACTAAAGAGTTTAGTATAGTCAGGGTTGACCAAGAATAGCTCTGCACACAAACGTCTTCAGCTGGTTAAAAGATTTATCTGCTGCTATGCTCCACCTTACCTGATGGGAGCCGTGTCTATTGTAAGATCTCAGAGAACAGACTGTGGTAGCAAATTTTGGAATACACTTTCTTTAGTAGCGTTGTCGCCTCACAGTTAGACGTTGCCCGTTCGATTCTCAGTTAAAGCGTCTACTGTGTGACGACATGCGTGAATGGGCGTTCCTTCGTTGAAGGTTGTGCGTTAGGCCCGGCAAGCCAGCATGTAAAACTCTACTGCCAATCATTAGCGGACCGGAGTTCCGCTGTGGCGACCCCTAACCGGGAAAAGCCGAAAGACACACACACACACACACTTTCTTTAGTAGCCTACCGATATGAAGAATGCTTTCACTTGATGTTTGGTACTGGTATAAGCGGCTTCTGCTTTGACTGTGTGTTCTAATTACCCTTCCCCCAATCACATGCTATAAGTATCCAGCTTCTGTTACATAAGGCACAGCTTTGGCAAAATTAACAATTAAGTCCTTCCCCTCTTGAAGATTTCTGCATGGCTTGTACTTTGGCTAAATGTGATTCCCAGTCTTCTAAATAAATTACTACATTATCAGGGTAAGCAGCTAAATACCTAATGTGAGGTCTCAGAACTTTAACTATGAGACTTTGAATAGTGTCAAAAGCTCCATGAAGTCCAAAGGGTAAGACAGCATAATAAAAAAGACCTCCAAGGGTGGGGACTCCTCAATAACTCCCAGTTCAGGCATCTTTCTACCGTCACTTCTCTTTTGGACTCTGGTACTCTTTACAGTTTTAGATTTGCCTTCTTACCTGACACATTTTCAACATGATGCTGTATTAAATATTTTCTACAATTATCTCAGACAAAAAACGTGTTTCTCGTGTGTGTGTGTGTGTGTGTGTGTGTGCGTGTGTGCGTTTGTGTGTGCGTGTGTGCGTGTGTGTGTGTGTGTGTGTGTGTGTCTGTGTGTGTGGAGTGAGACTGACTGAGCAGTGGCAGTAGCAGTTAAGAGGTTTGCGTACCTCTCATACTCTTAGCTCAATAAATCGGGGGAAGGCCTAAGTAAAGGTGGAACAAAGGCTCAAAGATAGGAACAGATTTTAAATATTGCTCTTATAAAATTAGAAGGTTGCTTAAATAAAAGGATTTGTGTTAGCATGATTTTCTGAAGGAAATAAAGTCTGAAAGTCAAATGTATATTAGTCACTTCAATTCCCAATGATTCCCCAAAACCACACATTTTAGAATCAAGGGACAAAAAAAATGAACTAAATATCTGTATGTAAGAGAGAGAGAGAGAATACTCCAGTTAGGTAAGGGCTTCTGATTAAGTTACTTGATTAGAGTCACACAGTCAGACAATCAAACCATGTACCCTTGAGCTAGAGTCTTAATCCTCCTCACCAATTGCCAGACCTCCGTTAACATTTTTTTGGTATAGTCATAGTTCTTATTGTTTATAAAATGTATGTTCATGCAACACCTGTTGCAGTTCTGTTAACTTTTTATGAATTAAGAGTTGTTTGGCACTTAAGGTTCTGAGTTAACAAATTGCTTCCTAGTCTTCAAGGGTACACCTCCCCCTCCATTTGCTTATAGTGTGACTGTGAGCAAGTCACTCAGATGGCGTTTTTGGGTAACCTAGAATGGAAAATTTGCTCCAGTGGGTTTACCTGGTTAACAGATAGATAAAGCATAGTATTTATAATCTGTTCCTTTGGGGGCCTCCCCCAAATTATTTATGGCTTTGTCCTGAATTCTCGAGCAAAGAACATGGGAATTATTTGGGTCTGTTCCTTGTAAAATTTGTGGCTTTCTGGCAAAATGTTATGGATTGCTGTCACTAAATGTCAGGCATGTGAGTTTCAGACTGTGTACCATTTATAAAATGATTGCTAGTGTAACTTTCTATGTATATAATAGAAAGACTTAAAATCTGTTGATTATTGGGTCTTTAACTCTGATTCTCGAGCTAAGAGGTTGGGAGGGCATGGGCACTGTACAATAGGAAGCAATGTATGGTTCTCACAGTAGTGAGCTGAAATACATTTCTCGATCATTATTTATTTATCTGTTCATTCATTTTATCTCAATCAAACATCTGAATGGATGCAGTCAGTCATACAAAGGGCTGTAATTGTTGGTCACATGTTTGTGTGTTTTATTTATTTATTTATTTATTTATTTCCATTTCTTGACCAAGATAGTATAAATGAGCATGACCTCTTTTCAGTGGAGGTCCAGGGAGAGAAGCTCCATTTTTACATATTAAAATGTAAAACATTATAAACATTACATGGGATTACAATTTTAAACTACCCAAAGTGGGTTTGAGAAATGCAAAAAAAAAAAAAAAATTCCAAAAACATACATAGGCATTAACAAAAGAAAATAAACAAATGGCATACATATGACATATGCAAAAAAGGGTGCAGAAATTCACCCGTTGGCTATATACAAGCAGAACAGAGAATGGTTATAAGAAAATGCAGTTAAATTGTTAAAAGTTTTTCCTCCTTCTCTTAAGTCTATTTTTTTCTGTATCCAGGAAGCCTCAGTGACATATCCCATTATTAGTAATTCAAATAGAGTTAATCCTGTTGAAGTTTGGGACACCTTTCTTACAGCAAAAAAGGAACTAAGGAAGTAACTAATCCTACTTCTTAATATCTGATTCTGTGGTCTTCTTTAGCATCGACTTCAAAGATTTAGCAAAGTGCTCCACTAACCCATTACTGTGAGGATGGTACACTGACATTCTTAACTGTTTCATAGCTTTTCATAGATTTCATAAATATTCTATGGCCAATAAGTCATATGACCATTCATGCCTTGCCAGTACCCACCTGCATGCTGCATCTCCTTTCTCCAGGAAGGCCATACCAATGGAATAAAAGTGTTCCTATCTATCCAGTTATCTAGGTTATGTTTAAAGGAAGATAGTAAGAGTTTGAAATTTCTGGAACCTCTATGCTGAATCCTGAAACACAGAGACTTAATGGCAGAAAAAAACAGACTTAGTTACCAAGTCCAAGATGGCCATTTCCTAGAATAGTCCCTTTTCTCTGAGGTATGGTGATCTCAAAGTTGGAATATAGAAGTTCACTGGGCTGTGGGGGGGTTGCCACCCTGCAAAACAATAAGTTTAAAGGAGAAGAGTGATGCTTAAGGTTCTCTCTTCTGGATTTCCAATTTTTTGGGTCTGTCAACACATTTCAATAGGGAGCCTAGCAAGTCTCACTGCTTAACATGCAGTGGAAGTTTTTTATAGAGATTTGGGAGATGTTAGGTTATAAATGTATCCCTCCACTGTGTTTTATTTATCTATTGGTGAAATTTAAGTCCCTGGTTGTAGTGTTGGACTTGCAGAGACACAGGAAGTCCAAGACAATCAGATCACTAATGGTGAGGTAAGCAAAACAGAACTTTCTCCTCAGAAGTCTAGAAGACACTAAATAAAGGGAAATAGCTTCCAGTCTTTCTTGGTAGCTCAAGGAATTTAGGTTGTAATCTTTCTGGTTAGGAACCTTTCAAGTCTTTCAAATTGTTTGATATGTTTAGTGAGATACATCCCAAAGGGAGTGGTGTATTAAATAACTGGTCTGATCAATGCTTAGTATCATCTCTTTAGACTATAATATTTTATTGGCAATTTAATGATATTTCTTTAGCAATTGGCTCAAAAAAAGGGAGATGGTCAAAATGAGAGTTATCATCCGAAGTTCCTAGGTCCATATTTTCATTTTGTAGTTGTGTGTTATCTATATGCTATGATGAGGGAAGAAGTTGTCTACCAAAAGTGATGATACTACACTTTTCAATATTTAGTTTGAGCCTATTTGTAGTACACCAACAATCTACTAGGGACAATATCTTCTGGAAAGTTTGGGTGTCAGAGGGTGACTTAACCACAACCCTCAGTTTGAAATTATCTGTAAACATTGTTAGCCCGAGGTCTTGGCTCTCTAAATGGAGATCTGAAAAAGAAATACAGAAAAGGAGATGTCTAGCACTGAGCCTTGAGGGACACTACTGATCACTTTCATACTTTCTGATGCGGCATCTGCAATTTGTCTTTGTGGGTTCTCTCTTTCAGACAGTTTGCTATCCATATTACCATTCATGAATTCCTTACTCCTTCTAGTAGAATCACCCTATTTAACTCATGTCCATTACCCTGTCTTCTCTATGGCTCACCTGTTTTGACTAACATACAGATTTCTCTTAAATCACAACTGGAGCAATGCTATAATAAGATAACTAGATTAGCAGCTAACTTGCCATATAGAGCTCATCATTGCTCTGCATTACATGCTCTCAGCTGGTTAGAACTCCCACATCAACTAGCCCATACACACCTTCTTCTAAACCATGAAATCCTACATAACCCCTCTACCTGCCCTTCTATTTCAGAACTTTATCACCATCTCCCAAATCGCCCGCTGTGCTTTCAAGACAAAAATTTGCATGAAATCTGTAAACCAATAAAATGTATAGGACAAAGTCTATATTCACAGTACATAACCAAATTATGGGACTATATCCCAAATTCAATCAGAACTATATCAAGTCTCCATGTATTTAAGTTGTGTGTCAAATAAATTCTCACTAAGTCATGGCTGTATGATCTACATTAATAAACACTTCACATTCTTACTAACCTTTCATCATATTATCTATCTATACCCTTTCAACATTTACCCTCTCCCCATTCTTGGGGGAGGGGGCTTGTATCATCTTTTCTGATTATTTCCTAGCATAGTAAACTATGCTTATAATACTTTTGTATATACTAATTGTCATGTTTTAATTGTAATTTTCCATTTTATTATATCACTGGTGTCTCCTTATGCTTTATTGTATCATATGTATTCCATTATCAAATTGTTAGTATATATGCTTTTTAATTACGTTTATGGTATGCTTTTTAATTACATTTATGGTACTGTTTTATTTGATGTTGTTTAAACTCTCTGGAGCTTATCTTCTTGGCCTCCACTAAAAATGGGTATGTACTACCCAGTCAGACTTCTCCCAGTAAACAAATGTCAGTAAATGAATAAGCAAATAAATGAGGCTCACAGGACAAGTTTTTAGGTAAGGGGGGGTCTCCATATTAATTAGGTATTTACACCTCTCACAAATAGAATTATTAGTGTTGAGTATCACGTTCATTATCTGTGAGCATAAGACAGTTTATAAACATTCTTAGAAATCCTAGCACTAAAAGGCCAGCAACAGAGGTGAAACTAGCAGGCTGACCTTTAATCTTGTCTAGTACTTAGGTGTCGAGATGAGTAAAGTAAATGCAGTAGACAATATATGTATGAGCATGCAACTTAAGAGCCACCAGATTTAAAAGAGCAATATAAATTGGCTCAGTTGACACTTAGTGTTCTGGCTCTATGGAATAGAATGGGAGAGCAAATGTATTTAAATATCTTAAAGGGAGCGAATACACAAAATGATAATTTTATGCTTATTCACAATAGTCAGTGAAAGAGAAGAGGGAGAAATTTTGTGGTTAACTTAACATAAGGGTAGCACAACAAGAAGTACACTGGGTTTAAGTACACAACAAGAACAGGGTAGGAGAGTAGGAAAACTCTTCATACACTTAGCTGTGTTGTTGAATGTCTTGGAATTGCATTAACTCATTCATTCCAGTGGAGCTAAGGAAGCTTGCACTGTAAATTCCAATGGACGGAGCCTAAGCCTTTTAACAGATTCAAATTATGTCCTCACATTTCAAACAAATGTTCATATCTCTGGAACCATAGGGGTTATGAAAGAAGTATAAATGGCAAACCTTTCAGCACAAAATATTTTTATGTCACAGTAAACACAGTAATTACTACATTTGTAATATTTTGTAAACAACTTACAATAGCCCGGCAACCACTCAGGTTGCACACATACTTTCAGCAGTATTTTGTTCATCTAGACAAGAGCTTTCATATGATGCTGAGGAGTTCTGTCTGTGTTACTTGGTTGTAGAGATATTTAGAAAAATGTGAAAATTCTATCTATATAAATTAAACATTTAATATCTCTACCTGCACTAGACAAGGGTCAAATATTAATGCAATTGGATTTGCCACTGTGTAAATTGTAAGATAAAATATTTTAAAACCTTGTACATAGCACTGTTTTGAAATTATTAAGGCAGATATGAACAAGCAATATTTGGCTTCTGGGGGCGCCCGTAAGAGATGCACCTGGAGGCATCACTCGGATATAATGAGTTAAAGCAATCACAAATTCTGTACTATCCTTGCCTGTCTCTCCTCTCATGAGACAGAAACTAGGGTTTAATTACAGCAAGTAAACCATTTACTGACTGTACACTAGAAATTAATTTGTGCATGATTGTGCTGGGTGGACCTGGATTATGAAAGTATATTACAGTTTGTCACAACTGAATGAAAGATTATTGTACTAATTATGATCACATTGCAAGATGACTGGTATAGTGATGGTATCCAGTATAAATGTTACTTTGTGAGAGTGACTGTGAAATGATTTGACTGGATGTAGTCAAGGAGATGTTTTCAAGACATTATTTTTAAGCTGGATATTTAGAAAATGAGAATTAAAATATGATTCCCAGTTGAAGATGTGGGGCATTTTAAACAAAGATTACATTATAGTAATACTACAGTGTATATATCGTATCCTACAACTTAGGTCAGAAGATTTGCTGAACATTGAGTTTGATGGAGATCTTTGTGCTGTGCTAGAGGTAATAACTGAATTAAACTAAGAGAAGCCCTCAGAAGCCATGATGTCTTAGATGTTGTAAGGTTCATTTTTTTGAGTTTTTTTCAGTCTTCTGTTTCATGTATGTTATGTATAACATGCCTCTCACTTCACCACCTCTACCAAATGCAACATCACAAAAGTAACAAGAGAATACTATTTATGGCACTTTTTTGCAGAAGAAAGTATGCTATTGCTCAGGTATGTTCTAAAACGTAGGTAGTCAGACTCTTACATTGAGCTTCCCTGAAACCCAAGAAAAGTTCTTTATTATCCTATAGTTATAAAACAAGTACTTTGGGCTACCAATAAAAACGATACTGTAGAGAGCCAGACCAATCCCCCTTCTATGTTTCCCACATGCATGAACACACACACACACACACACACACACACACACACACACACACACACACACACACACACACACATATACATATTCACTTATGTTCTTTAAAAAGTCTCTCTAAGTGCAACTCATTGTCTGAGGGATGCTGAGGTTGTGTAAGTTCCCAAATGGGATGGATGCAAAATTTTATAGTGAACTCATTGATATTTTTAATGACTATGGATTTAAAGTTATGGCACGTATGGTAAAAAGACAACGAGTTGCACTTGAAGAGATTTTTTAAAGAAATTCAGGAGAGTAACACTAATTTGAAACAAGATGGTGCAGCGGTAACATTGTTGCCTCACAGCAAGAGGTGCTCTAGTTCGATTCTCAGCTGGAGTGCCTTCTGTGCGGAATCTGCATGTCCTTCCTGCGTCTGTGTGGGTTTTCTCCGGGTGCTCAGGTTTCCTTCCACGTAACAAAGACATGCATCTGGAAAGTTTTTCCCCGGGCCTCCACTGAAAATTGGCTCGTTCCAAGTCGGACTTTCCTGGTAAATAAATGTTAAATAAATAAAGATTTACTTTATGATGTTTATTATGTTAAGTACACTATCATTTTTAAATATGTGGACAGAATCGTTTCTGACAATGGTGAGAAATGCTAAAAAGAAGTGCATGACAGGGACAAAAGGAAATATTCTAATGGTACAGCCTAGCCTAAGCCTAATTGCTTTAGGGATAATGAGGAGAGTAACACTAATACTGAAGCTGGAGACCCCAGTCATGACTATGATGAAGGAGCTTTTTTAGACAGTCCTTGCTTGTCATCAAGGAAGTCCCAGAAAATAGCTCAGCAAAAGAAAGAGCTGGCTCACAAGCAGGATTTTAAGATGTAAGTCCTCGCAGGAAGAGGAGAGGCAAGGGACAGAAAAAATAGGGTCCTTTTGTTATGATTCACTTAACATTTCTCCAAAATTGTGTTTTGACCTTGAATGTTCTACTGACAATGTAGGAATTGTATGTAGTTCACAAGGCTTTAAAATATTTAATTACAGTGCTCTTACAATTGATAGGATATAGATCGGTGGGGATGGGACCCCATCTGGTTAGAAAAGGTCTTTGTTTTTAATCCCCTGCTACAACCAACTATTAATTTGTTTGAGGAAATGTGTGTCAATGATATTTACAAATGGTATGCTAATAAGCATTACAAATGGAAATATAATTTAAGCCATGATGAGGTAGCTTGTTGCATGAGTTCACAAGCAATAATGACATACATGTCTTGAAACCAGATAAAGGTGGGGGGATGGTAATCATGCACCGTATCAATTACTTGAGTAGGATGTTCAATTTGTTGAACAATGAAGAACAATATAATAGAATATCCAAAAATGAGATCCATGTGGTATCTAGTAAGATTGATGCCTTCTTGGGTGATTTGCTTTTAGAAGGCAGGATTGAAGGTTGGAATTATCAGTTTCTTAAAGTGGATCATCCGCTTGTGCCAAATATTTTGGTATACATAAAGTACACAGAAATATTTATGATCCACCATTGCAACCCATTATAGCAGCTGCAGGTTCAAAAACCCATCCTTTGGTTTTATATGTTGATCAGTGTATAAAAGTGTTAAAGTCACCTTTTCAATACATCCTAAAAGACTCGTGGGATTTTTTAAGTAGTATCAGACATGTATGGTACTTGGTTACTGTTGATCTAAAGAATTTGTTCTCATGCATTCTGCCCCACATGGGGTTTGAACGGTTTAACAAATTCCTGGTTACACAAAGGGACTTTGAAAATGGTAAAATTAACACGTGTGAATTTATGGATATTATTTTGAGTAATAATTATGTATTTTTTGAGGACGAGTATTATAAACAGGTTAGCGGCGTCACAATGAGCATCGCTTGTGCCCCATTGTATGCAGACATTATAATGTGGTACTGGGAGCAGAGATATGTTTTTGCCTGCACCAATGTCAACAATCTCATTGCCTACTTCATATTTTTGGAATATATCTTTATAAAGTAGAAGGGAGATAAAGTAGAGTTGACAGAGTTTATTAGCTACCTTAATGTTAGTACCTCATTTTTGCCTTTCACAAACAAATTTTCTCTAGAAAAGATAAGTTACCTAGAAGTTTTATTGGAAAAATATTTCAGTTTGCAAAGTTTTAAGTCCAGGTTATATCGTAAACCTACTTATTCTGATAGTTATTTGCACTTTGAAAGCTGCCACCCATTTAAGCAAAAACACAGTTTGGTCAAAGGGCAAATGTTGCGGTTACCAGAATAGTTTCAGATGATGTAGATTTAGCAGTTTGAAGTAAGGAGTTTTTTTTTTTTTTTTTGTCAATAAACATTTTTATTACATTTTCACATATGACATAGGCAAAGATCCCAATTCCAGCTGTTATATCTCTGTTATTATATTCTCTACTTCTTGTAAGGTTGATCTAGACTTTCATTTCCATTTTCTAGTAATTACTTTTTTGGCAGCCACCATAATTAGACTCAGCAAGGCTTTACTATGTCTAGGCAATTCCGATTCTGTGTCATAACTCAAAAAAATCATCTCCTCAGTCAGTCCAGTTTGCTCACCCAGCATCTCCAACAGAGAGGTCTGCAGGCAATCCCTAAAGCCTGCCAGCTCATTACACTCCCAAAAATATGTTCCCAGCCACCTCTTTCTTGCCCATCACACCTCCAACATTTGTTATCCACCTGAGTAAAAATTCTTTGTAGTCTACTTGGGGTATAACATACCTATGTAAACACTTCCAGGCAAAGATCCCAAATCTTCTAGACTTTGTTGCATATTTGGGAGATATACATATATCTTTCCATTGTCTCTTTGCAAATTGCTTATCCATTCTCTCTTCCCAATCCTTTCTGAGCTCCTCTGATTGAGTCTTATAATTATCATGCAGTATTTTATATGCTTTACTAATTATTCCTTTTTTAGTAGCAGCTTCTTTTGTAGATTCTATTAGAAACTCTACCAGTGCTGGTCTTTCATTCAGGAGCCCCCTATTTCTTTCTCTTTGTCTACACTCAGATATCACTCCTTGATAGGGAAGACAATCTCTAACCTGCAGTCCAAATACATTCTTGGCCTCTTCCCACTCTATTACCTTTCCCTTTCTAGTTATTTGCTCCCAATACCTTGGTTCCTTTGCCAGTTTTCTCCAATAAATTCCAGCCCCCTCTTGCCTATTTTCTGTATCCCTGACCACAGTCATCCCTATCAGCAAAATCTCTTTTCTCCTTTCTCGTGCTGGTTTGGTTCTGAGAATACTCCCTGCTATTTTATGAATATAATACTCCGTATGATTTTTATTGTTCTCCTTAAGAGTCTGCATCCAAAATCCCAGTCTCTCTTATTTCTTCAGCTTCTTCCCTGTAGCAGCATCATTCCTTTCCACTTTGAATTATAGTTTTCTGTGTGTGCTATGTAGAAGAGCCTTAACTGTGTTGCTGTAAAATACCCCCTGAAATTGGGTAATCATAATCCCCCTTGTTCTATTGGAAGAATCAGCTTATCCCACTTGACCCTTGCTGTCTTCCCTTCCCAGATAAAATCCTTCAATTCTTTTTTAATTGCTATCCACTGCTTCTCCTCTGGTTGATATATGCCTGACCTATGTATAACACTAAAGGGACTAAAAACATTTTAATGGCTTGTATCTTAGTATCCATATCCATATAACAAAGCTTCCAGTTTCTCAATTGTTGTATTATCTTCTGCTTAGTCTCTTTCCACATATCCTTAGCTGCCACAACATAGTTACTTCTAATCCATACTCTTAATTTAAATACTTTATTTTATCATGTCCCCATAAATATGGATATTGTTGGAAAAATTTCTGTGTGGGTACATAATTTACCCTATTGCCTTGGCTTTAGCTTCATTAATTTTGTATCCCGAGAAGATCTGAATACTGTCTTAAAATGTTCCACAACACTTTAATCTCCCTTTCTGTTTTTGTCATGATTAACTAAAACAATATTTGCTGCATATCTGTTTAAACTGTGTAACTGTTTTTAGGCTTAGTGAATTCAATCCTTACCTCTGTTTTGATCTTGTATTCCCACCATCTGCCCAACTGTTGTTGTGGTCTTAAAGCTTGGTGGCTTTTGAGTTGCCCACTTCTACTCTAAATCTGATATTCGACAATCCTCCCAGTCCCATTGCATCAGCTCATTCTACTGAGTACAGTGAGATCAGATGTGAAGGCCCATCCCTTTAGCTTTTTAACCTTGAATTATCTTCTGTCTCCTCACTTTGTACTTAAAAAATATTGTGCCTCTTCCTACTTCATTTTGCTGCTTGTGCTTAGGTATTCAACTGCATTTAGTTTGGTGCATTTGTTACTACTTGTCTGTAGCTTGCCACATTTGTTACTGCTTGTATTAAATTAGCCTTATTAAATTGATGACAGTATTCTGAATTGCTGCTATATTTGAGCTGTTTTTTTACTGTTGTGATTGCAAGCTATTATCACATTTGCACTGTTTTAAAGCAATTTACTGATTAACTGCATTTCATTACTGTTTCACTGTAATTTTTCATACTGTGATTTCTGTTTTTGTTTGTAAGTGGTTAATCGGTGCTATTTTGTGAGTTTTACTGTATTCTTAACCCTTAAATTAAGTAGCATATTCTAGATACAGGTTTGCTGCATCGAGAGCTGTTTTTTTTTTTGGCGTTTTGTGTTTCTGGCAGCCATCTTGTATTTGCCCTCTGTGTTTCTGGCAGCCATCTTATGTTGGTAGGAGACCTACCTCCTCTGCTAGTGAGAGTAGCAGGGCTGCCTGGACCCTGTTTGGCACAAGTTGATTGGTAAAGAAAGCAGGGACTAGCAGGATTGGCTAAATTTCTGTGTTACTAGAATCTTCTATTTTTTGTGGTTCTTAAACCCCACGTTTGAGCTGGTTTCTGCTTGTTTGCATGTCCTACACCACAGCTGCACTATTTTTAACCCTTTGTGAGGTATCACAGCTACAAATTTTCCCTTAGTAGCACTTGTGTGATCACCTAGTAGTACTACCCTTAGACCTTCCACCCTTTAATCTCTTAGCTCTCTCTGGCCTCTCGCCCTCAGATTCTGACAAATATAGATGGACAATTTCCTATGTGTTCGCTTGCCAGTCTGGTTGATATGGGCATCCTGAGACAGTGTAGCAACTGACTCATGTACACGGACAACCCTCTGCAACTACCACCTAGGAACACAATTTGTGAGAGATGCAATTACATTAAGAACCTAGAGTCTATGCTCTCTGCCTCACAAGCCAGTATATCTGGCACTGAGAAGGTTGTCAACACAAACACCACACCTCAAATACCACCCACACTTACACAGCACACACCCACATATGCGGAGGTCCTCAACAAAAACATACCCAAATAAAAGAGACATCCAAGGCAAAAACACACGTGAACTCCACTGCCCGCCATGCCACACATAGTCCACACACATGTGTCTTACAGCCAGTAAGGCCTAAACATAAACCCAACATATTGGTCATAAGAGACTCCATTGTGAGACACACAGATGAGAAGTCCCCCTTACCAGGCTGGATAAGGAGAAAGTCATAGTTAGGGCGATTCCGGTACCTGACAAACAACTATCACCCATACACTCAAGTCTCTCAACAACAGCTACTGTTATGACTCTGTCATAGTCCATTTTGGTGTGAATGACTTGAGACATACCTCCCTGGACTATATGAAGAGAGACATGATTGAGCTCACTGAATATGTGTCCCAGGCAGGTATGTTCCTAAGAATGATGCCTTAATACAAACAGAAAATGATTGACTTTAACAATTGGCTTAGTTTCTGATGTCATCCCAAGAGGATCCAGTACCTGACAACCTGAGAAGACATGATTGACAGACCATGATGCTTTGCCAGAGACAACCTGCATCTGTCTCCCTTGGGCTTCAGGCTTCTGGCAAAGGCTCTTGCCTCACCATAGTATCCTTTTTAGGCATTCCATGAGGTCAAAACTACCAACATGAAAATTTAATCAAAAGGCAAATTAAAGGTCTTGCTGCTAAACGCCAGGAGTCTAAACATGAAAATGTACTCATTGCAAGCATTCATAACCCTGGAAGATGCTGACATTTGTGCAGTCACAAAAACCTGGTTCAGAGCTGCAAAGAACATCCCAGCCATACCAGGTTACTCATCCTATCATACATTCAGACCCCAAACCATGGGCAGCAAAGCAAAAGGAGGTGGAGTTGCAGTATATATATATATATATATATATATATATATATATATATATATATATATATATATATATATATATATATATATATATATATATATATATATGACATACACACCTCCAGGCTGGTAAAACATATATATATATATATATATATATATATATATATATATGACATACACACCTCCAGGCTGGTCAAACAGTATGATGCACAGGAGACACTCCAGATGCAGTTAACTATTGACAAGACCCCTATTCGAATCATAACTTTGATTCAAGATGCCCACTCAACCTATCTGGACCTCTTTGAATCTGTCAGAATTCAACCCTTTAGCTGATCCTGGGTGACTTTAACTGTCCAACCGTAGATTGAAAGAACTACTCATGCCAAAACACAAATGCCTAGAGATTCCTTGATTTTGGTCACTGCAAATGCCTTGGACCAGTTGGTTGGCACACCCACAAGAGGTGAAAATATCTTGGACTTGGTATTAACCAACATGAGTGACCACTGCAGCATTTCTACAGTGTCATCCTCCCTGGTAAGATACGACCACAAAGCGGTCACTTTCGAAGTCACCCCCCCCCCCCCAGCTAGGGTCAAACAAAAAGAACTTCTTCAGTGCTGATTACAACCTCCTGAGGGAAGGTATAAACAGCTTCACAGCCCCCTCCCCCTCCATAGGAACTGGCACAAATGTCCAAACGTACACCAAAGTACTATACAAGTATTTATATAGCTGCATGGAATCAGGAATACGTGACAGGACAAAATCTGCCTCCTCAAGGAAGAGTAAACCTGTCTGGTGGACATCTGCAATAAATAAACTCTATAATAAAATGGAAAAATTGCTTTCCAGTACCAGGAAGGAGCAGGTGCCTAATAGGAAGCAATCTCTTTTTAGTCTGAACAAGCAAATAAGAGCACTAGTGAAATCCTCCAAAGCAAACTTCAAGTCCAAACTGGCCACTTCTACTAAAATCAAACATAAGGCTTTCTTCGCATATGTCTTCAGTCTCAAAGGAAGCACTCAGATTTGCTCAGAACTGGTGGTCAAGGACACCACATACACAAATGCCGTAGATATAGCCAACCTGCTGGCAGACAGGTTTAGTGAAAACTTCACCCTCTCTTCCCCCCATCAGTGAATCAGGACATCCCAAGCACCTGTCCCCCTCACCTTATCTCTAGGGAGCAAGTCATCACTGCTCTTTCAAAGGCAAAAAATACAGTCTGCATGGGACCTGATAATATCCTAGGCCGCATCCTACATGAACTCAGGCAGGAAATTGCAGTACCATTAGGCACTCTATTCAACCAAAGCCTGAGTACCAGCTTCGTCCCAGATGAGTGGAAGACAGCCATTGTCATCCCTTTGCACAAAGGTGGAGCGCCACTAGTCTAGGAAATTATAGGCCCATCAGCCTAACTAGCCTGATCTGCAAGGCCATGGACCGAATTATCATGGACCTCATTAACAAGGACATTGGCAACCTCCAAACACTTGATCCCACACAGTATGGTTTTGTCAAGGGGAGGTCATGCCTGTTAAATTTGGTCGACTTCTTTAAGACAGTCACCAAAGCCATGGATGAGGGGAAGACGGTGCACACCACCTACCTTGACTTGGCCAAAGCCTTCGATACTATTCCCCCATTCTGGTATAATAGATACACTCTCTCTACTAGGCATCAATCCATATGTTATCAGATGGGTAGCAAACTGGCTTACTGATAGAACCCACCTAGTCAAAATTGGAGAAGCCACCTCAAGCAGTAGACCTGTAATGAGTGGTGTACCCCAGGGATCAGTCTTGGGACCTCTCTTGTTTGGGATATACTTTTCTGAGGTGCAGGCCAAAACCAGTGGGCTATGGCTGACCACGTTTGCAGATGACTGCAAGCTGGGCACTGTCATCAATTCCTCTAATGATGTGGACATCCTCCAAGAGTGTCTCTCTCAAACAATTGACTGGTGCCAGAAACATGGCCTCAAACTGAATGTCAAAAAATGGATCATCATCCCCTTTTTTGGGGAGAGTGATGTCCCCACAAATTATCACATTAATAATAAGGTCCTAAGCATGCTATTAGTCATGAGGGACTTGGGCACCCAGATTAATAGCAAACTGACTTTTGACCATCATATTGCCTTCATTGTACAGAAAACATTCTACATGGCCCACCTCATTAGTAACAGTGTCTCATCCAGGGACAAAGAGGTTATAACAGCCCTGTATTCTTCCGTTATAAGACCCATTATTGAGTGCAGTGCCCCTTTTGGCATGTACCTGACAAAGCACATGCAGCAGCTGGAGAGCCTAAAGAGGTTCCTCACCAGGAGAATCCAGGGCCTCAAACATCTACCCTACACAGATAGGCTAAAGGCCCTGTCCCTCTACTCAGTCTTATACAGACTCCTCAGAGATGACCTCTGTCTGGCATGCAAAGCAATTTCAGACCCCGCCTTGATGGGACTGCTGCATATTTGCAAGCTAAGCTCCACTCAAGTAACCCACACACGTGACTTCAACCTGGTCTGTGACATCAGTAGGGCTTGTTGGAGGGAGAGATTTGTGTCACAGAGACTCCCCCTTCTGTGGAATTGACTCCCTCTCCACTTCAAGCAGAGTACCTCATTAACCCTTTTTAAGTGCAACCTGGATAACTGGATAGGGAACAGAAAATACACCCCTGGGATTCCACCTGTGTCCCTGCTGGACAGGGGCATCACGTGCTGACTTGTCAGAATATTGGCTAAATTCTTGTCTTGGCTTGTAAGGGCCTCAGGGCCAATAGACTAGTAACTTCCTATGATCCTATGAAAAGGTGTGTTAATTTAAAGGAGAAAATGGAAAAAAGCTTTAGTTTATAACTCCTCCACAGGAGGGTCCATCAAGGGCACCAGAAAATGTGGTACCTGTAAACAGTGTAGTTACATCCATAAAGGTGAGGTGATTTGTTTACCCATTTTAAGGTTTACCTTCCATATTAAGGGGATCTTCAACTGTAATAGCATTGGATTAGTGTATTTGGCCTTTTGTGATGCCTGGTATTCTTTTTATGTCGGGAAGACCGAATGTTCACTGTGTAGAAGAATTTATGAACACCTTTATAATATGAAACAGAAAAATGAGGCCAATGCACTATATAGACACAAAGTTATATGTGGTGAAAACAAAAAAAAATTTTTTTTGTTTTGTAGCAGCTGCCCTGCAATCCTAGGGGTGGCCCGTGGGGGTGTGTTATGGAATATAAAGAATTATTGTGGCAACTGCATTTAAATGCTAGTGATGAGCTTGGCTTAAATGATTTAATATCCACTTCTAGTGCACTAAAATTGAGGGCAGTGAAGTTGTAAAACATAAAGCAACACACGGTGCAAATTATTAGTTATGCATGATTTTTTAGTTATGATTTTTGATATATATATTTAGTGTGACATAGTACAGTACACTTGCTGTATAGATATGTTAATACATAGGTTCAAAGAATGTTGTTGGTCTGATACTACAACATTGCATTTTTTTCATTTGCATAGACATTATTATGCAATTCAGCAGTAAGTTTAGTATTTCGTATATTATTGGTAACATATTTATTTATTCATGGTGCCGTAATTTAGTGTCCATAACCTGATTTTGATTAGGTGATTTATTCATATTGACTTGTGAAATGGTTAATGAATTACTAAGTGTAAATGTTTTTTTTTACTTCGAAAGATTTTTAAAGAATTTTAAAGATCAATTCACAATTGATTAAAGTATTAATAATTTTAGTATATGTAGTTTTGTTAAGTAAGAATATTATGCAAGGGCAGTGTATGTTTTTGAACAGTTATGATATTTTTTTAACAATACAATGTCATTTTAAATATTTAATTGAATAATTTTCTAACGTGAAAAATGGTTCCTGCCCATGAAGGTTTAAAAGGGTGATACAATTGGCAGTAGTTAGTTCTGATGAAGTCCTAACACTTGTGTGGATGAAAGCGCTTAACCTTTATTTAAATTTATCATATTTTATTAAATTAAATTTTATCTTCAACACCTCATTACATTTGTTTCTAAGGCTGGCCGTTTTGCCAGGTTGGTGGTTTGTTTATGAGTTTTGGTTCTTGGCCGCTACATTGGTGGTTACTGGCATTATTTACACAGTAACACATACCCTGGAGAGCATTATTGCACTTAGATAATGGACTGTCTGTAAAATTGTATTTTACTTATTTTTTTATTATTACTATATTATTTTTATATATATATTTTTGATGTAAAATAGTTTTTCTGCCTAATGTTTCAAACTTGCTGTAGTATATATACATGGTGTTGGAGGAAGCATTTTACATCTAAAATATAACATTTTCAAAAAATATCTAGATACTTAGTTTATTTTATTTGGTCCCTTACTTCTAAAATGTATGGTTTGTTGGCAATCATTGGGGATTGAAGTGACTAAATAATAATATATATTTGAGTTTCAGACTTGATTTCCTTCAGAAAATGTCAATGTGAAGACACACTCCCAACCTTAATAAACTTTGCTGTCTCTTCTCTCCTTTACTTTACAGGTAGTTTGAATTATTACTTACCCCCTCTGAGGCCTTCACTGATTTCCACTGATTGCCTCTCTGGTTTCTTTGCATTCCACCTGGTTTACACCCCCTTGTGCTATCTCCCTCCCCCAATACTAAGTCTATATTAGAATCCTGCTGAGCATGGAGCCATCTTTAAATTTCTAGTCTCCCACCAGGACACAAGTGCTCTTCAGCAATTACATTCTGCTTGCTGGTAAGCCATTAGACCTCAGGAATTTGTTTAAAGTGTTCATTTTTGTAAAGTAATACTTACTTTTTGCTATATTTGGATCTATACAACTAGTATTCATTTTCTGATTCCTGACTACTGATCTGCTTATTTGTTTATTTAACTGGTTGATTCTGTCATTCAGGAATTGTGTTTTTACTGCCACTGCCACTGCAGCTATGTTGTCTCTATGCTACTATGATGTACTAAAACTGCTGTTATAACTGTAATGTAAATCTAATTGACTTAGTGTTGGAGTTAGAAACAGTATTTACCGATTTAGCACTACAGTTGTCTCTGCTACTGATTCAGCTGTGCTGTTAAGTGTTCATTTTCCTTTTTCTTGTATGCACAGGATAATTGGCTGATAAATGATTTATTAACCTGTTTCCAAATTAAGTTATGGCACTGTGATGTGGTAACTGTTGAAGCACTCTCAGACTGTAGCAGTAGCATCTATTCTCCTGCTTTATCCACACTATCCTCAGATTTGTATCTTTTACACCCTCCTATCTCCTCATTACCTCCTTTGACCTATCTTTGTCTTAATCCTCTCTTTTTTTCTCCCTCTCTCTCTCTCTTCAGAGCACACTCAAGCAGTTCTGCAGTCTGCGGCTAACACTCCACCCATGCAATATAAGAAGGAATCAGTACTGCAGACTTAAAAAGGATATACATTTTGAGCCTCAAGAGCAGGGTCAGTCCACCCAGGCATTCTACTTTTATATTTTATGAGAGTGAAGCTATTACATTAGCAGTATTTCTTAGTAGTTCTCAGCGTGCTAATAAAACTGACTGTTGTAGTCTTGTTTCCTTGCACCCCCCCAGCTAGTACAGTAATCCTAAATGTCCAATAGACAGTATACATTTAAATTAGATCCCTGTGACTAAATTAACCATCAAGCAGCCCTCTCAGTGCTTTCTGCCTTAGTTTGTATCACTTGGAGGCCCACCTGTTTATTTGCATCTCTACACATTCCCCTTCATTGCTAATGTATCTCCCTACTCTAATCTGTGCACAAACGGGTTACTAATCAGCAAGTCAATGTGAAGGCACACTCCCAACCTTAATAAACTTTGCTGTCTCTTATCGCCTTCACTTTACAGGTAGTTTGAATTATTACTTACCCCCTCTGAGGCCTTCATGATTTCCACTGATTGCCTCTCTGGTTTCTTTGCATTCCACCTGATTTACACCCCTTGTGCTATCTCCCTCCCCTAATACTAAGTCTATATTAGAATCCTGCTGAGCATGGGGCCATCGTTAAATTTCTAGTCTCCCACCAGGACACAAGTGCTCTTCAGCAATTACATTCTGCTTCCTGGTAAGCCATTAACCCTCAGGAATTTGTTTAAAGTGTTCAGATTTGTAAAGTAATACTTACTTTTTTCTTTTGTCTTGGTGGGCTTTGCCCCGCTCCGTTCGCCCTCTTTAATGCTCGGGCTCTCTCTGCTTCCCTGCCCTGCCCCCTATTTCCTCCCACCCCCACTACCGCTACATTTATAGTAATCACAGCCACACCCCAGCTCACCCTCACATCACCTCCACCAATCACAGCTCCTCAAGTCATATCACATTATACCACATCAACTTGCTCCACACAAAATACTCCCTATCACTCTCATTCTCTCTAGGCATTTTTTACATCACCCACACTACTTCCCCATCCACATATAGTGCAACCCTATAATTCCTATTCAGACCCCCCACCTAGAACCAACTTAAACTTTATAACCATGACTATCACACAACTAAGTCTAGTCTGTCTTCTCATAATTCTTTACAGCACCACAAATTATCACTCTAGCAATATCCCTAAACTTAGTAGCACAACACTACATTATGCACTCTCATATACAGACACCACACATTATAATAATATCTGCCCACAATTGTTCAAGAACTACATAATGGACCAATTCAGAACTAAACACATATGCTCTCATTCCTACTCCAAAAAAACACAATACTTTCTCACATTCCTCACCAAACTCCAACATCTGTATCACCATTTTAACACCAGACTCACCATAAGTGGGGATATCCACCCCAACCCAGGCCCAAATCCATCCTATCCAACACAAACTACTCCAACACAAATGTCAGAACATAACACCCCCACTATCTTCATCCCTGGGCAAATCAACAACAGCAGCAAAACCAACCATCTTTTAATGCTAAATATTAATATTAGAAGTATCAAAAATAAAATACCTGAACTCCAGGCCACAATAGCACACTACTCCCCAGACATAGTTGCTTTAACAGAAACCTGGCTAAATAAAAACATAGCTAACTCAGAAGTTCTCCCTACCGGCTGCAATATCATTAGACAATACAGACCACTCCATAAAGCGGGTGGAACTGCCATACTGTACAAGTCCAATTTAACTGTCCATCAATTACCAAACTCATACCCCTCCCCCAATAATTGGGACATACTTATCTCACAACTTCAACTTCACCCTAAAAAGGTCATCACCACAATTGTGATCTACATTCCACCTGGTAATACACCTGCTATCCTTGAAGACTTCTTATCCTGGTGTTCTTCCACATACTCACAAGAAACCCTTATTCTGGGGGACTTCAACCTAGATTGGTTCACCTGTATATCAGAACCACCAAGTAATCTAATAAATCTCCATGGCTAGTCCAAATTCCAACTAGATGTGATAAAAAATCTAAAAGGGAATCCATCCTTGACTGGGCCCTAACTAACAACCCCACATTGTACCCTCACATAGGCAGTCTCCCAGACACCTTAAGTGACCACAGCATAATATACTTTCTACTTAGTAGAACAAGCATATGCAAAACCACTAACTATATATCCACTAGAAACGCAAAAATATTCTCTCCTGAGGTCCTCAACACTTTACTCTGTAACTGTGACTGGACCCCCTAAAAACCCTCCCACTTGACCAGGCTGTAGCATATTTCAACAAAACATTTCTACAACACCTAGACACTGTCGCTCCATTGTGCAAAATCAAGGTTAGAACCTCTACAAACCCCTGGCTCAGTAAAGAAACCAAACAAATCCTCAAGTCCAGAGACACTGCATGGCATTACTATCAATAAAACAAAGAAACACAAAGCCTAAGTACCAAGAACTGTGCAACCGTGCAAAAAAATGCATTAGGCTGGACAAAAAATCCTACTACACAACATTACAAACTAAATACCAACACAACCCCCAAACATTTTGGAAAAATATAAACCAGCTATTAAAATACACCCAAAAGGCTACCCCCAAACCAACCACCCCTGACACTAAAGTTCTCATTGAAACACAATTCAACTCCCACTTTGTGAACTCAATTCTATCCTTAGTATCACAGGACAGTTCCTTCCTCACTATCCCCCCAACACAAATATCACTAATGCAAGCTTTACCCTCAAAACAGTTTCCATCACTTCAATCAAAAGCATGCTCTCCAAACTAAAAACCTCATCAACAGCAGCCGACCTACTCCCCAGCTATTTCATGAAACTCACAGCAGATGTTATTGCAATCCTAGTCTCCACTCTCATAAACAGATCAATTGTTGAAAACTATGTCCCCAAACTCTGGAAAATATCCTATATTGCACCCATACATAAAGACGGGACCTCCACTGAATTTAATAACTACAGACCCATTGCTTTACTCTCCCCCCTGACCAAAAGCCTAGAAAAATGCATCCATACCCAGATGCTAAACTATCTCCTAGACAGCAACATCCTGTCACCTACTCAGCATGGTTTCAGATCTGCCCATAGTACCACTACAGCCCTCCTCTGCTTCACAGACACAGTAAACTGTCTCAAAAATTGAAGGCCTACAGGTGTCCACGCTTTTTTTGGATATGCCCAAAGCATTTGACACAGTCTCACACCAAATACTGCTAAACAAACTAAACCAATATCACCTATCAAATTCCACTCTTACCTGGTTCCAAAGCTACTTAACTGACAGGTACCAAGCTGAGAAATGGGAAAATTCTCTCTCTCCTCAGCTGCCCATAACTATAGGAGTCCCACAGGGTTCTATCTTAGGACCACTACTATTCACAGTCTTCATAAATTACCTCCATACCTCCACACAGCATGCATCCATCATTCAGTATGCAGATGACACTGCCTTAATCTGTGCTGTAAAAAACATTCCCACCCTCCTGCAAACAACTCAACTAGCATTCTCTGACATTGAAAACTGTCTTACCAAACCCCAACTTATCCTCAATCCAAAGAAAACTCAGCTTATGATTATAACCAGTTCTAACGAAAACACTGATAACAGTCAATTCACTATCTACTCCACAAATGCTACTCCAATCACTCCAGTGCCACAGGCTAAAGCTAAAACATTTCAGAGCTTTATTGAAAAGGCTCACCCAGACTCTGCTACACTTTGCTGTGAGGGAAAGGTTGGTTTGCTTTTTATTTGTTGTATTTTGTATTGGTTTATTGCCTTTTTATATTTTGAGTGCTGTGATTTGTTTTCTTTACCTTGTGATTTGCTTGTGTTCTGCTTTTAACTGCATATTAAAACTTCAAAAGACACCACAGCTCTGTTTCTTGTGAGTCAGGTAGAAATTACAACTGATCAATTAAGGACTCATACATAAGATAGAAGAGGTCACTTAAGGTCAATCATTTGTGAACTAAAGGGGTGGAGCTAGGAACTAAACCTTCTATTTAAGGGGTAAAATAAAAAATTTCAGAGCTTTATTGGAAAGGCTCACCCAGACTCTGCTACACTTTGCTGTGAGGGAAAAGTTGGTTTGCTTTTTATTTGTTGTATTTTGTATTGGCTTATTGCCTTTTTATATTTTGAGTGCTGCAATTTGTTTTCTTTACCTTGTGTTCTTCTTTTAACTGCACATTAAAACTTCAAAAGACACCACAGCTCTGTTTCTTGTGAGTCAGACAGAAATTAGAACTGACCAATTAAGGACTCGTACATAAGATAGAAGAGGTCACTTAAGGTCAATCATTTGTGGACTAAGGGGGTGGAGCTAGGAACTAAACCTTCTATTTAAGGGGTAAAATAAAACATTTCAGAGCTTTATTGGAAAGGCTCACCCAGACTCTGCTACACTTTGCTGTGAGGGAAAGGTTGGTTTGCTTTTTATTTGTTGTAATTTGTATTGGTTTATTGCCTTTTTATATTTTGAGTGCTGTGATTTGTTTTCTTTACCTTTTGTTTTGCTTGTGTTCTGCTTTTAACTGCATATTAAAACTTCAAAAGACACCACAGCTCTGTTTCTTGTGAGTCAGGCAGAAATTAGAACTAATCAATTAAGGACTCATACATAAGATAGAAGAGGTCACTTAAGGTCAATCATTTGTGAACTGAGGGGGTGGAGCTAGGAACTAAACCTTCTATTTAAGGGGTAAAATAAAACATTTCAAAGCTTTATTAGAAAGGCTCACCCATACTCTGCTACACATTGGTGTGAGGGAAAGATTGGTTTGCTTTTTATTTGTTGTATTTTGTATTGGTTTATTGCCTTTTTGTATTTTGAGTGCTGTGATTTGTTTTATTTACCTTGTGTTTTGCTTGTGTTCTGCTTTTAACTGCATATTAAAACTTCAAAAGACACCACAGCTCTGTTTCTTGTGAGTCAGGCAGAAATTAGAACGATCAATTAAGGACTCATTACATAAGATAGAAGAGGTCACTTATGGTAAATCATTTGTGAACTGAGGGGGTGGAGCTAGGAATTAAACCTTCTGTTTAATAGGGAAAATAAAACACTTCAGAGCTTTATTGGAAAGGCTCACCCAGACTCTGCTACACTTTGCTGTGAGGGAAAGGTTGGTTTGCTTTTTATTTGTTGTATTTTGTATTGGTTTATTGCCTTTTTATATTTTGAGTGCTGTGATTTGTTTTCTTTACCTTGTGTTTTGCTTGTGTTCTGCTTTTAACTGCATATTAAAACTTCAAAAGACACCACAACTCTGTTTCTTGTGAGTCAAGCAGAAATTAGAACTGATCAATTAAGGACACATACATAAGATAGAAGAGGTCACTTAATGTCAATCATTTGTGAACTGAGGGGGTGGAGCTAGGAACTAAATCTTCTATTTAAGGGGTAAAATAAAACATTTCAGAGCTTTATTGGAAAGGCTCACCCAGACTCTGCTACACTTTGCTGTGAGGGAAAGGTTGGTTTGCTTTTTATTTGTTGTAATTTGTATTGTTTATTACCGTTTTATATTTTGAGTGCTGTGATTTGTTTTCATTACCTTGTGTTTTGCTTGTGTTCTGCTTTTAACTACATATTAAAACTTCAAAAGACACCACAGCTCTGTTTTTTGTGAGTCAGGCAGAAATTAGAACGATCAATTAAGGACTCATACATAAGATAGAAGAGGTCACTTAAGGTCAGTCATTTGTGAACTGAGGGGGTGGAGCTAGGAACTAAACCTTCTATTTAAGGGGTAAAATAAAACATTTCAGAGCTTTATTGGAAAGGCTCACCCAGACTCTGCTACACTTTGCTGTTAGGGAAAGGTTGGTTTGCTTTTTATTTGTTGTATTTTGTATTGGTTTATTGCCTTTTTATATGTTGAGTGCTGTGATTTGTTTTCTTTACCTTGTGTTTTGCTTGTGTTCTGCTTTTAACTGCATATTAGAACTTCAAAAGACACCACAGCTCTGTTTCTTGTGAGTCAGGCAGAAATTAGAACAGATCAATTAAGGACTCATACATAAGATAGAAGAGGTCACTTAAGGTTAATCATTTGTGAACTGAGGGGGTGGAGCTAGGAACTAAACCTTCTATTTAAGGGGTAAAATGAAACATTTCAGAGCTTTATAGGAAAGGCTCACCCAGACTCTGCTACACTTTGTGTGAGGGAAAAATTGGTTTGCATTTTATTTGTTGTATTTTGTATTGGTTTATTGCCTTTTTATATTTTGAGTGCTGTGATTTGTTTTCTTTACCTTGTATTTTGCTTGTGTTCTGCTTTTAACTGCATATTACAACTTCAAAAGAAACCACAGCTCTGTTTCTTGTGAGTCAGGCAGAAATTAGAACTGATCAATTAAGTACTCATACATAAGATAGAAGAGGTCACTTAAGGTTAATCATTTGTGAACTGAGGGGGTGGAGCTAGGAATTAAAGCTTCTATTTAAGGGGGAAAATAAAACATTTCAGAGCTTTATTGGAAAGGCTCACCCAGACTCTGCTACACTTTGCTGTGAGGGAAAGGTTGGTTTGCTTTTTATTTGTTGTATTTTGTATTGGTGTATTGCCTTTTTATATTGCGAGTGCTGTGATTTGTTTTCTTTACCTTGTGTTTTTCTTGTGTTCTGCTTTTAACTACATAATAAAACTTCAAAAGACACCACAGCTCTGTTTCTTGTGAGTCAGGCAGAAATTAGAACTGATCAATTAAGGACTCATACATACGATAGAAGAGGTCACTTAAGGTCAATCATTTGTGAACTGAGGGGGCGGAGCTAGGAATTAAACCTTCTATTTGAGGGGGAAAATAAAACATTTCAGAGCTTTATTGAAAAGGCTCACCCAGACTCTGCTACACTTTGCTGTGAGGGAAAGGTTGGTTTGCTTTTTATTTGTTGTATTTTGTATTGGTTTATTGCCTTTTTATATTGTGAGTGCTGTGATTTGTTTTCTTTACCTTGTGTTTTGCTTGTGTTCTGCTTTTAGCTACATAACAAAACTTCAAAAGACTCCACATCTCTGTTTCTTGTGAGTCAGGCAGAAATATTCCCCACCCTGTCACTGTTGTGTTCTTAAATACCACTGTCTTTCTAGCTGCCTGCCTCTTATGTTAATTTGACCATATATCTCATTTCTTCTCTGCTTTCACTGGCTTGTGTGAGTAAGCACAAAATTATCATTTTGTGAAATCACTCCCCTTCAACTATTTAAATTTATTGGCCATTCTACTGTATTCCATAGTGCCGGAATACAAAAGTGATCACCCCCTGTCAATCTATCTTCCTGTTTTAAAAATAGTGACTCTCCACTAAAACTTAAATTTTTTGACAGGTAAAACTTAAGTAACCTACTTTCACATCTAACTTCTCTAGTGCTCAATGCAATGTTTAGGATAAACCATTTTTTTCATCATCCCTGTGACTAGCACTTGCTGTAATACCTGCTGGAAAGCACTAGGACGCCTTAAACTGATACAAGCACTCAACTCTCCTTATTAATAAGGAGAAATTAATCATAGGCACTAAACAGCCTATAATTGCAAAGTACCTTGCTAAGGTAAGGGAAAACAGCTTCTGTACTTTAAAAAAAAAAAAAGCACCAAACCAGGCATGTCCAAAGGTCATCTTCCGTTGATTTCTCCTGTCCTCCTGGTGAATCTGGGCATACTGGGGCAATGCAGCAATTGCCTCATGTGCACAGACAACCCTCTCCTCCTGCCACCCAACACTATAACCTGTGAGAGATGCACTTACATAGCCAAACTGGAAGCAATGCTCTGTCCACCCAAGATTGTGCTAGACAATCAAGAGGAGAATGTTAAAACCCACACTGCACCTCAAGCAACACATAGCCCTTCTAAACTCACACCACTAACACCCACACATAGCAACATTAAATCCACATATGCAGAGGCCCTTAACTGTAACCTGCCCAAGCAACAAGGACCTCCGAAGCTGAAACGCAAACAAACAGCAATCACAACCAAAGTGTCACATAGCTCACAACACCAGTGTGCCACCCAGCAACAACCCTAAGGCAAGACAACGTACCTAACACTTTCGTCATACGTGACTCTATAGTCAGGCACACTGATATCCCACTCACCAGGCTGAACAAGGAGAAAATTACAGTGAGTTGCCTGTCGGGTACCAGGATCCGCCAAATAACTCATGCACTCAAGTCACTCCACAACAAGTATAAATATGACTCTATCATTGTCCATGTTGGAGTGAATGACTTGAGACGTACCTCCCTGGACTACATGAAAAGAGCCATGGAAGAGCTCTTGGATCATGTGGCCCAGGCAGGTATGACCCTAGCCCTGAGTAGCATCCTGCCTTCGCCCAGAATGATACCACAATATAAGTCAAAATGACTGACTTCAATAATTGGCTAAACTTCTGGTGTCATTCAAAGGGGATCCAGTATGTGTCTGCCTGGGACGATATGATCGACAGACCACGATGCTTTGCCAGAGATGGTCTGCACCTGTCACCCCTGGAATACAGGTTACTCGCTAAGGCTCTTGCCACCCTTATAGTGCCTTTTTTAGGCAAAGTTCAAAGGACAAAACCACCACTGTAACAGGTACAAGCATGCAAAATCTGAAGGTAATGCTACTCAATGCTAGAAGTCTAAACCTCAAAATGCACTCTCTTGAGGCACTCCTAAAAATGGAGAACATCGATATCTGTGCAGTAACTGAGACCTGGTTCAAGGTTGCAGAGAGCACCCCTGCAATGCCAGGCTACAACTCTTACCACACTTTTCGGCTACCAAACCAGGATCAAAACACTAAAGGTGGAGGAGTGTCCATATTCACCAAGGATATTCACACCACCAGGTTAGTTGCCCAACACAATGCTTCTGAAATTCTCCAGGTACAACTAACACTAGGTAAGACTGCAATCCAAATTGTAGCTTGCTACAGATCCCCCACCATGCCCCAAGATTCTCACTACACCTTTTTAAACATACTGGAAAATATTAATATACAACCAACCACCCTAATACTGGGTGATTTCAACTACCCTGCCATTAACTGGGAAAACTACTCGTGCATCAACATCTTTGCCCAACGGTTTTTGGAATTCATAAATTCCAATGCCCTGGATCAACTAATCCATAGTCCCACCAGGAGCTCCAATATCTAGACCTGGTCATTACCAACATGGGAAATCAATGCTCCACACCTATAGTCACACCCTCGTTGGTCAGGTCAGACCATAAGCTAATCACCCTTAACATCCACATCCCACCTCCACCCCCCAGTAAGGAAACGTTCAAGGCCAGCTTCATGCTACTCAAGTCAGAAGTTACAAACTTCATGACACCCATGCAGATAGGAACTGAAAGTTCGACTGCTGAGTCCTATACTAAAGCACTGTACGAGCACATTTACTCATGCATGAATCGTGCCATCCCAAATAGAACCAAGATGCTCTCCTCCAAAAAATGGAAGCCAATCTGGTGGTCCCCTGCCATAAACAAACTTTACAGCAAAAGGAAAAAAACTGTTGCAGAAAAGAGGAAAATTCCAGGATGCAAAAAACTCCCTTACCAGCCTCAGTAAGAAGCTGAGATCCCTCATAAAATCCTCCAAAGCTAGTTACGAAAATAAAATTGCCAAAGATTCCAAAGACAACCACAAGGCATTCTATAACTATGTCAAGAATCTAAATGGCAATGCTCAGATCTGCTCTGAGCTACAACAGAATGGCATTAAATATACTGATCCCTTGGATATTGCTAATATCCTGGCAGATAGATTCAGTGCCAACTTCACCCCCCCTCTCACCCCCTAAATGGCCCATCTCACTACTGGAAAATTGCCAAATTCCGGTAATAACGGCCACACAGGTAAAAAAACTCACTCTCCAAAGCTAAGAATACAGCATCCATGGGACCAGATGACATCCCGGGCTGTGTACTACATGAACTACTAAATGAACTGGCACCTCACCTAAGTGTCATGTTTAATCATACCCTCACCTCAGGCTTCATGCCCACTGAGTGGCACACAGCTACAGTTATCCCACTCCACAAGGGGGGATCCACTATGGATCCCAGGAACTACCTCCCCATCAGTCTGACGAGCCTGATCTGCAAGGCCATGGAATGTATTATCATGGAACTTATAAACAAAGACATTGGCAACCTTAAATCACTGGACCCCACCCAGTTTGGGTTCGTGAAGGGCCGATCTTGTCTCCTGAACCTTATTGACTTCTTTGAATCAGTCTCCAGAGCCGTGGATGAGGGTAAGGTAGTCCACACAGCCTATCTGGACCTCGCCAAGGCCTTTGACACCATCCCCCACTCTGGAATCATAGATAAACTTACTAAGCTGGGCATTAATCCCTACATCACTCGATGGGTTGCCAACTGGCTTACTGACAGAACCTACACTGTAAAAGTAGATGACTCCAAATCCAGCTCCAGACAAGTGACAAGTGGAGTACCTCAGGGTTCAGTCCTGGGACCTCTCTTGTTTGGCATCTACTTCTCTGAAGTACAGTCCAACACTAAGGGACTCTGGCTAACAAAGTTCGCAGATGACTGCAAACTGGGAGCCATTATTGAATCCCCAAATGATGTGGATACTCTACAAAAGGGCCTTACAGAAACAGATACTTGGTGCCAGAGCCATGGGCTCAAGCTCAATGCCAAGAAATGTATAGTTATCCCCTTTGGGAAAAAACATGTACCCGTGAATTATCACATAGGTGGCAGTACACTAAACACCGAAAGTGTGATAAGAGACTTAAGGATGCAGGTGGACAGTGGTCTCACCTTCAATAACCACATCGCCACAACAGTCAGGAAATCCTTCTATGTGGCACACCTCATCACTAAGGGGTTTCATCCAGAAAAAAGGAGGTCATTGTCCCACTGTACTCATCCCTCATTAGACCCATTATAGAATACAAGCCCCATTTGATATATACCTGTCACAACATCTGCAACAACTGGAAAGGCTGCAGAAATACCTCACTAAAAGAATCACAGGCCTAAAGCAGATGCCCTGTGCTAACAGCCTTAAAAATCTCCAGCTATTCTCTGTCGCATATCGTCTACTTCAAGGCGATCTCTGCTTAACATACAAGGCCATGTCAAACCCAGAGCTGTTGGACATGCTACACTTAAAGAAATCCCAATCCCTCAGAGCCACACACTCCAGGGATCTAAATCTTGTCATCACAATAAACCAAACATGCTGGAGAGATAGGTTCCCGACCCAGGGACTCCTCAGACTCTGGAATAGACTGCCCATACATGTCGAGCAGAGCGCCTCTTTGGCCCTCTACAAAAGGAACCTTGATGATTGGATGGGAGAAAGGAAATTCACCCCAGGGATCACGTCAGTCACCCTGCTAGACAGGGTTCCAGGGAAGTAAACAGTGTGGGAAGAAATAGCCAGGGAATTGTTATGGTTAGGCTTGTATAGGCCCTAGGGCCAATAGCCTAGTACCAACCTATGAACCTATTGGGAATAACCATAGACTCCCACCTAAAATTTGATAGTCATCTCAACTTAACTATTAAAAAAGTAAATGCCAAACTGGGATCACTCTAATGTTTCAAACCATTTCTTACCAACAACACAAGATCAGCCATTGCTCGTACCCAACTTCTATCCACCCTAATCTATGCATCTCCCATTCTGACTAATCTCAACAAAACTGAACTAAGCAAAATGGAAGCCTGCTATAACAGAATTGCCTGCTTTGCTGCAAATTGCTCATATAGCTCCACTGGCTTGAACTGCCTAACATCCTTACCTACAATCAGCTCTGCCTCTGTCATTCTATCTGTTACCTCCCCAATAAGTGTCCTGCCCTCAAAAACCTACTACAATATCACTCAGCCAAAAGGCCTCTTAGATCATCAAGCAAACTACTACTAGAAGTCACCAACAGCTACAGCAGCTTTGGAGATGCGCTATATAGTAGTTCAGTGGCTTACAAATGGAACTCTGTCCCCACTAGCATTCAAAACACATCATCCAAAGCCTCCTTTAAAGACATCATCAGGCAACATCTCAAGCAAAGTTGGCAGTGCCATGATTGCTCCCCAGGCTAGTGAAAGCAGATAAGTTATACATACTAAATCTAGAGTACTTGATAATAGTTTTCAGTCTTACTCACAAACACTGGCTAATCTACAATGTATGTACTGTACCTGTGCACTATGTATGTATTCTACCTATGTTCCAAATTTCAGCTGTACACCAAAAATCTATTAATTACCTTTATTTTTAAATTAATATTTTTTTGTTTGTTCTCTCCATTGTAACTGTTGATGTGCCGCATACCACTGTAAAAACATGTCTTTTGTAATTTGTGTGTATACTGATCATGTCTAAATAACTAAATGTATTTGTAATTTTTCTTTGTGGCGCTTTTCTCCCCTGGCCTCTGCTGAAAAAGGGCCTTTTCAGCTCAGTCAGACACCCCCGGTTAACAAATGTAAAATAAAAAATAAAAATAAATAAATAAATAAATAAATCATGCTAACACAAATCCTGTTATTTAAGCAACCTTCTAATTTTATATGAGGAATATTTAAAATCTGTTCCTATCTTTGAGCCTTTGTTCCACCTTTATTTAGGCCTTTTCCAGATTTCTTGAGCTAAGAGGGTGAGAGGTACGCAAACCTCTGAACTGCTGCTGCCACTGTTCAGTCAGCCTCACTCTTCTTCTTCACACACACACACACACACACACACACACACACACACACACACACACACACACACACACACACACACACACGTGCACACTTTTCTATTTTTTTTTTTTTTTTTGCACTCACTAAACAGCAAAAGCACTGCTTAAGGAGCAAAACATAATAACTGCTTTTAGCTTTCTTCCAGTCCAATAATGACTGCTGTTAGCTTTCTTCCATTACGAGCTCCATGGCAGCTTAATATGCTACTATGAAGTAGCAGACTCATTTTTCAGTGGATAGTACCTGTAGATTAGCATCCTGTTGGAGAATGTTCACTCTCCAATCATGGTGCCAATGTACAGGTTGTTTCATTCTCAAGAAGTTGTTAGATGTAGGCATGCAAAAAGCAACCAGAAGTAAAGACTACCTCTAGTCAACTAGACTGATAAAGTAAAGCATATCAGTGGCACTTTAAATGAGGGTATAAATAAAGTAAAACACATCAGTGACACTTTATGCCGCGGTGGTACAGCAGTAGTGTTGTTACCTCACAGCAAGAGGTTCTCCCATTCGATTCTCGGCTGGGCTTGGGAGTGCCTTCTGTGTGGAGTCTGCATGTCCTCCCCGCAGTTGGGTAGTGTTCGAAAGACATGCATGCATAAATGGGCGTGCCTTCGTTGAAGGTTGAGCATCGAGCTGGCACCACAGCGTTTCGTAAAAATCTACTGCCAATCATTAGCGGACCGGAGTTCCGCTGTGGAGACCCCTTACCAGGAAAAGCCGAAAGACAAACAACATCAGTGACACTTTAAATGAGGGCATAATATCAGGGTACATTTAGAGACCCTGTGGCTTCTGAATGAATTATCAAAAGACAGTAGTCTACCATTTCTGATTATGGTCTCTGGACTCGCGTGCAAAGTCACACCAAAAAATTGTTTTTGGTTATTACACAGAATCTCCATTCAAGAAATGACTTTGAACACCATATAGACAGAATGAAAGTTTACAAGTGACAAGCATTTCATTTATCAATCCATATTGGTATCCTAATGAAGCCTAAAAGTTATAGTACTAGAGGGAGTAACAAAGGATGGATGTATATAAACTGTACTGCAGATTTTTAAAATCAGGAATATGAGATAGTTACGAATGTTTTTTTTTTTTTGTCATACAAGCTCATGGTGTCATCGGACTGGTTCAGCTCTCTTTTTGTCTCTTTAATTGCTAGCTGTCAACATTTTAAAGAATCTTCTCACTTTTACACTGTTTTTTGAACTGGTGGTACATCAGTGTTGCTAAAACTCCCTATGTATTGTAAACAATAATACTCAAGTTTTGATCATAACTAAGATATGTGTTTGAGAAATGGATTCAAGAAATTCACTCCTTTCCTCTTAAGATTAAGTTTAGCTACATAACAGGTTAAGCTCTATTAGGCGCTTGCAGTCCATCACTACACAATTGTGTCTGAAACGTTCCACTGGGCAAGGAACTAAGTTTATATTCTGGAAAGCATAACTCACAATGTAGGCATACAAAATATTGCTACTACAGCTTGTATGGGTAACTTTGTTAGTCTAAACCCAGTCTGTATATACTACATGGGCAAATTGCACTGGATAGTTTTTCTTTGTCCTGTTTATATTTAATTCTTTACTTTCTTGTAAGTATTTCAAAAATGCAAATGGCACTGTATATTTTGCTTGCTGCTTTTGCATTTTACCTGTTGGTGCCCTCCAGTTTGAAGTTGAAGACCAAAAAGAAAAAAAAGTACTTTCAGAAGAGAGGATCAAAAAATGTTCACTAAAAATTCTCTCAAACAAGTGTTATAATACTCCTTTGCTATATTTCACTGACTGTTAAAAAAGGCTCCAGGCTGAGTAAGCAGATGTTGTGTATCCACATGATAACTCTTTGCTAAATTGTGTCAAAAACCTGGGAATCTGCTGATACTCAAACCAAGATTGCTTCTGGTAATAATAGAAATCCAGGAAGTGCAAATGTCCACAAGATGGGGAAACATGTCATTTACAATTATGGGGCAAAATGTTGAAAATGTGATGAAGAAGGCCATTTCAAGTTTGATTGTTCAATATTATTAAAACAGGAAGCCATTTTACAAAAAAAAAACCCAGCAATAAATACTGTAGTTCAGATTTGGGTTTTATAGATTCCAGCGTTGTTTTTTCATAGGTTCATAGGTGTGTACTAGGCTAATGACCCTGGAGCCTTTACAAGCCTAGCCCATAGGATTACCCTGGCCTTGTGCCACCTGACCTTAGTTCCCAGTGCCTCTGTCGAGTAAAGCCACCGGAGTGATCCCTGGGGTGAATTTTCTATTTCCCATCCATTCTTCAAGATTTCTCTTGAAGAGGGCCAGTGAGGTGCTCTGCTTGACATGTATGAGAAGTCTGTTCCATAGCATGGGCAGTCTCTGGGTTATGACCTTTCCCTTCAGCATGTTCTGTTGATTGTGGCAATGAGGTTGAAGTTTCTGGAGCGTGTGGTGCGGAGGGATTGGGATTTCTTCAGATGTAGCATTTCTAACAGAGCTGGGTCAGACATGGCTTTGTAAGTCAAGCAGCGATCACCTCTAAGTAGACAATATGAGACAGAGAATAGTTGGGTCTGTCCATATAGGACAAATGTTTAAGGCCTAGGATCCTCTTTGTGAGGTATTTTTGTGGCCTCTCCCGTTGTTGCAGGTGTTTAGTGAGGTACATGCCAAATGGGGCGTTGTACTCAATGATTGGCCTAATGAGGGAAGAGTAGAGGGAAACAATGACCTCTTTCTTCCTGGATGCAAAACCCTTAGTAATGAGATGTACCATATAGGAGGACTTTCTGACCACAGTGGCAATGTGGTGGTCAAAAGAGATCGACTCTAAGTAGACAATATGAGACCGAGAATAGTTGGGTCTGTCCATATAGTACAAATGTTTAAGGCCTAGGATCCTGTTTGTGAGGTACTTTTGCAGCCTCCCCAGTTGTTTCAGGTGTTTAGTGAGGTACATGCCAAATGGGGCATTGTACTCAATGATTGGCCTAAAGAGGGAGACAATGACCTCTTTCTTCCTGGATGCAAAACCCTTAGTAATGAGATGTACCACATAGAAGGACTTCCTGACCACAGTGGCAATGTGGTGGTCAAAAGAGAGGTTGCTGTCAACCTCTGTTCCCTGATCTCTTATGACACCTTCTGTGTTCAGTGGACTACCATCGATGTGGTAATTCATGGGAACCGTGTTTTTCCAAAAGGGGATGACGACACATTTTTTTGGCATTGAGCTTAAGGCCATGGTTCTGACATCGGTCGTTGGTCTCAGTGAGGCTTTTCTGTAGGATGTCAGCATCACTTGGGAGTTAATAATAGTTCCCAACTTGCAATCATCAGCGAACTTTGTCAGCCAGAGTCCCTTCGTGTTGGTCTGGACTTCAGAGAAGTAGATACCAAACAGGAGAGGACCCAGGACCGAACCCTGTGGGACTCCACTTGTGACTGGTCGACAGTCTGACTTGGAGTCAGCTACTTTCACACTGAGGGTTCTTCCTGTGAGCCAGTTTGCAACCCACCTAGTGGTATAGGGGCTGATGCCTAGCTTAGTGAGTTTTTCTGTGATTCCTGAGTGGGGAATGGTATCAAAGGGTTTGGCCAGATCAAGGTAGGCTGTATGAACAACCTTGCCTTCATCCACAGCTCTGGTGACTGACTCAAAGAAGTTGACCAAGTTGAGCAGGCATGATCTACCCTTCACAAAACCAAACTGTGCGGGAATCAGAGTTTGGTGATTCCCAATATCCTTGTTTGTTAAGTCCATGATGATGCCTCACAACAAGAGGTTCTCTGGTTCAATCCTTGGCTGAGGTGCCATCTGTGCAGAGTCTGCATGTCCTCCCTGTGGTCGCTTGGGTTTCCTCCGGGTGCTCTGGTTTCCTCCCACATCCCAAAGACATGCTGTAGGTGGATTGGACACTCTAAATTAGCCCTAGGCGTGAGTGCATGCGTGTGTGTGACATCTGTGGAAGGTTGGGCACCGAGCTGGCAACTCGACACCGTAAAACTCCACTGCCATTCATGAGTGGACAGGTGATTCACTGTGGCAACCCCTAACTGGGAAAAGTTGAAAGAAGAAGATGATTAGGTCCATGATGATGCCTTCCATAGCTTTGTATATCAGACTCGTCAGGCTAATGGGGCGATCGTTCCCAGGGTCTGTAGTCGCTCCTCCTTTGTGGAGAGGGATGACTGTAGCAGTGTGCCATTTGGTAGGGACAAAGCCTGAGGTGAGGCTGTGATTGAACAGGGCACACAGGTGAGATGCAGTTCACTCTGTAGTTCATGTAGAACACAGCCAGGGATATTGTCAGGTTCCATATAAGCTGTATTCTTGGCCTTGGACAGTGCTGTTTTAACCTGTGTAGCAGTAATACTGGGTGCCTGGCAATCTACTGGTATTGTGACTGGTCCCTTGGGGGGGGGGGGGTAAAGTTGGCACTGAATCTGTCAGCCAGTATATTGGCAGTATCTGTTGGCTCGGTATAGGAGGTACCATTGTGCAGTAGCTCAGAGCAAATCTGGGTATTGCCGTCTTTACATAACTATAGAAGGCCTTGTGGTTGTCTTTACTATCTGCTGCAATAATGTTTTCATAGCTAGCTTTAGAGGATTTGATGAGGGATCTCGACTTTTTGTTGAGGCTGATAAGGGAGTTTTTCCAGTCTTGGGACTTCACCTTATTCCGCATCAGTTTCCTCCTTCTGTTGTAGAGTTTGTTTATGGCAGGGGACGACCAGGTTGGCTTCCTTTTTTTGGAGGAGAGCGTCTTGGTTCTATTGGGTATGGCGAGATCCATGAATTTGTGTACGTGTTCATACGGTGCATTGATGTATGATTCTGCGGTCATGCAACTGATCTCTATTTGTATGGGTGCAGTGAAGTTGGCCACCTCTGTTTTTAAGAGCCCAAAGTTAGCTTTGGAGAAGTTTCTCATGGTGGTTATCTTTGTGGGGGGGGGGGGGGGTATGTGGATTTCCAAGGTGGTTAGTTTGTGGTCGGATCTAACCAGGGAGGAGTTGACTGTTGGTGTAGAGCAACGGTCACTCATGTTAGTAATGACCAGGTCAAGGATGTTGCTACCTCTAGTGGGGGTAAAAACGAGCTGGTCCAGGGCATTGGAATTAATGAATTCCAGGAAACGTTGGGCAAGTGTATTGGTACCTGAGTAGTTTTCCCAGTTAATGGAGGGGTAGTTGAAGTCGCTCAGTATGAGAGTGTTAGGTTGGATCTTAATATTCTCCAGGTGCTTAGGAACATGGAGTGTGAGTCTTGGGACATGGTTGGGGACCTATAGCAGGCTATGACCTGAATCGCTGTCTTACCCAATGTTAGCTGCACCTGAAGTATCTCAGATGCATTATGTTGGGCTACAAGCCTGGAGGTGTGCGCATCCTTTATGAATATGGAAACACCACCACCTTTGGAGATTCAGTCCAAGTTCTGGGGCTGAAAAGTGTGGAATGAGTTATAGCCTGGTAGTGCAGGGGTGTTTTCTGCTGCCTTGAACCAGGTCTCTGTTATGGCACAAATGTCAATGTTCTCCATTTTAAGGAGTGCTTTGAGCAAGTGCATTTTGAGATTTAGACTTTTAGCGTTGAGCAGCATGACCCTCAGATTGCGTTTGTTTGTAGCTGTTACAGTGGTAATTTGGTCTTTGGAACACCGCCTAAAAAAGGCACAATAGGGGTGGCAAGTGGCTTGGCCAGTATCCAGAAGCCCAGGGGTGACAGATGCAGGCCATCTCTGGCAAAGCATTGAGGTCTGTCAGTCATGTCATCCCAGGCAGACAGATACTGGATCCCCTTAGAATGACACCAGAAACTTAGCCAGTTGTTGAAATCAGTCATTTTCTGCTTGTACTGTGGTATCATTCTGGGTGATGGTAGGATGCTGCTCTGGGCTAGGGTCATACCTGCCTGGGCTACATAATCCAAGAGCTCCTCCATGTCTCTTTTCATGTAGTCCAGGGAGGTATGTCTCAGGTCATTTACACCCACATGTACAATGACAGAGTCATATTTGCACCTGTTTTTCACGGACCTGAGTGTGTGCGTTATGTGGTGGATCCTAGTGCCTGACAGGCAGCTGACTATTACTTTCTCCTTATTAAACCTAGTGAGTGGGACATCAGTGTGCCTCACTATCGAGTCACCTATGACTAGTGTGTTGGGCATGCTGTTTTGCCTTATGGACTTTGGTTGAGTGACACACTATTTAGGAGTTATATGCCTCATGATAAGTGGTGTGTCGTGGTGGTCGAGTGCAATTCTGCCTTTGAGGTCTCTGCTGTTTGTGGAGGTTTTTATTGAGAGCCTCAGTGAAGGTGGGTGTGCTGTTTGTGTTTTTATGTAAAGGCAGTGCTGGTGTGTGTTCTGGAGGGCTGTGTGTTCCATGTGGTGTGGTGCAAGTGTTGACCTTCTCCTCTTGACCAGCTATTCCGGTCTTGACTCAAGAGTGCATGGCTTCCAGTTTGGATATATAAATGCATCTCTTGCAAGTTATATCTTCAAAGTGCAGTTATGCACAAAATGGTACTTTGCAGACAGCTAGAGTAGAAGATTGCAGTTGGAGAAAAAGAGTCCAGAGACTGCAACAGAGGAGGTGTCCATTAAGGACTCACTGGAAGAACCAGCTCCAGACACAAAAACATGCAAGGCAGAGGCAGAAATAATATCCTGTGGCACTGTTAAAAGAGGAGGCTTCTGGTTCATAACTATGGGCCAGATGAAACACAACAAGGATTAAAACTGATGCTTGTATTACTGCACCCAGGCAATGCTGTACAGTGCATTGATTAACCATGCTGTGCGTCAGATATGACCTACCAATAAAACACAGTAGCAAGGGCAGAGCACAGTTATCACATGACAGGTGAGGAGGGGTAGTGTGACAGGCATCGGAAATGGGCACACTGATGGGAGGAGTGACTTAAGAATGTGGAAGAGACTAAGTGGACTATCCAGTAGATTGGAGAGAGGTGTGTAGACTGAAGAAAGGGGTTAGTGATTCCTGAGATGGGTAGGTATCCAGCAGTACTGTGTACGTATTCAGAATGAGGTGCAAGGGACACAGATTTTACAGATGTAGTTGCACTGAGTGTATATGTAAATGTGTCAAGTGTTGTGAGACCTCAGGTCATGGGTACACCCACTCTGAGGAATGGCACTGGCACCAATATCCAGCAGCAAGGATGATGGTAATAAATACCTGGCCATTCCATGTGTCTGACCACCATGTACTCCATGTCTGAATGGACAGGAACACTATTCTGCAACAGGCACATCATCAGTAGGTTGTGTGGAAGAGGTAGTAGTATGTAAACTTAACCTAAATGCCCTATGGTGTGCACCAACACTGGAAGCAGATAAGCAGTGGCCATGGGAGCAACATTGGCCCTAGTGCATGGAGGCAGATAGACCCATAGAGGCAGAGTAGATGCCCAGGTGCCTGTCTAACATGCTAATCAGTTCCAGGCACTGCATTCCTTCACATACTTCTTCATATTGTCATCCTTGTCATGGCAGTGGTGGATGACTACCTATACAGTTGTCATGTAATGCACATTGCAGCACTCATTTCCCTAGAAAAAGTAACTAGGAGCTTCAACTCCTTAGTTTTTAGGTACCATGTATCTACCTGTAAATATAAACATTCAGCTGTATTCTTTAAGTGGCTACAGAATATGTGCAACACCATCTGCAGTGGTCACTCACCCATGTGGCGGCTATGCCACCATAAGGTGTGATGTCTACCATGCATCAATAGCATAGAAACAATAACATCAATAGAATGGCAAACGGCACTCTATGGGGTGGGTTGGGAATTCAGCATTCCTTTTATATAGCCATAATTGCTTCATTAACTAAACCTGCTTTAGCTAATACCACATTGTTTCTCTCTGCTCTTAAAAAACATGGTCACTATTGTAAAGAAACATTTCTACTTACGTTAACAATGTTTTGTTTACAACAAATTCACTATAACAAATCTAGGTTTATAGATGTGTACTAGGCTAATGGCCTTGGAGCCTTTACAAGCCTAGTTCATAGAAGTGCCCTGGCATTGTGCCGCCCGATGTTAGCTCCCAATGCCTGTGTCAAGTAGAGCCACTGGAGTGATCCCCAGGGTGAACTTTCTATTTCCTATCCACTCATCAAGAATTCTCTTGAAGAGGGCCAGTGAGGTACTCTGCTTGACATGTATGGGAAGTCTATTCCAGAGCATGGGCAGTCTATGGGTTATGAACCTGTCCCTCCAGCATGTTCTGTTGATTGTGGTAATGAGGTTGAGGTCTTTGGAGCGTGTGGTGTGGAGGGTCTGGGATTTCTTTAGAGGTAGCATTTCTAACAGAGCTGGGTTAGCCAAATACTATTTATAATCTTTTCAATATTTTGTGCTTTATCATTTGGTGAGATTCACCATGTAGGGATACATTTGACCACCACCCCAGAAACCTTTGGTCTTATGTCCAGTGGAATACTTATATTCCCTTTTTAACACCTTCATTGAATGATCAGTTAGGACATAGGCAAGCATACATTTGTGTAAAAGAAAACAAACCATATTAACAGGTTCCTAGTTACAAACGTTATACACCAGCTTTAACAGACACTGAAACATGCATCGTAACTCAAAACTCATGTTCATCCCAAAAAAGACCAAACTACTGCTTTTTTCCTCAAATCCCTCTTCTATGAAAAAACAAAATTTAAAGCCCTAACAATGACAGCAACAGCAGCAGCAAGAGCAACAGATAAACAGCAACCACAAAGGCCAGAAGATTCACCAATTTAAAAGCTTTATTGTTTCAATATACACATTCTAGTGCCTTGGCTATATAGCCTTCTAGAAGTAAAACACTTTCACAGAAGCTGCACCTTAAAAGGTATACAAAATGGAAACACTTAAAACAATTATCCAATTGACTAATCAAATTAAAAAAAATTCCAATTACATTCAGCATTCAGTCCACAAGGAATTAAAGTGCCATATTTTAAAATAAAAACACATTCTTTATACAACAGATTATTTTTTTACACCAATATTCTCCTAATAATTAATATGAACCTGTTCCAACAGTACCCTGTAGTCCCCCCACTTCACTATTGTGATATAATTTAAAATGTAATGCAACTGGACTCTCTAATCTGCCCATTCTAATATCTCTAGCATGTTCCTGTAGCCTTAGCTTAAAGACTGTCTTGCTTTCACCTATGTAAAATAAGTCACAGGGACATTTTAGTGCATATATAATCCCTTCTATATTGCAGTGGTATCCATTATAGGCTATAAAAATTTCTCCATTAATTTTATCAAACCCTCTCTCAATAAATTTACAACTTGCACAACTGCCACAGGGGAACCTACCTACATGATCCAGTATTTTAGAAATATTCTTTTCTGGAATATGATATGTATCAATGTATCTTTAATATTCTTTCCCCTTTATATGAAATAAAGAGAATACTTTATAATATATCAAAAAAAATCTTTGAGGTTCAATAAAAAAAAAACAATAAAACATAACCAAATTCACTAACTGTTCACTAAATAAACTATATGTTGTAACAAAATAAACTTTGCTATGCTTTATTACCCTAAGCAATTGAAGCATTACATTATTCCTCTTGGGACAAACAACTTTGTTCTCCACATTCTCTCCCCCAAAATGTGCCTGCATTATATCCTTGGCAAGTTGTTCCGATAATTTTCTATCATAGTCCCTCCTTAAAAACATACCTATAGTTTTTGTGACTCCCTTAGAAAATCTATTTCATTATTACACAGTCTCCATAACCAGAGAAGTTCGCCATAGTGCAAAGCTGACAATAAATGGGGGGAGGAGTATCTCCATGTAAGGGAGGTTACAGTTTATGACAGAGTTTGTACAGAGTTTACAACACAATAGGTTTCATTTCCAATTTGATGGATTATAGTTGGGGAACAAGATAACTTTTTTGGATGTTCAGTTGGAGGGCATTGAAAAGAGTATAGTTAGAACTGTGATACATAGAAAATTTGAGGATGGCATTCAAAGCTTCACGGAGGTTGTTGCCATCTCCCATTAAAGTCACTTCTCATAACAAACTATTAGTAGTGCTAGTGGATGATAAACTTACATTCGACCTGCAAAACATTCTACCTGTCCAGTACTAAAAAAACATTCTACACAACTAAGTTCCCAGCTGGCCATTGTGATCCAGTGACCAAAAACTCCTGTCTATCTACAAACCTAGAAAATCTGGTGGGCATTGTCTGCACTCATACAAGGTTGCTAAGGTCTGGAAGTTGCATAAAACAACTAATCAAAAACTAGAGATGCTTTACAGAGCCAAAAACGTCTTCACCGACTCAACTAAAACTACACTTGCCGTTCTTCCCCACTCTCCAGGCTTTGCAATAAATTTGCAGCACATACCCCTTTTAGATCCCAGCACTGTATAGTACTGAAAAACCTTATTTGGTTAGAACTGCCACATCAACTAACGTATACACAACTCCTTACCACCTATAAAATTATCCAGCATCCATCTACCTGTCCAGTACTAAAAAAACATTCTACACAACTAAGTTCCCAGCTGGCCATTGTGATCCAGTGACCAAAAACTTCTGTCTGTCTACAAACCTAGAAAATCTGGTGGGCATTGTCTGCACTCATACAAGGTTGCTAAGGTCTGGAAGTTGGAACTTCTTAACTGTATCCAACAGGTCTAGCCCCTACCTCCCATATCTCAAAACCACTCTTAAAGACTTCCTAGCTAAAACCAGGCTCTATTCTTGCTGAAAACCAGGATAAACTATATCCCTAAATGTGAACAAGTACCTTTTCATTCCTTATTCTGCTTTACTCTCCCTTCTTCACTTACTTTCTTACTGCTATCAAATTCTCTTCCCTGACTTTCACTGTAAATATATCATAAGACCATTTTCCCTCACTTCATATTGAAATTCCTATTTGTATTAGACTAACCTACCTTTAATTTCTTTATGAACTGCCTAAAATTTCTCTAAATATTAAATGAGTGTTATATACCTTGTATCAATTCTTAACTAATGTTTTTATATTATGTCTAATTTGTTATAATTATTTAAACTTCAGACATTTTTGTTTTTTGAAGATTGTAAAATTATTGTTCTTAAAATGTTTTTCTCCCCGGGCTTCCACTGATGATGAACTTCTATGCAGTCAGACTTTCCCAGTAATCAAATGTCAATAAATAAATAAATCACTTGCATTCTTTTGTATAACTATCATTGATTCAACATTACATACATTGCTCAATTCCTGAATTTCCTTAAACCTCCTCCTCCTCCATGATGTTATTCTACATGTATTGTTCCTACAATTTCCATTTGTCTATGTAATTTGATCATATTTTTTTCTAAAGATCCCACTTTCAGTTCTTTTATGTCTGTTACAATATTCAGTACTTCAAGAGCAGTTGGTTTAGACTTTGATTTCCGTTTTCTAGTAATTGCTTTTTTTGGTAGCCACTAGAATTAAACTTAACAAGGCCTTACTATGTCTAGGTAGTTCAGATCCTGTATCCCAGCTCAAAAATAATTTCCTCAGCTACACTCATTCGCTTACCCAGTATTCCTGACAGAATACTCTGTAGGGAATTTTTTAAGTTTGCCAATTCATTACATTCCCTAAACTGATGTCCCCAGTTACCCCTTTCTTCCCTATCACACCTCCAACATTAGCTATCCAATTGAGGAAAAAATATTTGGAGTCTACTTGGGGTATAAAATACATATGCAATTATTTCCAAGCAAAAATCCTAAATCCTGTAGACTTTGTTGCATATTTGGGAGTCATACATTTGTCCTCCCATTGTTTCTTTGTGAATTGCTTATTCAATCTTTCTTTCCATTTTTTCTAACCTTCTCGGATTGACTCATAAGCTTGGCATACAAAAGGCTTCCATAAATATTTCCATTTGTGCTCTTTTTTGATTTCCACATTTCTCTGCTTTATATCAGGTTTTATAAAATTTCTAGGATACCTCTAATACCTCTGTAGGATCTCTGGTTATTTTTCTTGTTATAGGCTCCGTACGTTTGGCAACAACCATTTTTATTTTCAGTTGCTTAAGTAGTTGTGCTAAAACCTTTTGTACTCTAGAGGTATTATCAAAAGCAGTTGCTTAATTGGAATCTTTCTAATCATTCTGCAATTGCACCTGTTTCTGTTCTTTGAGATTCCCCTTATTCTGCAATACTTAACTTTGTCAGACTCTCTAATTAATTAATATAACTTCTTAACTATATCTCTTTCTTTCCGTTATTTCTACAGTATTTTTTGAACTCCACTTTCATTTTATCCCACCCACTAGTTATAACATCTAAAGTAATTTCTAGCATCCTTAATAACTCAAATAACATCCAGTACCTATTCCTTAAATTTCATTCTTTTTAACAGATAGGTGGGTTAGTACCAGTTTCTCATTTATACTTCATTATCTTGCATTTTTATATTAGTTGTTATTTGTGCATGATCCGAAATAGTTATTGGATATGTGTAGAAGCTTGAAATTAAATGCTTGTGTTTCTGTGAAATATAATTTCTGCCTGTGAAATATAATTTCTGCCTTGTCTAGCCCAGTCATTGCACCTTGGAGAATAATGAGTGAATTCAGTGTGAATTCCCACTACTGTATTCATGTCTTCCATACCAAATATTTTCATAGAGTTTTTCAGTAATCTACCCTTTTTGTTATATTTTCCCTTCTAGGTTGCCCAAATGCATCCTCGCTGTTACAAATCAAGTTCCAGTCCCCACATATAAGTTAAATTCCCTGCTGAAAGCTGCTTATTTCTCTTAAATTTTTTTGTAAACTCCATAGGAGCCATTTTAGGTGGAATATAAATACATGCTAGTGTAATCCTCCTCCCTTGCCTGTATTCCCTTACTACCATAAATTTAGCATTATTATAATTTTTCATCTTCTATCACTATTAGAGCTCCTCTGGCAATTAGTATAAGTACTCCCTGTTACCTTTGTCCCTGATATTCTGCTGAATATCCATCCTGAAATCCTTTCTTTCTCAAATTTGCATGCTTACTTCTTTCAAAATGTGTCTCCTGTAGCATTACTGTTTGCACTCTGTATTTCATAATGTAATTTAATAGTCTTACCTTTTTCTCTATGCCTGTGAGGTCATTAAAGTTCTAAAGTAATATGGATAGTGTAGCCATTATGATAAGAAGTTATTATGCTCACCTATTATATATGACAGCTTTCTTAAATGTCTTTTTCCAGCTGTTGTATTACATGCACCCACTAATGTTTGCCAGGTTGATCTTTTATGCAGTTGTTTCTTGTCATCTGCATTTGGACCTATGTCACATTTTGCAAGACTTTTTGTTTTAATGAAAACCCTGAAGCAAAAACAAAACACACACACACACACACACACACACACACACACACACACACACACACACACACACACACACACACACACACACACACACACACACACAAATCCAAACCCATATCAATGTAAAACAAACATGTGAAACTATGTATATCTTCAAATAATGAAGTTTAACCCTCCTGATAGGAACGGTTGTCCCAAATCAACAGCTGCACTCACGGGCATTACCTAACCTAAAATTAAGGTTATCCATGCTAAGGCACATTTTGCAGCCTGTGATTCTACTTGCACTAAATGCTGTCTCTACTTGGCTTATCTTTATTCCACTCACCGATGTGAAAAACAGCTTGAATGCTTTCAGAAAACATTAACTTTTAGCCTTAAGAAAAAGTGCAGTGGCTATCTTTAAATAAAAGTAAAGTATGTACTCTTCTAGTAAATTTTAAGTACCAGGAAAGCTGCATCTCTTATTCACTTCCAATAATTTCAAACTTTAAATTTTGCTAAGTTTCTTGCCCCTGTACCTTTTAATTTTATGATTCCATCAGCAAATAATGCATAGAATTCTCAAGATTTATTGCCAATACCTGTAGTCAGCTTGTGTCTGTGGAAACATAGGAAAAGAATGTACAGCTGCCCTTAGCTGCAAACTTCTCAAATCACACTGAACATTTATTTGCTCAAGGAAAACTTTTCATTGCATTTGACAGCATTTTCTTATTTTAAAGGCCACATGCTTGCACAATAAAATTTATTATTAGGTTAAGCCAAATGTATTTATCCACACATTTCATCTATGCAAAAGTAAGAGAAAACCTATCAGCTCTTCATATACTGTAATCAGAGCACTTTTACACTCTTTCCCCAAATCCTAACAGCTCAGTTACAGCATATTAAATTACACATGCTTGTATCCAGCCTTTCTTCTATTTCTACATTGTAATGGCTACATTTCTTTAAACTAAAAAAGAAAAAGGACTTGTTTACTTTAGTGTCATTATCACATACAACAAACACTAAAATTGATTTACTATGTAACATGCAACTTATAATATGAAATGTTTTATGCAAATATTGTTAAAAACTAAAATTGTTTTATTTACAGTTGCTTTTTTCCTTTTAGTGCTTTTCTAAGTATTAATGACATGAAGTGGGGTATATTCCTTTCCATCCCCCATAAGTACAACAAAGTCACAGTCCCATCTTTCTCAGCTACTTTGTCTTGTAAAGCCATATTTCACAAATGCGATTGATACATTATAGTCTCTTCATCTCCCAACCCCAGACTGTGGTTCAAGTCCAAGGTACTCCAATTCTTCTAGTCAACTCATGTGCTTCTTTCTGTCTCTCAAGCATTTTCCTTTGAAACTTTACACAAGGTTTCACTGGCAAAGTTTTTCTATTAGCTTTATTATCAGAATAATGAGAAGAGAACCCTCTTCTGTTTGATGGCTGACGTTTTGTTGGACAAACTTTTGTATGTCTTTCTTAGTTTGGTCTGCATCAAAAACTGACTTTGACCCTCCAGGAAAAGCTATTCTGAAGACAGCTAGATACAGCAGCTTGAATCTTACACATGCCTCTTGACATTCTTCAGTTGCTGGGATAAATTTACTTCCCTTCTGCCTTATGTACAGTGAATAATCATTTTCCACAAACATTCTACATTCTCCAGTTTTTAATACTTTGCATTTTTCCCTGTTTTTCCTGTGTGCTTTGTCCTCTAACTCTCCCATTTTTGAAACAGCTCTTCTTGAGCAGTCTCATACTCTGCTAGCCTTTTCTTCATTTCAATCTCTGAATTTTTTTGCAACTTTATCTCTTTATCTAAGTAGTTGTTTAAAGCTTCTTCTGTTTTTCAAACCTTTTGTTATTTGAGTTGATATACTCCTTCACTGTTTCCTTTTAACTCTGAGCACATTTGATTTATTTTTCTGAATAAATTATTGGAAGCCACCTTTTGTACCAAAGCTGGAGCTTAAATTCTTCTTTGCTGAACAGCTGTGGGATTCTTCCCAGTTATTGTTTCTCTCTACTTTTTTCTAGTTTACTTTTTTCAGTCTCTCTCTTAAGTTTCTTCTTTGCTGGCATCCAGATAGTTTGCTAACTTGGCAGTAACTGAATTTTACTAAAACTGTTGGAATTACTCACCCATATCTCTCAGATGGGATATTATCCATTTTCATTATGTCCTCAATGGATGGATCCAGATCCAAGGCCTCTGATCCAACTCGGCCTGTTCTAAAGCTCATGGTAACTCTGAACTGTTGAGCTTCTCCCTTACCGACAATGCACTACCCCCAAATACCTCAGATCTTGTTTGCCGCGCTAGGTGAAAAACGTGGTGTTTCTCTGCTGCTCTCGAGCATTAGATAAGTTTTTTTTTTTTTATTATCTTGATTAGAAACCTTCTTCTCAGCCCTTTCTGTTCTTCTGATCTCCCTTTATTCTCAGTAATTTGACTGTTTAATTCATTTTTTTCTCCCTTGCCCTCTTTTAATGTACTTTTCTACCCTCTTGAGTTGTCTTTCTCTCTTTTCCAATCTCCCTTTCTAGGGGTAAAATTTGATGTTATGTAGTCCTATCTCGCTGTAATTCTTGCTGGATGGGTTCGGAGCTGATATTCGGCTCTGACTCAGCCGATACTAAAGCCCGAGAGCTTTTACTGGCTCGAGGCTAACCCCTATCCCATGGTGCCTCACAGCAATTCCCCAGATCTCGTTTGCCACAAAAGCTTCAAGATTGTCTCCTTACTGGCTCGTTGGCTAAGTAAAAGATTTATTTATTAAATCTTGCTTTTTTCTGCTCCTTTTTTTCCTTAGCTTGACTACTTTTAGTCTCTAGCTTGTTGTGTGATTGTACTGAGTGTTTGACCCCTATTTTCCACCCTTAGGAAAGTATGGCCCATTTCAGTTAGACGGCCGTAGTTGCCTGTTTAAGTTAGAGGGCCTTTCCTCCCTGTGTGTTTCTTCAAAAAAAAAAAAAAAACAAATAGAACTTTTCTCTTTTCTATCTTTACTGTTCTTGCTGGAATTGTTATTAGTAGTTAGTAGTGTCGGTATCTTTCTTGGTAACTTCTAGTTTGTTCCTGTTTACATGTCGAAAGAAAAGGACAGAGAACATAAGGACCATCACCCTTCGGGGTTTAAAACATGCAATAAATGTTCACAAAAGATGTCTTTGACGGAGAGTCATACTAGCTGTGTGTACTGCTTATGCGAAGCACATTTTCAAGAGCTCTGTACCTTTTCTATGCCTTCAGTACCAGGGTTTTGAACGAGAGGAAATGAAAATTGATTGATAGGGGTCTTACGACCAGTTCCTTCCAGGAACAGCTGGAACTTGGTCAGGCAGCTTCTAAGTCTTCTAAATGAAAATCTTCGGCTCCAGTTTTGGAACCGTCAGAAAAGTCCAAAGCGTCAGAGCCAAGGAGTTCTGGCTCCAATTCAGCTTCTTCCTTATCTGTACCATCGGTCTATTCGATGCCGAGGCAACCTTCGGTACCAAGGCAATTACCTGACATTGATCCTGTCTCACCTACATTGAGATCTCCTATTTTGGAGAGGAGGAGATCTCCTTCTGTCTCCACCCGATTCTCCAGGACATACTCAGATGAGGACATCGAGTGGGTGGTGAAGAGGTTGCTTTCTGAAACAGCTCTGGCAAGAAATTTGGCCCCTCCAGACCCATAGGCGTGGGAGCCGATCCCTTTGCAAACCACTGTTCCTCCTCCGACTGCTTTGCTCTCGGAGCGAATTACTTCAGGTTCTTCGATGTTGGATCTGTCTGTTCTGAGGATTCTTCCTGCTTCCTTGGAACTGATAACTCTATCCTCAGCAGCTCAGTTAGGAGCCTAGGGATCTGGGAGCCGATGCTCTCGAGTCGACTCCAAGGGGACAGTCACTCTGGGTTTTCTTCGGAACCGACCCTCCCTCCCGGCACTTCTGCTCGACTTAGCTCAGTTCCCACATCTGCTTCAGAGCCATTCTCCCTTGTTCGGAGCCAACCATGCATTTCCTCGGAGTGGAGGTCTTCAAAGTGGGGAGGAAAGCTTTCGAAGCAATAGAGAAGGGTTTATCCTCTGCAAAAGCCATATCTTTGGAACCGATGCCCCACCAGCAGCCGGCAGCAACCTCTTCTCCCCTGCCACCCCCACAGCGTAGGGAACCAGAGACTCAAGCAGCCCCCATTGGAGTTTCCCCCTCTTCTGAGACCTCCCCAGATTATCCCACTGAAGAGCTCCCTCGGAAGAGTCATTGTAAGAGGAAGCATGTTGACTCACCTGAGTCTGTCACGTCTGACGCTGATTTAGAGGAATCAGAAGGGTCCCCTAGATCCCCCTCTGAAGATGTATCTTTTTCTGATATCCTAGAAATCCTTAGACAGAGGGTTGATTGGAAGACCTCTAACCCTACTGAGGATGAATCAGTGTATCTTGAGGCCTTTGGTTCCCGACTTTCCACCTCTTGGGTGACACCTCCTTATGACCAGCTCTTAGGGGGTCATATCGAGGAAAGCTTGGATCTCCCCAGACACAGTGGAGCCTGTCCCGAGGAGGCCAAACAAATTCATGACTGCACCTGAAGATAAGTCCTTTCTTTCCAAAGGAGTTCCCGTTGATGCTATGGTGGTAGCAGTGGCCACCAAGAAGGAATTGTCCGAAACATCTTTGAATATCCATCCTCCTAACAAGGAGTCTAGGACAATGGATAGGTATGGGAAGCATACCTTCTCTTCAGCGGCATTTACTCTAAGATCGCTGAATTACCTCACCCATTTCACTCGACTTCAGAGGGATCTCCTGAAGGAGTTGGGAGATAACCTTCAGGGTTCAGTAGCTCTGGGATCCACGGATAAGGTTTCTGCGAAGCTCTCCACCCTTACGTCAATAGTGAACTCCTCCATGAGGCTGATATCGTATGCAGCGGATGGAGCGAGTAGGGCAGCCACAGCAGGAATCTCGCTCAGAAGACATTCATGGATACATCTTTGCAATTTCATGGAATCATTTAAGTCTTCTTTCACCAGCGTCCCCTTTGATGGTTATCTCTTTTTGGACCTCAGGTGAAAGAGACCTTGACCAGGTGCGAGCAGGAAGGAAAAACCTTATCTGCTGTCAGAGTCCATTTCTCCCTTCCATCTAGACCCTATCCCAAGGGTAATACGGGAGGGAAAATGTGGTTCCGTAAATCCCAAAAAGGTTTCCCCTCAGGCACAAGGTCAACCCTCCCCTAGAGGCAGAGGGGGAGGATATAATGGAAGATGCCATCCCTGTGGCAGAGGAGGTCTGCAACACCAGGGAGATAGAGAAAACTTCTCTGATTGTCCCTTCCATCGCCCCTGAGGGGTTGCCTGACTGTCTGTCTCTGGAGGCAGTCGGGGGTTGTCTATCACTGTACCCAAGCACCTGACTAAACATTTCACAAGATTGTTGGGTACAGACCATAATATCCAGAGGTTATCTGATCCCCTTTGTTTCCGATCCACCAGTAAATTGGTCTCTACCAGACGTGCCACCCATTCAACTAGACCGTGCAACATCAGAGGTCATCTCGTTGCTGCAAAAAAGAGTCATCCAAGAAGTCCCCACAGAGCAAATAGGATCTGGAACTTACTCTCGATTCTTTTTAGTTCCAAAAAAGACAGGTGACTGGAGATCGATTCTAGATCTCAGCAGACTCAACAAATCCGTAAAGAAATCGAAGTTCCAAATGATCACTCTGCAGTCGATATTTCCCTTTATCAGGAAAAACAATTGGATGTGCTCAGTAGATCTTCAGGATGCATACTACAACATCAAAATGGACAGGCGCTCCAGAAGACACTTACACTTCCGGCTGGGAGCCAGTCATTTTCAGTTCCGAACACTGCCCTTTGGCCTCACTACAGCCAAATATATATATATATATATATATATATATATATATATATATATATATATATATATATTTATATATGTAGATATAAAACTGAACACGACCACCACGAACAATAAAAAATCCAATGTTTATTAAATAAAATAAGCGCTTTCACATGCACGCTTCTTCAGATCTTACTACAAGTGACAAGTCTCAGTGTCTAAATACTAAACTCAGTAACTCCTAATTGAATAATTACATTGATTAATCAATAAAAGCATTGAGTCCTTAAAAGAACAGGACTCATAAAGTACAACAGCAAAACAGCTTCAGTAACAACATGAATAAATGTAGTCGACCTTTTGTCCACAATTGAAACATATTTAGAATAAAGATAAGCATAAACAAAAAACAAAAAATGTACGAAAAGCTAAAAATACCTATACTGAAAATACAGATGTCTAGTCCATATATGAATCAATGTCACAAAATCTGATAATATATCAGCAACAATTAATATAATACATTCAATCTGCCAAATAAAATATAATATAATATCATAACTAAAATAATGTATATATATATATATAATCTTCTTCTTCTTTCGGCTTTTTCCCGGTTAGGGGTCGCCACAGCAGATCACCTTGTCCGCACATTGAATGGCAGTGGAGTTTTACGGTGTCGAGTTGCCAGCCCGGCGCCCAACCTTCCACAGAAGGCACACTCACACGCACACCTAGGGCCAATTTAGAGTGTCCAATCCACCTGCAGCATGTCTTTGGGATGTGGGAGGAAACCGGAGCACCCGGAGGAAACCCACGCGACCACAGGGAGGACATGCAGACTCCGCACAGAAGGCACCCCAGACGAGGATCGAACCGGAGAACCTCTTGCTGTGAGGTGACAATGCTAACCACTGCACCACCGTGGCCGCCCATATATATATATATATATATATATATATATATAATAAATAAATAAATAATGAGCCATATAAATATCCAGTATCTAATATTTACAAACCTCTAATATTGATTTAATACTGATATGTTGGTTCAATCCCGGTTCAATATGGGCTCTTAGCTTAAAAATCCATGAGAGCTCCACATATTCCAGGTAATTCATGTTATTGCCCCCTGTATTCGTTTTGTTTACCAACTGTAGTATTCTGAACCTAAAACTGTGATTCACATGCTCAATAACATGCTTTGCCAAGGCATTCCATGTATCTTGTCTACTAATATCATAAATATGGTTATAAATGCGATCCCTTAATTTTCTTGAAGTAATCCCAACATAGAATGCAGCACAATTTGTGCATGTTGCTAAATAAATCAAATTTTCATTATCGTAACTAGCATGAAACCTAGGTGTAAAGACATACTCAGTCGTGGGATGCTTAAAATTCTGTTCTTTAACTATGAACTTACACATCTTACATTTATTGCAGCTATAGGTACCTAGCCTATTTACCCGTGAAATGTCCCATTGTATAGATGAATGTTCTACACATAAAATCCTTTTTAAACTCTTGCTGTTCCTATATGTGAATCTGGGTATATGTCCTACAATATTAAGGACCTTGGGATCAATTGTCAATAGCTGCCAGTTCCTCTTTATAATCTCAACTATTTTGTTATTATCATTGGTGTATCTCGTTGAAAACGTGACCTGGGTTCGACACTGTAAGTCTCTCCTGTTCTTAAAATAGGTGCCCCTATAACAGGACGTTGATCCCTCCAAAGCCTTATATTGAATGTTATCCACCATGGTGCTGTTATATCCCCTATCAATAAGAAGGGTTCGCATAAAGTTCAGTTCATTCTGCATATTCAAGGAATCCTTGCAAACTCTGGTAATCCTAATACTTTGTCCCTTGACAATATTAGGGAAAACAAATCTGGGATGCATGCTGGTATAGTGCAATAACACATTCTTCCAGCATGATTTCCTAAATAGAGAGGTGGATATGTTGCCATTGGAATCCTTAATAATACTGATATCTAAAAAGTCGACTTGACTATAAGAAAAATCCAACGTGAATTTAAAAAAACTAGCAGTTAATTCCAAATGGCTAACAAAAGCTCTAAGTTCATCAACACTACCCTTCCAAAAAAGTAATACATCATCCACAAACCTCCTATAAAAAATTATCTGTGCAAATAATTCATTTTCAAAAAGAAATTTCCTTTCCCAGTAATTAGCCACCAGATTTGCATATGAATTTGCACAAGGGGTGCCCATAGCGACAACCCATCTTTGTGCAAATAAACTATCCTTGAACATGAAAATGTTGTTATTTAATACAATCTCCAACAGAGTACAGGCAAGTATTTCTTTATCTGTATCAATGTCACTAGCTGAACATAATAGTTCTCTAATTGCTTCAACACCATAGTCATTGGGGATGGAGGTGAAAAGATTTTTAACATCCAAAGTCACTAGTAAAAAAGATGGATTCAAACTACCATCTTTAAAAATAGTCATCTCATTGATCAGCTGGTAGCTGTCCTTAAGTATGGTAGGTATCTTTCTTACCAAAGGTCCCAAGATGCTCTCAACATATATAGATATTCTTTCAGTCACCCAGCCATTGCCTACTACTATAGGCCTTATGGGTGGGGGTAAAATGTTTTTGTACACTTTAGGCAAACCCTTAATATACGGTATTAAGGGTGTTTCAACCAAGAAATAACCATAAAGCTCTGGAGTTATTTGTCTACACAT